>NC_142792.1:24731492-25331492 GCF_988280905.1 Pimephales promelas | reverse complement strand
ATCTCTCTAATTTCTCATATTTATCAGTGTGTACAAATAATATATACTGTGTGGATTACCTCAATGAATTACTGGAACAGTAATCTACACTCTGTGTTAATTTCATTTTCTTGTAATTGCTTAACCCTATGCTGCATTAGATTTTTAACACCGTTGAGTGTATTAAGGACCAAAAATGGCCACTTTATATATTATTATTCATTATTATTATTATTAAAGTGAAAACTTTAGATTTGGATTATCACAGTCTTGAATATGTCAAAGATTAGCAGCAACATTATTTCTGGTGCATTTAAAGATTTTGTGTTATGTCAGATTTTTTAAAAAAAATCCCAGTTTGTGCGTTAAGGACCAAAAATGGCCACATATTAAACACTGCCTAAAATATTATATATTATTATTATTTTCCACTTTTACTTAGTTAAATCTTTTAACCAGCATCAGTCCTCATCATAACTACCAAATATGTATTTAATTTCAGGATTTTAACCTTTTAAATGCCAGTTTTGGTGGCGATAACATCAGTTTGTATAAGAGGGAAAAACACAAAAATTCAATTATTTTACATACAGTAAATGCAAAGTGAATCCCTTGGCTTTGGATTATCACAGTCTTGAATATGTCAATGATTAGCAGCAATATTATTTTTTAAGTCAGATTTTTTAATAAAAAAAAATCACACAGCACGTTAAGGACAATTTGAACCCATTAAAATATCAATTTTTGAACCCACTCTCATAATAACATAACATCATAATTTATATTCAAATACTCTGTCATTACCAAGCCTTGGGGAAAAATATTTACTTTTTACTGATTTCCACCAGTTGGTACCATTCTTCATTTAATTAACAAACTGCAAACATCTGTAGTACTGCAAACATTTTCCTGATTTCTACTAGGTAATTATAACCTGTGCCTGTCTCACTACACATAAAATTTGCTCCAGAAAGAAAGCAAAACTACACCATGAACCATGAACATGAATATTAATTTTTTTTATATAAACAATTTAATTCTATAAACATATAAAACATATAAACAAAAGCTCATTTGCAGGAGCTGCAGATTTGCGGTGCTCCTTGCAGATATAAATGCCACATTTTGAGCAGGTGGTGGAGATTTTTCTTTTTTTGCTAGGGCAGACACTGCACGTCCTTCTCCTCTTGTCATGGGTGTCTGCAGACCCACTTGCCTCAGCTGAAACTCCACATAGCCTTCAGACACACTCTCCGTTTCACTGCCATCAGACTCCGGCTCGCTGTCTGTTGGTTCGCTGTCTGTTGGCTTTATAACTTTTTCATCAACGGCACTTGTATGATTTCTCAGTCTAATCCAAAACAAAGGCAGACTTTGTTTTGGATTCTTCACAGCTACATCTCTGTGTTGCCGCAAGATGAAAGGTGTTATTATTGTCTAAGGACTTACTGCATGGTTTTGTTTGTGCCTCTACGTATGTGAGAAATTAGCAATTGACTTTTAAACATAGATTGCTAAAAAAAAAAAAAAAGCTGTGTCAAAGGTTCATGTCTGTGCGTAAAATACGCATGAATCAAACCGAAAGAAAACAACAGTGAGAAGCGCTTTCTCTTGCTAAATACACACACACACACACACACACACACACACAGCATGCATGCCTACACACATCCTACACCACTGACACACACACAGAGAGAGAGAGAGAGAGAGAGAGAGAGGGTAAAATATGACATTCAGGATATTGTGATTTGTCACTCGCCTAAACACCATGTATTATATTTAGGCCCTACACACACACTTTTGTCAACACTTTTGACATCCACACATACTCAGAAACATAATTTTAGATCATTGAGCCATTAAAATACTTCATAACACAGTCAATAGTGCCCCTAGTGGAAACTAGGAAAAATAATGTGCATTTCTTCCCACATGGAATACCTATGTAGTGACGTCATCTAATGCAAACATAATGCATTTGCTTCAAAATGAAAGGATGTTTCAACATAAAACATGTTTCATGTATTAATGACAGCCCCAATCACAGTTCAATCACGGCCATGCAATTTTCGGATAAATTAACTCGGATAAATTAATAAAAGTATGCGTGGATTTAAAATTAATTCAACGTAGAAGAAATTACTTTGTTTGGTGCACATTCCAATACTTAAGACCAAATTGTTAAATACTAGAGAAAACTATATTATTAATATTTATTAATTATTAATCCATATTACTGCTGGGCAGTTTGACCAAACATTTATATCACGTTTATTTTTTTTATTATGCCTGTTTTCCGGTTTATGACGTTTTTTTTTTTTTTAATTATGCCTGTTTTACGGTTTATGAAGGTTTTTTTTCATGCATAATCAGGTGTTCAAAGCATTTTCTACTGGTTAAGAGAGGAATTATTGCAGTAAACTGACTTGGGATGGTCTATTTTATAGTCATTAGTACCTATAACCTAAAATTGTTATTTCTTAACATTCTAATAGCATCCTTATAACCAGGAAATAACATTAATACAACGTTTATATAACAGGAGAATTGAACATGACATTTGAGTGATGTTCTTATAACCAAGCAAGAACGAATTTCTCTGAGCGAGCCCAAAGAAAATAGATCTATTCTTACAAGAGCAGTGTGTATCTGAGAGCGCGACACTTTATTTTCCAAACGCGAGCAGAGAGATTCGTGCTCGCCCATTATATGAATTTACTTTCGTGCTACAATAGTGCGCTCTCGACATTTGACAGGAAAACAAGGCCATAGTTCTGCAGCATCCACCTTCCCTGTAACGTAACACCAGAGCACTGCTGTTTGGTTCACCCTCACCTCGCCTCACAGTTGGTCAGTTGCTATTTAGAAGTGCAACATTGAAAAGGGTCTGTCTGAAACAGTTTCGGCGGCGCAGCATACCGGTCGTTACAAACGTTGTGTAATTAAATACATCGGTATGGCGGTATATAAAAAATGTACACCATAACAAAAATATACACCGGTTTTCAGTATGAACCGGTATACCACACAGCACTAATCCACATTGTGATACGTAGCATGGCTTTAGTATCGTGATGCACATCGTATCGTGATATTGCTGGTGATAACTAGCACTTATGTATATATATATAAAATATCGGCCATCAGCCACCCTGATTTCTAAGATATCGGCATCAGCCATAAAAATAAAATAAAATAAATAAATGTAAAAAAATATATACATATCGGTCGACCACAAATGTATGCAATTGAAAAAGTAACCTGTAACCATAAAGACAGCTTGAGACTCAGCAGAGTCTATCCTTTCTCCTCGATACTCCACAACAAAATCCCCTTTTAGAAATGGGGACAGGGCAAACACCCCACAACCTATCAACATAAAATGCATTAAGATATCACATCTGATGTGGCAAAAATGCAAGTGCACAGTGTAACCACTATTTTATTGACAATAAAGGCAATCTAAATTCTTTGTACAAAAATATTCATAAATAATTCAGAATTGTGGTAAATCAAACATTTTGTAAAATATTTCCTTTTATTGGATTTTTGTGTCATGCCTCCAAAGAACGCGTGTTGTCTGTGGGACTACGCACATCCGGAAAGTAACTGGTTGTACCGGAGCAATTTTATATTGGTTATTCTAATATTTTATTGCTATTAAAATAATTGTTCTGAATTTTTGTAAACACTATTTTATTTTTATGTGTAGACTAGATTTTAATGTGTAAATACCGCTGGCAAAATGTAGGTTTGTTTTATTTTAAATTCCAGGGTGTATAATGTGACAAAAAAAAACGATTTTGACAGGGTATGATGAGTTTCTACTTTAGAAAGTTTTTTCAAACATATTGCACAATAATTTTAGTGACTTGCGGATGTTGTAAATGTGATTTCACTTCACATTGAATTTAATTGGTGCTTTTAATATAAACTGCCAATTTCATGTCAGCCCACTTGTACAAAAGTTCTTAATTTTTAAAGTGAGATATGGGTTTATGAATGTGATCTTGGCTGATTCTTTTAAGAAGTGTAGCTCTTCTAGAAAGGGTGGACCCCACAAGTGATGTCCCAGTCATGGGGTCTCACAAAGTAACAAAAACAAGGATGTGTGTTTTTGTTTTAATGGGCTGAGAAATGATATTGAATTGGCTATTTTTTTTTTTTCTAGATGACCTTAATTTCCTGGCCAATGACCTTTGTACTATCCCAATTAACAAGCTTTTTTATGGAGCAACTGTTTAACCATATATTCTGCTTTAGACATGACACAGGGAGAGAAGTATTGCTTGTCTAAAGGATAAGTAGACAAATTTAAAACTAAAGCCTGATCATGGTCAATTGATACGGGTCTTGAGCAGTCATTTTTTCAATGACTCAATATTTAGTAAATTTAGACCCTAGCTACGTAGTACATTAACGTTAATGACACTAGCAGGCAGACAGCAAGCTACAGTTATAATGCTAGATAAAAAAAAAAACTAATGCCAAGGCTGATACGTTTAAACTGTACATTGTTTCTTTCATACGGATTACTTAACCCTCATGTGGTGTTCGGGTCAATTTGACCCGGAGAAGATTTTCTTTTTCCTGAAAATACTAGTTAATGTTATCGCTTTGGACTGAAACTTAGTGACTTTGTTCCCAAGCGGTATAACTATATCTCATTTGTTTTTTGAACATTTTCGTATTTTTTTGTGGGAGTTCTGTTACCTTGTTACACTTGTGGTGTTCCCGGTCAAAAATGACCGGTCTATACAAAATAGCTTATAAATCACTCATTATACCATATTTTCACCCAATCTTGGATTCAATCTTTTTGTCAACTTGTTCTCTTTCAATTAGGACTGGTTTTATATTTCTGTTTGCATCTGATTAATCGTGGGCCTCATTTATCCGAGAGTAGGCATCTCATTTTTTGAGTAAAAAATGAATAATTTATGAATAAATTTGGAAATATGATTTTTTTTTTTTGAAAAAAATGGTTACTGTTCATCACTCTAGTCTACTCTAATGATTTACCAGGAATTTTGTTTTGAAACTTTTGTTTTGTAAAAAATATGGAACATAGTCACACTTGTGGTGTTCCCGGTCAAAAATGACCGGCCTATAAAAAATAGCTTATAAATCACTCATTATACCATATTTTCACCCAATCTTGGATTCAATCTTTTTGTCAACTTGTTCTCTTTCAATTAGGACTGGTTTTACATTTCTGTTTGCATCTGATTAATCGTGGGCCTCATTTATTTGAGAGTAGGCATGGTAAAAAATGGTCACAATGGGCGACCATTGAAAGTGAATGGGAGAGACTGAAAATAACAGAAGAATTTAGTTTTCAGGAGCATGTTCATTATTTTCATGTACACATATGAGCATGTGTGCTTGCAAACATCGAGCCCTTGGACCTGTGCATGTATCGATACATTTACACGCTACCCAGACACACACACACGTTAAAACACACAAACTTTGAGTATTACACACATTCTTTTCCACAGAGAGAAATTTGATTCTACCCTAACCTGCATCTAATATACATTTATCCATCTGACATTACCACACACACACACACACACACACACACAAACTGGCCGTTACTGCAGTGATCCGGCTTCAAAATAATCTTTCTTTCATGTTCTTGTTTCATCACAGCTTCCAGAAAAAATATTATGACATTTTGTTTTGGAACTGTGAGGTTCTCACCATAGACAGTGGTTCTCACACAGAACTAGACAATATTTACAAATATACATCATGTGATAGCACAGGCATATATAAATGCCTCACAGCACCTTGCTTGTCATTCATTTGTGGCAGCACAATGGCAAAGCAGCTCTCTGCACATGATGTTATTCATCAGATTTTTGACTCAGAAAATAGTGGGGAGGATCATTTCTCTCTGGAAAAGAATGTGTGTAATACTCAAAAAAGCTTGTGTGTTTTAACGTGTGTGTGTGTGTCTGGGTAGCGTGTAAATGTATCGATACATGCACAGGTCCAAGGGCTCGATGTTTGCAAGCACACATGCTCATATGTGTACATGAAAATAATGAACATGCTCCTGAAAACTAAATTGTTCTGTTATTTTCAGTCTCTCCCATTCACTTTCAATGGTCGCCCATTGTGACCATTTTTTACCATGCCTACTCTCAAATAAATGAGGCCCACGATTAATCAGATGCAAACAGAAATGTAAAACCAGTCCTAATTGAAAGAGAACAAGTTGACAAAAAGATTGAATCCAAGATTGGGTGAAAATATGGTATAATGAGTGATTCATAAGCTATTTTTTATAGGCCGGTCATTTTTGACCGGGAACACCACAAGTGTGACTATGTTCCATATTTTTTATAAAACAAAAGTTTCAAAACAAAATTCCTGGTAAAACATTAGAGTAGACTAGTGTGATGAACAGTAGCCATTTTTTTCAATTTTTTTTTCATTTTTCCAAATTTACTTATAAATTATTTATTTTTTACTCAAAAAATGAGATGCCTACTCTCAGACAAACGAGGCCCACGATTAATCAGATGCAAACATAAATATAAAACCAGTCCTAATTGAAAGAGAACAAGTTGACAAAAAGATTGAATCCAAGATTGGGTGAAAATATGGTATAATGAGTGATTTATAAGCTATTTTGTATAGACCGGTCATTTTTGACCGGGAACACCACAAGTGTGACTATGTTCCATATTTTTTACAAAACAAAAGTTTCAAAACAAAATTCCTGGTGAAACATTAAAGTAGACTAGTGTGATGAACAGTAGCCATTTTTTTCAAAAAAATATTCATATTTCCAAATTTACTCATAAATTATTATTTTTTTTACTCAAAAAATGAGATGCCTACTCTCAGACAAACGAGGCTCACGATTAATCAGATGCAAACAGAAATATAAAACCAGTCCTAATTGAAAGAGAACAAGTTGACAAAAAGATTGAATCCAAGATTGGGTGAAAATATGGTATAATGAGTAATTTATAAGTTATTTTTTATGGGCCGGTCATTTTTGACCGGGAACACCACAAGTGTTATAGGGTTTTGAACACCACATGAGGGTTAAACAGAGAATATTTGTTTTGATATGATTTACATTTAAAAATGGAGACTTCAGATTTCGTGAAGACATAAGTTTCATTTAAATGTGGCAAGCATTCACCGAGTTACAGAACATTACAATGAACGACAAGTTTTTATTATTACTGTACATAATAAAAGAAGACATTTAGAAGTTTTGAATGATGTATAACACTTGCCTGTATGACGACAATCGACAGAGTTATTTGATTTTCTTTTGCACTGATAAGAAAAAATGCGAGACACTCGCGTCGACGCCATTAACGGCCCAAGGGGGTAATGGCGCTAACGAAAGCCAGTACTAATAAGTTAAAGTGTTAACTAAAGGCTACTAACATTAATGAAATCCAAGGCTATATTATTGGCCATTTTGACCGCAGAAACTGTAACGTTACCCAGGAACTGGGTACTTTTGGGTGGTTAAAATTTTAGCTAGTGGTAACTTTAGATAATAATGCTAACGTTAGCTAAATTACTTATCTACTTTCTATAAAAAAAATGCGGAAGTTAAAAATACTGCAAATATTTTTTAACGTAATCTATGATATTGCTTTCTTCATTATTCATAAGCATAGGTGTCACAAACGTGTTATTCGGTGAATTTCCTTACTTTATATTCCAAAGGAGTAGAAGTTATATTCCCGCGTTGACATTTTTCCCTCATGGAAGCTTCCGAACGCCAATTAACCTGTAAACGTCATGGTATGCAACGTCCTCAACATGACATCCAACCCAGAGATATCTACAATTTGATTCTAACTAGTCTTAACAGATTTCTGTATGCAAATTAGGCCCACATCCCACTTTAGGGGGAGCAGAGCATGTTTTTAATGCTGTTAGCTACTAACCTGAAATCAGTACCTACAGGCTATCATGGGTTTTTACTGTTAAAAAAAATAAATAAAAAATAAGAAATAACCTGAACAAAGAACTTTTTTTCTCATCTAAGGAAGTTAATGTTATTGCACTGACATGGCAAGAATAGCACGCATACAAGCATCTTTATTAGTGTAAATCTCTCTCATGTGTAAATCCTACATCATCAATAACCTACGGTAATTTTAAGCATGATCATAAACATAGAAATGCATGGCAAACATTGCATGTTGCCAATATTTTTGAGAAACCCGCAGGCTAATGCTAATGAATGCAATTTGTGTCATGCTGGAAACATTTTCTGGTGTTTTTCGAATACAGCCAATGCCATGACTACTTTTTTTCTTCTTCCATTCATAGAAATAAGGAAGTTAACCCACTTCTTCTTTGATTATGGCAGGGAGGGGAAATTACGTATTCATGGATATCTAAAATAGATTTTTCCTAGTCAAAAATGAATTACAGGTATCTCTATCTGTCGTTTCGACTAGTCACACTTACGTTACAGATATCTTAAATGATGATACAAACTATCCAAAATGTAATTACAACTGGTAAGAAAGACGTTGATATCCACAATGTTAATTCTGGATAGTCAAACTTAACTTTTAAATGTTAAAATTGCTTGCCATACAGGGTGTCAAAATGACGTTTAAGATATCTTTAACTTTCATTCTGCCTAGTCAAAACTGAATTACAAATATCTGCAATTGTCTTTTAAGATGTGTGACTCTCAGGGCTTGGGCCCTAATAAATCATGAAGGCTTGACAAAGTTTCCAAAAACAGTTTTACAAAATAATTATATTGAATTCACTATACGTTAAAGTTCACTGAAATGTGACCTTATTAAGCAAATTACTAAAAAATTACACAAGGACTGCTTCCAGAGGAAATGCTCTTAAATCTCCCACCATGTGCTCATAAGTTCATCTATACATTAATTTTTTCCAATTTTAATTTAACCAGTGTTTAAATTCTTAAACCATTCAACATGTTTTGTAATTGGTTTTATGTAGTGCAATGCTGTTGCATTATATATGTAATCTAAGTAAGGTTTATCTGTTTAATTTGACATCCAAATGCCAAAATCTATTTATTGAACCTCCCCTAACTGTTCTTACATATTGTATTTGATATGATACGCAGCATTCAGAAACTGGGAAATCAAGAACAAATGATGAGCAGAAAAAAAATCTTGATCATTTTAAATGGTTCACACAATAATTAAAATTCTGTTATCCTATTATCTTCTGTGCACCAAAAAAATCATGCAGTTTTGAAATTTGTGGGTGAGCAATCCTTTAATATTTCCTCTTTTTTCCATATAGATTAAATTTGTTAACTTGCATTTACTTAAAGCAAGCATTGCAGTTGATCAACCATTATGGTTATATACATAAATACACAACAAAATATCTTTTAAAAAGTGTATAGTATAATCTTATATATAAATATGCACTGTATATTTTAGCAGCTATCTATCATCATTTGGAATTATAATTTTCAGAAGGACATTTTAATTATTAAACAAGATGAAGAACTAATGCATGTGTTAAGTCATTAGAATTGCAAATATTGGCACATAATTAAATTAGAATCAAAGTGCATCACATATGTAATATGTATAAATGTATTGTAAATTTAACCTCTGTCAGTACTTGAGAGAAGTGACACGTTTCAAAACCGTTTTAACACCTTTGATAAAAGGCCGCTGAGAGAAAATATAGTGTCCAAAGAAAACACGGTGTCAAGACCCACTGACTTCATGTGCATTAATTCCATTAGCAGCTCTCTCAGAACTATTGGAGAACTGAAAAGAAAGTCTTCCGCAAGAAAAATTGTGAGTTTTTCTGTCAAGCTCACATTTCCTCCTCTGCTTTCAGCACTCTTCAACTTCATTACAGCATTTTGAATGTTGATCTTCAGTAGGTCTATTGCCAAACATTTTATTTGAAACTGTTTTCTGAGCAAAGAATCACTGTCTGTTATCAGCTCTTGGCTTGACAGTTGCACATATGTAAAAATCCTTGCCAGATGTAACTTATATGAATCTATTGCATTGTCAGCCTTTTCTAGATCAGCCAGTGCATGCGTAATATAGCCAGAGTCCTTCTTCATAATAGTGGCCAGTGCTCGATTATAGACAGGAACAATCTCCCCGCATGCATTGTCCTCCAAAGCTTTAGTGTACATCTCAATGCTTTCTGCCAGGCGTCCTTTCTCACGGAGATTGTTTCCAGACCTGATGTAATAGTAGACCATGGTGGATGGGGACCGTTTACTCAAAATGTCCATCTTTGCAATCAACAAGTCCCCCCTCAGCTGTTCCTTCAGTGTCTCAATGGAAATGTCTTTACTTGAGTGAATCAGGAGCCACAAACCCCAACACTCATGAAGACAGGGCACAATTACATCACGCTGGTCAGAGAAAGCTTCATCTTCATAAATTTTGTCCAACTCGCCAAGGTAAACAGAAAAAAGCTCTTCCTCTTTTGTGATTTTTGCAATGTCTTTTTCAAGTAACCTAGACAGTCTAATGTTCACCAGAAGGTTCCTGGCTTCTTTTGCCTTTTTCAAATGACTGTCTTGGGGTGAAAATGATTTCTTGGTTAAAAGGTCTTTCAAAGCAGAGACCATTGCCTCATAATTATGAAAGCTGTGATTTGTCAGGTAGCGATGAACCGTTTCCTCAAATGCAGTCTCTGTAAAATCGCATGACATCAGTATAGATAAAAGATGGTTCAGGTGGCTGAGTAAGCTGGTGACAGATGCATTTAGGCTCATCACAAGGTTAATGGAGTCAGAGAAATGACTGCTGCACATGATGAGTTGAGCAGATCCTGGACTCCCTTGGCGAGCCGTTCGTCCAAAGGCTTGACGTTCAACACGGATGTTCAGAGGTAAGAAGGTTTGGACCACAAACAGACCTCCTGCCTCATTTACACTTTCACAGACCTTTAGATCTGTACCTCGACCCGCTAGATTAGTTGCAATGATGACATCTCCGGCTTGGACTGTTGCGTCTATTATTGTAGAGTTGTTCATATTGTTATTCACATAGAGTTTTAATTTGTGTTTTGAGATAGTGCCTACAAGGGCCCCTTGTAACGTTTCTGCACGGTTGATTGTTTCACAGATGATCAGAGCTGCTCGTGGACCTCGATAGACTGTGGAAGTCACTTGATCCCGAACAACATTACGGACGGTCTCGATCCACTCGACCTCTTCACGGATCACCAAGCCTTCCAGCTCATAAAGTTTCCTTTGTCGAAATGGGGGAATCTTACAGGTGTCAATATCACCGTAGAGCTTCTTCAGCATGTCAAGCTCTGTTTGGTCCCCCAAAGTTCCTGTGATCCCATAAATCTGGTTTGTGTATTTTTTTAACAATCCTACATTCGACATGAAGTTTGTGAGACTCATGTTGGACAGTTTAGTTTGGTGTTTCATCTCCAGAAACTGCTGAAGTCCTTCTCCCCATCTCATGTTGTTCTGCACAACACCAGTGAATTTATAATCTACTGGAACGACTCCATCTCCATGAAGGATGTATTCGTGGCCCAGAGTCATTTTGGTTGCTTGCAGAGCATTTTCAATCCATGTTTGTACCTTGCCATTGATGAGCTCTTCAAGACCCGGAATATGAGATTCTTGTTGTTCCTTTGTTGATTCAGACGCTTTCATTTTACACAATGACTGAACTAGTGAGTCCTCGTCATAGTACACTACACGACATTTTCCATTTCCAAGGAGAAGAACGGATATTTCTTGTTTCTTTTTTGTACCTGTGGGATTAATCTCATTCAGTTTCTGTAAATTCCCATCAGGATTTTCCTGGTAAAGTATAAAGAAATACTCTGGGAAGTTTCCCATAAACTTGGTCACAAATGCTTCTGTTTGGTTAACACTTGCATTATCTAGTTGTTTTGCAGCATCTAAAGTATTCTGCACAATACTGAGTTGATCAGTGTTTTTATTATCGTTCATGATTTCAGACAGAACCTGAGAGAAGAGCCGAGGGGGGCCTAAAATCTCACCAGTCTCTAAATGTTTCAGCTGTTTGATGGTCAACCAAATTTCGGCTAGTATCGCATTCAACGGTTCCATAAGAGGTATATTACTATTTAAGTAGACAACTTCAAGACTTTTGTCCAACATTAGCGAGTCCACCTCATCCACTATAACACACTGAAACTCTCTCTTAGGTCTCACATCTTTTCTATGGAAGCGCTGTCTCAGAAAATCACCTGCAAAACTGTCAACTGTACCATAGACCACCTGGCAGTCATAGCACTTCTTCAGCTCTTTGTCTTTTGATTTATTAGTGTTGACGTCAACAGTGATACATAGTTCCTTATAAAATGCAGACCATTCTACAGCATCTCTTTCAGCAAGTACAGGAGAACTGGAGATGATATCAGGGGTTTTTCCCATCATGACCTGATATGCTGCAAACATTGCTACGATGCACGACTTTCCTTCTCCTGTTAAAACCTGAACGAGCCGACTTGATTTAGAAAGAACGAGAATGCACCAGCACACCATCTGAGTGAGTCGAGGTGTTATTTTCTTCTTGCTCTTCTTTTGCACTGCTTTGCAGAGCTTAAATAAAATTTGCTTTATCCCTTGTAGATGTGGTGCTGTAGAAGCTGATAGACAATCTGACACAGAGGACACAATATCTGTCACTTGTGCCATCATTTCTTCAGCAATAATTCCTTGTTTACGAATTTCCTCCACAATATCTTTCAGTGTTTTATCACCAGTATTTTTGACCACGTCATTAATTTTGGCCTCAACATCATCTACAATCTTATCATTCAATGTCAAATCTGACGCACTAATTTT
This sequence comes from Pimephales promelas, assembly GCF_988280905.1. Classification (NCBI taxonomy): domain Eukaryota; kingdom Metazoa; phylum Chordata; class Actinopteri; order Cypriniformes; family Leuciscidae; genus Pimephales; species Pimephales promelas. The sequence continues at coordinate 25,318,702 of NC_142792.1, read as the reverse complement.
GTGAATCTGTACTTGATGAAGAATTTTCATCATCCATGAGTTAAAATCTTCATTCTTGGCTTTAAATTGCTCCACGAGGGCTTCAAACAATTTAACAACATCATCTTTTTCCCATTTTCCATCCTTCAGCTGGGAAATCAGCTGTGCTGATAACAGTTTTCCTGATGCCTCCATTTTCAAAACTCTTGATATTTGTCACGGTGCAGCATTACTGCCTATTTAGAAAATAAACAAAGTAAAATAAATCTCTGCTAAACTAAATTACATAAGCAAAACTATATAAATACACACATACTGTATTTTAGGGGTGTGACAAAATTTCGTGCCGCATGATTTAAATGTGACGATTTCTTGTTGAGGTGAAAAGCTGTCTCACGATATTGCCATGACGGAGTGTGAGGGTGAAGTTTGGATAGAATAAGCCACCACTACGTGTACATTACGACTCCAATGTCATTTTGCTTTTTATAGAAAAAACAAAACAAAAAAACAGTTAATTCAGTTGGATAACAGTCGCTTCAATTCCATTCAGATCATCCAACATGAGCTGCTGAGTCATAACTAGTGTACGCACATTCAAATAGTATTTCCATAACCTGCATTTTAAAAGCGGCTCCATGTTGCATGCAAATATCTCCCTATATGAAAGCTATCTAAGGCTGGGCTGTGTAGTTGTAAAAACCATTTAAAGGGGTGATGAACTGAGAAATCAAATTGTCCTCGAGCTAAGAGGTCATCATACTATAAGAATATCCTGTAAGTTTCAGAACAGAAAACGTCCTTGTTAGTCCAATGAAAGCTTTTATTGACACCAGCCCCAGCAAACGACTCGTTTTTCAAAGTGGGAAACTATGACGTCAAAGAGGATAAAACACCACCCCCGCAGAAGAAGATCAACGTCTACTTCAACATGGCCGGTTTAGCCCCGCCCAACGATTCGCGCATTACACGCATAGCTAAATAACATACATGCTTACCTCATTATGACACACCGGATCGTTCTACCGAGCAATACAGAATATTGTGCAGCGCCTGGTTATGGAAGAAGACAGTCGCTGCATAAGCTTCCTCTGGATTCCAATAGGACTGCATGGTTAAACTTTTTTTTAATGACGTTCCAGCTGATGAGGGTAAAACATCGTCCGTCTGTTCGCTTCATTTCACTGAGGATTGTTTTGTAAACAAGACTGGATTTGCAGACCGATTAAGATTAAAGAACGGGGCTATGCCGTCTATATTGGATCTGACAGGAATTGTGCAACACACGGACTCTGGGTTGAACATGTATGGGTGAATCATTCCGGTTGCCATTTGACAACATTGGACATTTTCCGAACACCGACGGGTGAGTTAAAACTCATTATAATATGCAAAACTGTTATTCACTCACAGCAATGGGCGCTTATTTCCAAGTCTTCAGTGCGAGACGGCCATAATAACCGAGCGTTTTTCATATAGGCTCAAAACTAGGGTAGAAAATAGCCTATTACTTATTCATTTTGATGTTTTTGAATGTAAAAACCAAGCGAACGTCATAAGTTGACCTCAGACAACAATATAATAAAATTTAAAAAGCCAGTTCATGACCCCTTTAATCTGAGCTGTTGTATCATGCTTGAAAAAAAAAAAAATCGGTATCTATAGCACTTTGAATATTGAGTTCTTTGATTATGGTTTCACTTATTGTTTTGCACTTACGACTAAGAAAATTGTTATTCATTTTTATTTATACTGTTTTCATTTCTATGATCAATTTGTGGAAAGGAGTTCAAGTTAAGAGGTTAAAAGTTTTAGAAGCTCATAAATGTCTGAAGAAACTTGTATGAAATCATGCAGAAGAGAAGCCACTCAGTACATTTACATTTATTCATTTAGCTGACGCTTTTATCCAAAGTGATTAACAATTGCTATATATGTGAGGAGCAACTAGGGCTAAACTGTCTTGCTCAGGGACACATTGGTGTCTCACAGTGGATTTGAACCCATGTCCCTCACACCAAAGGCATGTGTCTTATCCACTGCACCACCACCACCAGTATATGCTTGTATATTGTTGTCTTTTACTGCATATGATAATTCATACTCAAACTTAATTGACATGCATTACAAGATAAGTTAAAACATTTCAAATGCATCAGCAGACTATTTATCAAGTTATATATTTAGTCATTGAGGATTTCTTAAAAAATGCTATGCAAAAATCTTGTCTCGTGTTTGTGAACTCGATCTCGTGTCTCTTCAAAAGCCAAGAATCTCGTCACACCCCTATTGTGTGTGTGTGTGTGTGTGTATATATATATATATAATGTTTGCACAAAGACTATTCTACATTAAGTGTAATGTTGTTTAGAAGTGTATTCTCAAAGCATTTTATTCAGAATGTCTGTTCAGAGCATGTATTTATAATACTTACATTCATTGAGATCATGTTGTTGAGATGCTGTCACAGCAAACCTCTTCTTGAGTCATAAGTGAAAAGTCAAGGGAGGTGCAGTATATGTGGATAAGAAGAGGACGTCTTTTATGCTCTGGAATTTCCCTGATTATTATTTGTTTTTGGTTTGTCACATGATTGGAAGGAACATGAGCTATACCTCTTGTAAGAACCGAAACTATAATTGTTTCCTTGTTCACACAGGTGCTCCTTTCCCGAATTATTATTTTTGGTTTGGATAATTTGACTGGCATGACTATGCTGGTTTCTTTTTCCACATATTTTATTTAGTTTTTCAGACATTCTTCTCTTATCATCCTGCATGCTTTTATAAAACATTAAGGTTGTTCTATATGTGGCGATAGGGCGATCACAAAATAAATAAACCAACTACACCACCCTGGAGGCTTAATTCCAGGGAATCGCCCTAGACAAACTAGGAGCACACAAGCTCACAGGCTCGTTTCAATTGGAGTCAGGCAGGAGACATGGGAGAGGTATACAAACAATAAAATCACTTTTATTATATAAAATGATTCAAACAATCACAAAAGACAACACATTCAACAAGGATATTCAAATTAGGCAGCCCTGGCGATGGAAATTGGGGTCGGCAGCCGACGTCACTCAACCCAAAGGGGTCTCTCTATTTTCTTAACAAAAAGAAACAAAGAAAACCACACACGTGCACTCACACTGCGCTCGGTCAAACACCTTCCTGTGGCACAGCAAACACCCTTATTTTCCTTGCAGCCCAGGCCTACAAATAAAGGACACACACATAAGACTTAAACAATAATGTATACAGAGACGAAACCCCCCAAAAAAGAAAGAACACAAAACTACACAAACACAATTGTTAGGCCCAAATGCACACTGCTCATCTCAGAACAGTACGATAACAAATATATTCTCCTCACCTTCCAGTGATCACCTCACAGCATTGATCTATACTACACATGCACCACTTATCACCATGGTGCTCTTAGAGAAGGGGCCCGTTCTTCGTACGTCGCTAACTCAGTTAGCTGGATTTGATTGTTGGCGATTTGCCATGATCTTGGATTGTTTGGTTCTTCGACGCTCATCCTGGACTTGCTGTCATAGCAACAGGTCCGTCAGCTTGAACCTGCTCTCGAGCAGGCTTATTTCATGTAAACAGGATTAGATCGCGACTGATATGGGAAGTCCTTTAGTACTGGTAACCCGGTATCACGACAAGACATGAAATAATCACGTTGGTCCACTTTGGAAAACGTGTAGATGTCACGGTTTTACCCCCTCAAACGTGAAACTTACACGTTTGCGTTAACACGTTCCAGTGGAGATACCCGGATGTTGACCTATTCTACACGCAATCGCCTCTGCCATAACAACCTATTTATTGGTTTTCGCTAAACCGAGAAAAATGGAATTTTGTTTTATTGACGATCACTGAGAAATGTTCTATTATTTGAAATGCAAAAAAAAAAAACATTTATTATTTTCAAGGTGAAAAGGATTCATTTGCCTTGATCCACGCGAAAAAAAAAAATCTAAATGTCACGTTTTTAATGAAGCAGCCTAATGAGTAAAACGGCTATTTTTCCGGCGTCCCCCAGCTCCTCGTTTAAGCAAAAGGTACGCTAAAACAACGTATTACATCGACGTTAAACCACATTAACCGTGTTAAACATAACCTTTTAAATACTTGACCTAGTTCCTTTGCTTAGCAACGGGAAGAAACTCCTGTAACTTCAGTGCCATAGATTACCTTAGTGCTTACAGATTAGGAGACATTAGTATGTGTTCGCTGCATTTGTAATGTTATACTTTTAGAATAGGTTAACATCCGGGAATCTCCACTGGAATGTGTTAACGCAAACGTGTAAGTTTCACGTTTGAGGGGGTTAAACCGTGACATCTACACATTTTCCAAAGTGCACCAACGTGAATATTTCACATCTTGTCGTGATACCGGGTTGTGCAGAAGCATCGTTATTTATTTTTTTCAGCCTTTTTCCTGGTTGCTTTTATAAACAGACAATCATTTATTTAACAGTGCCTTTTTAAAATAGACTAGTAGGCCTATAAGGCCTAGTAAAATTACCATTAAGTAGAATTTTTTTGTACTTCACTTCACCATGTCCATTATTATAGTGTGGTGACTCTGACATTACAATGAACAAAGTTATTATAAAATTATGAAAATAAAAATAAAATAATAATAATAATAAGTTATTAAAATTACATCTAACATGGCCACCACAAACGCATTTAATTTGTCTTCTACTTTTGCCAGCACTCTCTCCTGGCTTTTGCACACTTTGAGGTGTTCCTGGCGTTTTAATTAAAGACTGAAATTCGGCATAACCTTGCATTAAAAGCTCTTGCTCTGCTTGGGAGAAAAACTGGTTGTGTTCTTTGGCCCTGCTGAACAGCCAATAGCAGCGTTGCTAATTACTGTTTCTGCTATCGATACATGTCCCCTTATAAACCAACACGAGAACGTGCAGTTATCTTAGATAACTCAATCCAGCTATACTAATCATAACCGCCAGGAGTGTTCGAAAAACCCAATTAGCCGGATCATGATTAGCACGATGATATCATCTTAGATGTCTCATTTGATCTCGGATGTTATTAGAGTTATTAGACTACATACACACTGTACTGTAATAGGTAGACCATATTGAATGCAGTTTAGTCAAAACTTTGGATTAAATATTTGATATCCCCACAATCCAAGACATGTTTTTCCATGTATTTTTTTTATGTGTCTCTGTATGTACACAGAGATATATTGTAAAGTACAGGGAAATTGCTAACAGCTAAAATTAACTTCTCCATCTTGACATGACACTGCAGTACAGCAGACGGATCACATGCACTTCGCTGACTTCACTCCTATTGGTTGTTGCTCGTAAAAATTGCTTCTCATTTCCATAAAGTTAAAATTCTCAACTTTTGACACTTGACACGCCCACATTCTGTTGCCATCGTGTCGCCAGTGCTCCATTGAAATGAATGAAATCATGTCTCTGCGTGTCACTGGCGGTGTGAATGGGGCTTAAGGGCCTTTAACTGCCACCCCCATGTTTTTTTAATTATTCTGAATATAAAAGAAAGTTAACAGAGAAACACTTTTCAGATAGTCACAGTTATATCCCACCTCAAAGAAAACACATCACTCTTTTCTCCCATACAGAAAAACGCAAAGGTATCCAACAAGTGTCATTCTGTCACGAAACACACACAGGAGGCAGGAAAATCCAAGTGCAGTAATTTTAATTAAATAAAGGGAAATGCAGACTCATAGTAATTCAGGCATGGGTCAAAATCAATCAATCAAAAACAATCCAAGGTACAAGACAAACCAACAAAAGGCAGATACAGACTGAAAGTGTGGACATAAAACAGCGACTCCAAGTATACATTACTGTTCTTCACACATAAGTTACATTTTCCAGCAAGACACCAAATTATTTAAAGAAGGAAAAATAAAAAAGGAGAAAAAAAAAGAGAACTCCGGCGCAAAATGAACCTTTGGTCTAATAAAACATCGGTACCTAGTCAACCGTTTTCTGAGATTTGTTTTCATGGTAATCGAATGTAAAGAGTTTTATCTCTAAAAACTGTTTGGCGTAAATGCTAGTATATGGGGGCATTTAATAAGTAAAAATAAATCGCTAGTTAATACCACTAATGTTATGAACTGCTCAGAGACTGGGAGATGTAGATCCAAATGCAGCTTTATTAAGAATAGTCGTACAGGCAGGGTCGAGAATTGGCAGACAGGACAATGGAGAATAAACAAAGGGAATCCAAGAAACTGGCAGAGGTCAGGGCAGGCAGCAATAATCAGAATCCAAGAACAATCCAAAAATCAAAAACCAGAAAACAAACACGGAAAACGCTCAGAAATGCAGACACACAGTACAACAAGACTTCGCAAACACTGAACGTGAACACAAGGTATATATAGACACACTAACAGGATGAGACACAGGTGAATGCAATCAGTGAATGAGGTACAGGTGAATGTGATCAGTGATGATGAGTCCGGGCAGTGAGTTCTGGGAAATGTAGTTTGTGTGAAACATAGTCTTATCTGGAGTGCTTTCTGGTGGGTATCAAGGGCACTCCAGCTGGTGACCGTTACATAGCCCCCCCTTTAAGGAGCAGATTCCAGACGCTCCTCAAAATGTCCAGGAGGGAGGTGGAGCAGAGGCGGACCTGGGGGCGGGATGGAGGGCCAGGCCCGTGGAGCGGAAGAGGACCTGGAGACTGCGGCGGAGCTGGCTGTGGAGGCGACCAGGTTGGAGCAGGCTGTGGAGGTGGCCAGGGCGGAGCTGGCTGTGCGGGAGGCCAAGGCAGTGGAGACCCCTTTGGTGGCCACGGCGGTGAAGACCCCTCGGGCGGCCACGGCGGCGAAGACCCCTCTGGCGGCCACGGCGACGAAGACCCCTCGGGCGGCCACGACGGTGAAGACCCCTCGGGCGGCCACGGCGGCGAAGACCTCTCAGGACCAGACACCGGCTCAGGAACAGACACTACAACAGAAATGGTCACAAGGACAGATACAGACACAGAAACAAACACTGGATCGGGAGCAGACACTGGATCGGCCATCTTGTCCGGAGACACTGGATCGGCCATCTTGTCCGGAGACACTGGATCGGCCATCTTGTCCGGAGACACTGGATCGGCCATCTTGTCCGGAGACACTGGATCGGCCATCTTGTCCGGAGACACTAGCTTGGAGGAGGCCATCTTGTCCGGAGACACTAGCTCGAAGGAGGCCATCTTGTCCGGAGACACTAGCTCGGAGGAGGCCATCTTGTCCGGAGACACTGGCTCGGAGGCAGCCATCTTGTCCGGAGACATTGGCTCGGAGGCGGCCATCTTGTCCGGAGACACTGGCTCGGAGGCGGCCATCTTGTCCGGAGACACTGGCTCGGAGGCGGCCATCTTGTCCGGAGACACTGGCTCGAAGGCGGTGACGTGAACAGAATCTGGATCAGCAGAAGTGATTTGAACAGTCTCTGAATCAGCCATCTTGTCTTTAGACACTGGCTTGGAGGCGGCCATCTTGTCTTTAGACACTGGCTTGGCAGAAATGACGTGAAGCATCTCTGGCTCGGCAGAAGTGACGTGGAGCGTCTCTGGCTCGGCAGAAGTGACGTGGAGCGTCTCTGGCTCGGCAGAAGTGACGTGGAGCGTCTCTGGCTCGGCAGAAGTGACGTGGAGCGTCTCTGGCTCGGCAGAAGTGACGTGGAGCGTCTCTGGCTCGGCAGAAGTGACGTGGAGCGTCTCTGGCTCGGCAGATGTGACGTGGAGCGTCTCTGGCTCGGCAGAAGTGACGTGGAGCGTCTCTGGCTCGGCAGAAGTGACGTGGAGCGTCTCTGGCTCGGCAGAAGTGACGTGGAGCGTCTCTGGCTCGGCAGAAGTGACGTGAACAGGCTCAGACTCGGCAGGGCTGACATGGAACTCAGGCTGGGCTGTCTCGGCGGGACGAGACTCTGGCTGGGCTGTCTCGGCGGGACGAGACTCTGGCTGGGCTGTCTCGGCGGGACGAGACTCTGGCTGGGCTGTCTCGGCGGGACGAGACTCTGGCTGGGCTGTCTCGGCGGGACGAGACTCTGGCTGGAAGGTGAGCGCAGGCTCGGCAGGACGCTCTGGCATAACGTGAAGCTCTGGTTGAGTAGATACCACAGGTTCATGGAGCTCCTTCTCTACAACGCCCACAGTAAACAAGGAACCACTTAGCAAAAGGGCCTGGTTAATATAGTCCTCTAATGTCCCGTGACGATTGTGTAAGGGCATGAGTGAACTGAGTGGTTCAGAGAGTCCTCCTCGGAAAAAGATCATTAAACACTCTGTGCTCATTGAGGCGAAATGGGCCAGTTCAATGAACTCAGAAACATAGTCCTCGACGGACCGATTCTCCTGACGGAGACGCAAGATCTGGACGTCTGGGCTTCTTGTTGGCATGGCTGCTGGATCTCGGTGTGGCGAAGTCTTCTGTTATGAACTGCTCAGAGACTGGGAGATGTAGATCCAAATGCAGCTTTATTAAGAATAGTCGTACAGGCAGGGTCGAGAATTGGCAGACAGGACAATGGAGAATAAACAAAGGGAATCCAAGAAACTGGCAGAGGTCAGGGCAGGCAGCAATAATCAGAATCCAAGAACAATCCAAAAATCAAAAACCAGAAAACAAACACGGAAAACGCTCAGAAATGCAGACACACAGTACAACAAGACTTCGCAAACACTGACCGTGAACACAAGGTATATATAGACACACTAACAGGATGAGACACAGGGGAATGCAATCAGTGAATGAGGTACAGGTAATTGTGATCAGTGATGATGAGTCCGGGCAGTGAGTTCTGGGAAATGTAGTTTGTGTGAAACATAGTCTTATCTGGAGTGCTTTCTGGTGGGTATCAAGGGCACTCCAGCTGGTGACCGTTACAACTAACAAGGCTCAAAATAGCCCCACAGTAACATAATGATGGTCCATACATGCAAAACAAAGCATTGAGAACTTTGTAAGTGTACAGACCGTTTAATAAGAAGATATTTTATAAAGACAGTGCACTTCATGTATACAGGCAGCAGTCATCTTTTGGAAAACAGTCTCGACAAGTCGAACCACGAACGTACATTTTATTGAATCTAAAAAAATGTGTTTTTTCGTTTTCACGTTTCCACGAGACAAATGTAGCCACGCAATGGTGACGAAGGTTTCTCTGGCAATTTGATTTATGAAAACGTTTTATGTTTAAATGTGAATTTGCCATCCACCACCGAACTCTCGGCTGCCCTTTTTAAATAAAATAAAAATGCTGTCGTCACCAGCGCAATGACTTATGGGGTAGGATAGACCGCATAGGATCCATTTATGTATCCTCTCTTTCACGGCGAAATGAAGGGTGCATTTGAATCAGGGTAGCCTTTGTCGCGCTGCTGTGACGCAATCGGCCTTCAAATGCGACCTTCGGGGGTTGCAGCATTTGAATTGGGACAGCCTTTGTCACGCTGATGTGATGCAATCGGCCTTCAAATGTGGCCAACCAGCTTTCAAATACGGCCTTCGGAGGATGCAGCCTTCACATTGGGACACAGCTATTGTGTTTTGCGGTAGATGGTATGCCATACGGAACCGTTGCCACTGAAACTGCTTTAACGCACCAGTGGGGCTCGACAGCCTTAGTCAAATGGGTTGGCACGTATGGTTGGGTTGCGGAGAGATTGTGAGATTGCGGTTAGGTCACATGTGAACTACGATGATGAAGCAACCTCAGCAGCAGGAGGAATTTAGAGGTCAGTAAAGGCTGAGTTGAGTGGGGGACGGAGTGGGTGACTCTGGGACGCCAGAGTCACTGCCGAGCCCTCTTGAGGTGTTGTGGGCCAGTCAACGAAACACTGAGGGCGTAAGGTGCCCACTTGAAGACCCTAGAGATGTCCCCTACTCAACTCAATCCAGACAGTTTTAGTGCTGGTCCACTGGGAAGACCATACTGAAGTTGCAGCCATCGAAAAGAAGCGTAAATGGATGGAGAAGCATAGTATACTGCAAAGCTTCGTCTTAGTTTGTGCTAATCTTTTCCAACACACCACATACAGCAGAGAGCTTGGTTAGCTAATTGTCAGACATGGCATTAGCATGGTAGAACTAGCGTCAGTGTTTCTCCAGAGACAAAAATATCCCTCCCCTTTCCATTAGTCAATGTATTAGCATGGTAAACGTAACCTTGCAGTCTCAAGATACAGAGAATCCGATTTGTTGACACTATAACGTTATACTACGGACTTCTACGGTTTTAGGCTTATACTACATTTTTATTTCTGAGCTCAGTCCTTATGTAAATAAAACAGTCACTTCTTATTGCCTGTCTCAGAAGTGCACTGATTTCACAGAGATGTTACTCACCGAAGGTTACTGACACTTCAAGGAAAACCAAATACCATGCAAAAGTATACTTACAGCATTGGGTGATGATCCACTTTGTTGTGTTCGTGATTTGAATATTGTCGGTGTAGCCTCGAGGCGTGTTCCGGTGCAGGTATAGTCCTTATTTGTGAAATGCTCGGAGCAAACATGCCAATTCTTCAACGGTGTTTTTGGATTCTTGTTCAAAGCAGCTAACCAAGCTCTCCGCTGTATGTGGTGTGTTGGAATTCGGTGAAAAATGACGCCACTATGTACATTCCCTTTGTTATCACAACCCTTTACGATGCACGTTTTAACCATGATTGTCCACAAACTAGCAAGCGCAAAGTCTTATTTTGTGTCACCAGCCTAGGTCGAGTTACACTACTCGAGTAACTGTATTTAAATAGGGAAAACGAGAAGGTGTTCGGTGTTCTCCTTTTGGCACATATTTAATGAACTGGGGTAAGCTAAGTGCAAACAAAGTTTCATGGCAAGACAGAGTGATATACTGCACACACTGAGACGAGATAGGTATTGATCAAATCGTCTTAGTTGAGGGAATAACATAGTTTAATATGAAAACCAGTGGAGTATCCCTTTAACTGATGATGATTCGACTCAATCCTTGTTGTTGTTTTTATCTTATCTCAGTTTTGTCCGAGTCTCAGGTCTGTTAATTCAGTTCTGTTCATGAGGAGCTTTATTTAATGTAAACTGTATTATAATAATTATGTGTTATAATGATCCTACTTTATTAAAAGCAGTGCAATTATGTATTATAATGATCCTACTTTCACTGATTAAAGGATTACTGTATAATCAGATGATCTGGGTTTATATATTTCACCTTTATTAATAACTGGAAATTTTATTTATCAAATTTACAACAATTATTTTAAACCATTTTCAATGAATCCTGTGTGATAATTTCAATTCAAAGATAATTTTGATAGTCATATAGAAATTATTTATGTAAAACTAAGAACTGAATGACTGTATAATTTTAATTTGTAATAATTCAAATTAAGTTTGAGAAAATACACACCGTCACTCATCATGACTCACAAACACACACTGTTCTGAAATAATATTTTATAAAAAAAAATAATTATTTTAATAAATAATTAAATTCAGGTGGGTGGTGGGCGGTTGAACCAATCAAATGAAAAATATATGTATACATTGTTAAGTACTGTTGTCTGGCTATACCAACATCCCCCCCAAAAAAGCACACTTTAAAATAGTCAAATTTTCATCAGGCAGCTAGTTGAGTCTATGCAGAGACTGCTTGTTAAAAGTAGCTAAGGCTACCCTGACTGCTTGTTAAAACCAGTTGCCTGGAATAAGTTTTACAGAGTGGTAAATTTGTAATTTGCAAAATCTGCGAAGAAGTTTATGTTCATGACAGCCACAAGACAGGTACATCTAATATGCTGCATCAAAAGTGTGCTGCTAAACCTCAAACCTCCACGAACACTTTGACAAGTTTTGTCCGTTTATTCAGGCTATTTATTTATTTTTGTCCCTGCTGATCTGAGATCGCCTGGGAAATCCCAGACAACTTCCGGCAAATTTAGATTTGCTCTGAAAGTTAGTCTGGCAAAGAGCTCATTCAAGCCCTTTTCCAGTCCGTCGAAATCGAGGCACCAATAAGAAACGTTAGGGCAGGTGATGACAAGAGTGGTGGGATTTTGAAGAAGATTTTGTAGCCTACATTACAAAGATGGATGCCGCCATCGAATATCACTCTTTGATTCAGCTATAGCGTCTGTTTTAAGCGATTTGAACGTTTCCTTTTTGTTAAAAACTGAGCAAAGAACAACACTCGGAGATGTTTCTCCTCTGGCCGCCGCTCTGCATTTGTCATCTCCTTCATCGCTCTGATTTGTTTTAGGTCTATCCACGACAGGGCCGGCTCTAGGTTATTTGGTGCCCAAGGCGAGAGTGCCCTCAACACCCCCCCCCCCCCCCCCCACAATGTAAAAAAAAAAAAAAAATAGTAATAAAAAAAATTCATGCAAGCTAATGTAGTTGAGGAATTGTGTGGTATATGGATACAAAAGTACTTTATATCTCCAAAAACACAGCATTAATGAATAGATGAGAAGTAAACAAACAAAAAAAAAAATATATATAGGCTATATATATATATATATATGTATATATATAATATTTGTATGATTAAAAATTTATATGTTTTGTACAATTACTCAATCAATTGTTGGTCGTATAGACCCCGAAGCCCAGAAGTGTAAACAGGAAACGAAGACCATTTGAAGGTTAATATAACGGCGACGAACTAGCGCTGATGAAAGCCGGGGTAAAAAGCTGCACTTGAACCATGACTTGAACACACCGAGAGAACTACAGGCGACTGTCAGCTATATTCTGCGCCTGCGTGCAATGAGCCAACTGTCTATTTCTGCAGATATAAAGGAAAACCGACGCTGTCGGCCGGCTGCAGATACACATAACGTAAACAAAGCAGCGCGTGACAACCATTTTGAATATACGCGGGCATCCCCTTGTCAACATGTCGAATCGGGCGAAACAAAGCCGACGAGGACTATTTTGAGCCGAAGGCACGCCTGTCGTTTTTTAGGATTGTATAATCTTGTAAAAGAAATGGACAAATACAAGCAGTGTGTAGTGTAGACAATGTACAGTAAAAGTGTACAGTGTGTGCGCAGCTTTCATGATACGATACATACATTTAATTCACTTTTTTTTTTTCAATTCTGCAATTTGCGCCCCGTCCAGCAGATGGCGCCCCAGGCGGCCGCCTGTGTCGCCTGTCGGCAAAGCCGGCCCTGATCCACGATGTGAATAGAATCTCTCTACAGTCTGTTCTCATTCATCAACACAGTTTCACTGATGATCCAGGATAAACAGTAAACCCAGGATAGAGTGTGTGAGTGAATGTGGTCTGGACTGTGTGTATGAGGCTCATTGTGTCAGAGACGCTGTATAAGGACAGAGTTCCTGCACTGTGATCCACATACACTCCTATTCTCCTGCTGATTGACTCTACAGGGAGTTTAGTCACTATATTATTGTGTCTGAATGAGTAATTGGAAAAAGAACAGTCCAAACTCCAGGACTGATTATTATACCCAAACACACACTCATCACCCGATCCCTTCCTGCTGATGCTCTTATATGACACTGATATATACACACCAAACATCCCACTCCACTCAATCTCCCAGTAACAGCGTCCACACACACTCTCTCTACACAACACCTGACACACATCATCAAATCTGTCAGGATGATCAGGATACGGCTGAACTGTGCCAGTGTTAGTAATCACTCTGTTCCTCTCAGACAGACAGAGATGTTTATTCGCTGTGTTCAGATCCAGAGTGAACTGATGGGAATCTGATGGAGAGAAAACATATCAGAATCAGGAGTTATTAATCTGTCTGATCTTTTATTATAGCTGAACTCTTCATGTTCAATATATCAGCAGTGTCTCCATGCAGTTTACCAAATATCCTGTGAAAATCATTGTTTATACTACGTCTTAAGTTCAGAACTGAAGTTAATTTAGTGTGTGTGTGTGTGTGTGTGAGAGAGAGCATAGTTGTCAACAATTGTTTTTCAAAATCCAGGAGATTTGTGCGGGGGCCGTTCGGTGCTGTCCGTTCGCTTTCGGGTTGAGCTTGTCTACGAGGGACCCTTTATGGTGGACCTGCGCCTGGACCCATCCCGACTCATCCTTAAGTGCCGGCCTGATTGAAACGACAGCCATCGGCACTGATCCTCAACATCTCGTCTCCAAACCGACTTGATTACTTCGACATCCAAACAGATGGAAATTGACAATTCTCTTAATGTTTCGATCCAATTTGTTTTGTAATCACTGTTCCTTCGTTGGCCAGAGGAGAACTGGCCCCCGACTGAGCCTGGGTTCTCCCAAGGTGTTTTTCTCCATTCAATCACCTGATGGAGTTTTGATTCCTTGCCACTGTTGCATTGGCTTTTGGCTTGCTTAGTTGGGGACATATCACGATATCACGGCTCTTGCAGCCTTATTCTATGTTAAGTGTGGTCTACTGTGACCATGTAGCCTAATGTGGCCTTGTCCTGTGGTCTTGTGGCCAGTTATGGCATTGGCTCTATGTGGCCTAGGGCCTTGTCTATGAGTGGTTCTGTCTCTGTGTGGGTATAAAGGCCTTGTGCCACAAAGTTGCCTTGTCCTGTATGTAAAAAATGGCCAGTGGTCTGTGGCCCTTAGTGGGCACGGTTCAATGTGGCCTAGTGGCCGTTGTCTGTGTGGCTTGTTCCGTGTGGTCTATAGTTGCCTAACATTGCCTAAAGATCGTTAGGCAACATAGATGCGCAAACACACTGAAGTTGACGGAACATTCTCAGCCACCGTACGTTCGATACTAGGTAACCAACAACATTGCGCGAACACACGTCGTGTTAGAGAAGGGAAGAAAGCTCGTCTAACATTTTTAGGCTAGAACATTTAATATAAAAATAGCCCATCATTATATACATTATTATTGATGCAGGCAAAAACTCTACAACTACTTTGTAACCAGGCCAGAAGCTTTGGCTCAGTTTGGCTAGCTTACATTACCTTACTATAAGGGAAATGTTATGGTATGGGACGGAATGAAGATGTATTTTATTTTAAATTATATATTATACTGTATATAATTTATATATATATATATATATATATATATATATATTAGTGCTGTCAAACGATTAAAATATTTAATCGCGATTAATCACATTAATGTCATAGTTAACTGGCGATTAATCGCATATTTTTATCTATTCTAAATGTCTTTTGATTTCTTTTTGTTACATTTATTTTTTTCTCAATTTAATGATCTTGTCAACATGGAAAAGTGGATCGGCTTGTTTAGTGCAAATGTTTTTATTATTATTATTATTATTGAAAATAAAATTGGAATAGTGTTCAATTTCACACTAACATATATAAATAATCTCTCACACAATGTAACACTGTCTATCAATAAAAGGGTGAAAGAAATACTGACGAGGTCCTGATATTGATGAGGGGGTGGAGAATTCGCATCATCTGTGTGTGTGTGTGTGTGTGTGTGTGTGTGTGTGTGTTGGCCATCATCAAGCATCAAGTGGTGTTTTAGACTGGACGTGCTGCAATGATGATAGCTCAGTTCACAACGACAAAACACACAGATCACTTGGTCTTGTCAATGGGACAATTTGGCAACTTTTTAAAAGTAAACTTTCCATTCAGAATCTTCTAAGGGCATCCATTTTGGCGCCTCGCGCTTGTCATCCACTCAAAACGTAACGTTACTATTTGGCCGGCTCGCAAGCCGAAACGAGTGTGTGCGGCACAAAACGTCCTCGCGCTGCGCTCTGAACCCATTTATTTCAATGGCTTGCGCTGCGCGAGGACGTTTTGTTGCTTCTTCGACCAAAGCGCAAGCGGATCTAGCTAGAACGGAAACAAAACAACAGGCACGCCGCAAACACACGTTTGGGCTTGCGAGCAGGCTTTGAGTGGATGAGCTCGAGACGCCGAAATGGATCAGGACGCATGCCGCTTCCTGTTGCAAAAGCATGTGAAAAAACTACAAAGTTTGCTAGGACAAAAAGACCGTTAATCGCGCGATAAAAAAATTAACGCCGTTAAAATGGGTTTGCGTTAACGCCGTTAATAACGCGTTAAACTGACAGCCCTAATATATATATATATATATATAATTTAGTGCTCTGGGTATTATTTTATATCCTGTCAACACATACATTAATAATTGCCATTGCATTTGTATTTCTCAAAGATGTCAGGGAAAAAGCAAAAAGATATTTGTGTCACACACACACCTTAATACTCTAATATATACATTTGTTCACAATGTCCCAGACCACACAATAAATCATTATACCATTTTGACTAGACACATTGAAAATGCAAAAAGATTTGTTTTTTTGCCAAACTGTTTGAAGTAATCTGTCAGATTTGAATAGATTTGCAATTTTTGTATATTTATAATTTTGAAATATAATTTACAATAAAGAGTAGTATATTTGATGTGATGAATTGCTCTGTCATTTATCAGATTTACCAATTGTTATAATTTCAATTTGTGCTGGTTAATTATGAACAATGGGTAAAATTGGGGGTAAAATCAAAGTGTCTACAGTATGTGCTAAACGCAGAAGTTGTTTTCACTGTAAGTTCGGCAGCTGCGCTACAGAAAGCTGAAGAAAACACTTAAGTAAATAATCTTTGCTATGGAAGTGTGACACGTCTAATCTGGCTATCATGTCATCATCATCATCATTGTCCCATAAACCCCCCTTAGGAGGTTGTTGGGACACCACAGACATTCTATTATAGTCTATTATAATCTGGCCACATTGGTGTAAACTGGCAGGTCGCACACGGCCTACACTGGACGCCAAATCATGACTGTGAACGCACACAGAACCCATTATAATCAGTGACACTGAATGCGGATGTTACGTTACTTTTGCTACTGACAACAGGACACATGCATTTGCTAGATTGCTAGATGCTAGATTGTTAGAATGTTGCAGACCATTTCTTTTACAAGTAATTACAAGTTTAATCTCGTAAATCTTCAAACAAACGCATTCCAAGAACACCTCAACACCCCTTTTGAAGATGTTGCTTCCAGTGGCCCCTGATGTTCTCCCGTTGAGAAACGATAATTTACACGATCAACTATAAAACTCTTCAGTTATGTTTTCTTTCTCTTTCTACAGGAAGAACATGAATACACTCAGTGAGTTTCTCTGCTGGTTTTCTTAGTGACTTACATTGTAGGAAGTCGTTCCTGGTTCTGGGAACAATATTGGTGAAAGTGACTGTGGAAATCAACAGACATGAAGAGTGTGATTATCAAGAGAGAAAATGATCCCTGCATCTGTTCCTAAGACATTTCTAACATGATCTTCTACATGATATGAGATGATGGAGGATGATTTCTGAGAGCTGATGAATCTCCAGGACTTTACCTCTGTCAGAGATCTTCTTCAGCTCCTCTTTGCAGAAATCCTCCAGTTTGTCTCTCAGCTGACGGACAGATTCTCTCACACCATCAAAAGAGGAGAAAGAACTGAAGGGATTGTCATTCACGTCTGTAGATTCAGGAGGAGTTGAGAGAGACTGGAAACTCTACAGAAAACAGAAATCAAAGCTCATCACCGTCACACTTCATCAATAACCTGCACTACTGGCAGATCTGAGCACCTCTTGTTGATCTTTAGTAGTGAAACTGGTGCCATCAATTCATGGATTTCACATTGTTAGAAAAAAAGGTTTGAACTTTTTATTTGGAAGATCAATATATCTTTCAGATATATTGATTGGAAACAAATGTTTCCTCAGAGTTTTCCAGAGCTGAACTGCATTTATAAGTGTTTCTTTCAATATAAGAAGATCAGATGAGACTCTGACTGATGATGATATAATAACCGAACACACAGATCAACACTTCAGTAAACGGCTCATTCTGCTCTCATGAAATGTTTCTCTGTGAGTCTCTTGCTCAAGTCCACTATGCTCCTGTTCTTCTAGATCTCTGTTACCTGCAGGAACTGGATGTGATCCTGTGTGTGTGAAAGCTGCTCCAGCTCAGCGTCTCTCCTCCTCAGATCATTGATCTCCTGCTCCAGTCGCTCCAGTCGTCCTTCAGCTCCACTCACTGCAGTCTTTTCCTGATCTCTGATCAGCTGTGTCGCCTCAGAGCGGCTTCTCTCAATGGAGCGGATAAACTCAGTGAAGATCCTCTCGCTGTCCTCCACTGCTGTCTGTGCAGAGCGCTGTTACACACACATCACAATCACACAGTGAGCTTCAGTGAGTCCTGACTGAGACGTCTCTAACTTCTTTTCCAGACTCACCTTATGAGACGCCACAGCCTCTCTCAGCTGCTGAAGATCTTTCTCTCTCTGCTGGATCCTCTGCTGGAACGACCTCTGCGTCTCCTTCAGCTGTTGCTAAAGGACAAACCAATGACAGGAGAAACATCACATTAATCATCAACTAAACCGATATGAATCTAGTGTCAATGAAGCCACCTACCGTATAAAATGATGATCCATATATAAGGCGCTCCGGATTATAAGGAACACTGTCGTTTTTTGAGAAGATTAAAGGCTTTTAAGTGCACAGCGCGCATCTTCCTCTGCTTGTAAACAGAACGTTTTGCGCTTCCAGCTATATCAGCACATCATCTTATTCGGTAGGGGGCGGTAAAACTCCTAAGCGGTGAGCAGCCGGTAACAAGAAGTAGACGAATGAGAACGTCCTCGTCTCAGTTTTCGCGCATGCGCCCATAAGGAAGTAATGGAATAGTGGAATAAAGTCGTTATTTATGTTTTTTTCGCACAAAAAGTAGTCTCGTCGCTTGATAAACTTATAATTGAGCCGCTGTAGGCACATGGAATATTTAAACCTTTTCTTTAATGACTTTATGGGCCGTCAAGAGCCAGTCCCTTAGGCATCCTATGTAGGACTGATCTAGCTCTCAGATTCAATCAAAAATATCTTTATTTGTGTTCCGAAGATGAACGAAGGTCTTACGGGGTTGGAACAGCATGGGGGTGAGTAATTTATGACTTAATTTTCATTTTTGGGTGAACTAACCCTTTAATCTACAGAGAAATGTAATGTCGGAGTGGAACATTACAGGGGTGCATTTTTTGAATAGCCAAAATAATCAAATAATTCCCATTGATCGTCGAAAATTATTTTTGCGTTAAATCCCTATCCCTATAAAATACGAAATGTCTTTTTCAGACAAGCAGCATACGAAAAATTGTATAGGCCTAAAAAAAGAAAAACACATTCAAGTAAATAATAAATAAAGGAAGTTTCTGCCGCATTATATTATATTATATTATTATACAAGCAGTTCGGCAGTTGTTCTTGTCTGACTAGTCGACACGTGGGGTGATGACATCATCGTTTCACAAAATATACGGATTGGCCGTCCACATGAAAACGCAAGGGTGTTGTTTTCAGATTTATCCACCTTGGGACCCGGTTTCAAAAAATAGTGGTTTCACTCTCCCAAAACGCCGGATCCGTGTGGACGAAACGCCAATACGATAAAAAATTTATAAGTATACAGCGAAATGCGTCTTCGGGTGGACGGGGCCTAAAACATATTAAAAATTAATTTCAAAGTATCCCTTTAAATTTTATATTTAGGCTTTTAATGCAGAGAGATTTGTCTAGTTCTCATATTTAGTCTAGAAAATAAAATTGCATGCATTTCCATTTTACACTAAGGAACAAACAGTATCCAACAGAATGACTTTACATCTGTATAATAATACCAATAGTAATTTCAAAAGCAGTTCTGTAAAAAAAATTTATATATAGTGTGTGTCTGTGCGTGTGTGTTTATGATAAGATCAAAATGTTTCTCAGTTGTGTGTGTGCGTCACACATTAAATGTTTTTGAATGTAACACAACATTCAAATGCAAAATACTGTATGTGCCCTCCCCCACTTCAACAATCCCCCACTCAGCTCCTGAGATTATGCTGGCTATACAGTAGCCAATGTTGTTTTTTCCCTTGCTCACAACTGAGTTCCCAAGCATGCTTCGTTGAGCATTAATGCTTAAAGATCACCATAATTTGCTAATATTAAAATTAACTTACATATTTTCAAAGTCTTGTTTGTTCTGGAATATCTGTGTAAAAGGGGCTTCTGTAAATTAGACGTGAGGGGGCGTGTTTCAAGATACTCAAATGCACAAAACACACTCCATTGTCGGCCGTACCTGTGCGATCGACTCACTCATCCATTTGTGTAGAAAAGACAGTATTATCCCAATTAATTCATATTGGCCAGTGGCCCACCGGGAAAAGTCCTGGTGCTCCAGATGGCCAGTCCGCCCCTGATATTAACAAAATTTACCGTGGTACTGCAGCACATCTACGAAGAGTGGGCATCCACAACAAGCTGGGATGGTTCAAGAGGCAAACGTGAACTGCCTGTGAATGTAAGAAACTTTATAACGACTTCAGTTGCCTAGAGATTTCCACACATGACTAGCAGTGATGGCAAATGGATCAAGGACAGGGTGAACGAATTTCTACGCTCCTGAGGAATACTGTTGCCCACCGACGTGTTTAATATTAGATATTGTAGTCATCTCTATTTTTAAAGTTTGAATTCTATTTTTTTTGTTCTAAGCATTTTTTCTATTCAGTTTAAAAACATTTTTGTACATTTAAATTTTGCCTTCATTAAATTTAACAAATTATGTTGTAGCTACTATTTTAATTTATTATAAAAATAGTAGCTACAATTTGTCTTAAAATTTGTTATATTCTTTTTGTTTGTTTGTTTGTTTGTTTATTTTTAACATCTGGCTCTTTACCGTCTCCATGTCAAAATTATTTGTTGAAAAAGATAAAAAATTACAAAACCTTGTGCTATTCAGTCTCATTCTTGTTAAAATAATGAAGGTTTTTTTTTTTTTTAATAAACAGATAGTAAACTCACATTTTTAAATGTAGCAGTTGCTGCTGTAAGGACCACCCATTGGCCCAAAGACGGAATCCAATGGCTAAGCGAAGGGATAATGTGTGTATGTCTTTTCAGCGCTCCAGTGAAGTTCACTTAATTTATTAGAATTTAGTTTCAATATTGCTTTAGCTCTACGCTTAATCTGACTCCAATTTTTACTGATGATCAAGGTTAGATTGTGTTTCTTATTAGAAAATAACCATACCCAGACAGCAAACTGACATTGAATCAATGTGGAAACGTCGTCTCTCATGACATTGAAACAACGTTGATTTGCTCATCGAATTAACGTTGAACCAACGTCAGACGCGGCATTCTTTAAAGCTAAATGAAAATCGAAAATTGGTTTGCTTTCATAACGTTGAAACAACGCGTTGATTTCAAGTTGATTTTTCGTTAGTTTTGAAAGAATGACGCATCTGACGTTGGTTCAGCGTTAATTCGATGAGCAAAACAATGTCAGATCAACGTTGTTTCGATGTCATGTTTCTACGTTGATTCAATGTCAGTTTGCTATCTGGGATAACTATTGATTATAATTTAATTTAGATCTTTGATTTGTCTGTGTTTCTTTCCTTTTCAATTATTCGTTCATTATGGACCCGATGCCGCACAGAGATCACGTCGGCCGGATCGTGTTTCTAACGGACACAAACCTTGTCAGTTCTGTATTTAGTCAGAGGGTGCAGGGTGAACTAATACTTCTTAAGTCGGTTGCCTACTGCTCACACGTACAAAGAATGTAGTTTATTTTAGCCACTTCCATACAACTTGCTAAATCAGTGATAGACAGAAATCAAAAGGTCTTCAGAGGACGTGCCTAGTGCTCCATTCACATCTGTGCCTTTAGTTTGACCTATCCTGCAAGATTTGCGGTAGCACCAGCCTCCTATAATTTACTAAAATAATGACGTCAGAATACTCCAGAGTAAATCAAGATGTAACATTTATTTGTATTGAAAAAATGTATCATGCCTATTACCCAAGCAATTCAGAAATAGTAAATACATGACATCAATTACTCAAAGATGATTCTAAAAGTAAGCAATGCATTCCTTTCCACTGGGAAAACACTGACACAGCACTGCATGGGGGTTTTCCTGGTTACAGGTTCCCGAAGACTGCTCTGTTACCTAGCCTTAAATACCCAGACCAGGGGCCCGTTTCAATAAGGAGGTTCAACCAACTCTGAGTTAAAGCTTGAACTCAGAGTTGACTTACCCTGAGATGGGAAACTCTGAGTTTTCGGTTACAGAACAGCTGAAATGAGTTAGTTCAATCAACTCTGAGTTGACTGACTCTGAGTTAAGCGCTTGCACCACAACTATAAAAAGCCATTATCAATGGAGCACAGATATTATGAGTCACCATGGCAACAGCGCCAGACAAAAAGAGGTGTTTGGTGTTATTAATTACCAAGTAATCTAAATATTGTAATTTAATTAAAGGGATTACTCTTAATTCTTCTGTAATTTAAAATAAAATATGATGCAATTACATTAAATAGGCTACTACATAAACCAATTAAGTATAAAACAATAGTGGATTTAACATACATTTTTAAAAGGTATATTTTTTATGTAACCTTCTCCCTCTACACACTTTGATGAATTCAAGAATAATTCATGCAATTGTATATTGTGAATTTGAAAGAATTAAAAGTGCAATTTCTTGTCTCTCCTCTTTGTATTAATCAAGTGGTTGAGGTTGAGATTTAGCAATTACTAATATGTAGACCAATACTTTCTAGAGATAGTAGCCTGATTATTACATTAATCTAACTACACCGTTGAAGATGTCAGTTAATAATTCATAACTATTTTAGAGTAACTTACTGTTATAATATAGAGGTGAAACTGGAAGAATGTTATTCAACCTAAAGTAGGCTACTATTACTTTGATAAAATTTTACCTAAGTAAAAGTAAAAATACCAGTCTAAAAATCCACTCAAGTAAAAAGTAGTTAATTTAAATTAAAACATGAGTAAAAGTTGCTGAGTAACTTGTGGGGGTGGGGTGGGGGACTCCCCCATGTGGGGAGAGTTGAGAAACATCTCAGATCACGGTTTATGGTATTAAACAATTATTAAATATATAAACTGCATTCTTAAATTATGGTTATTATTATCATCAGTTAAAATGACAGTTAAATAAATTAAACATTTGTTCAATAAAACATATCAACTAACTTCAATAATTGATTATGAATAAGATTAACATCTTATTTTTTATCATTAATAACTTATTAAATTATGTTTGAAAAATAAGTGAGTTCTATTAAATGTTTTTTATTCCTATTTTTTTTTAATGATTTAATAGAAATATATTATCAAAAACGGTGGTAATCAAATAAAAGTTTAGCAAACGTTTTAAATCCTTTTATTTTTTGGGAAAAGTGCTACAAAACAGATTTAGTCAATTAAACCATTGACAAACAATATATATTCCTTAAAGAATGTGTAAATACATTTTAGTATTATTGTTGGAGTTTAACAGCACTTCCTCTTTAAAAAAGGGGAGGAGACCGCAAGAAACTCTGAGTTTACTGAAGAAAACCTGCTCCCGACCAGGTTAGGTTCACGGAGTAAGTTACCATGGTAACTGACTCTGAGTATAAGTTACCTCTCTTTCAGAAATGGGCTTGACTTACTCTGCTGTCTCAGGTTTAACTTACCTCCCTTTCTGAAACGGAAAACCCAGAGTTTCCCTCATTTCAGGGTTAACATACTCAGAGTTTTCACTTAACCTCCTTTCTGAAACAGGCCCCCAGAACACAAGGGTTGTACCAATAGCTTTCAGAGTTTGTTTTGGTCAATTCCTATACCCCGGGGGAGAGGGGAGATATTTTGAAAAGACATCACCCATGGAAAAGAACAGGATTCTCCTAAGTTCTCAATCTTTCTCCTATTTCCAATGACTGTAATGAAATTAAGGCCATTTTACCAATCACACTTAAAATGATACCAAACATGAAAAGGGAAAACCTTAGATTCACAAACAAAAGAACAATACACACCTATCACCCAAATCTTTATTCAGCCTTTGTTTTACCCTTTCTCGTGACCAAAGTGGTTGTGCCTGAGCTTGGGGGATTAAGCCAATGGTTATCCACAATCTTTATTGGGGCATCTCCCACAACAGAAGAACAGGCGTTGTTTTCTTGTTCTGCCTGTTCTGCTGCTGCAGGAATGAAACAATTTGGTCTCGCGCCAGAAGTATTTATTTCGCCCTTGCATAACACAGCTGGATGCAGGAGGTTTGTGAGATTTGCATGCCTGAATGAGCCCTAGAGGTGAGAAGATATTGTGCAGAGTCAAGAACCACAACATGGGGGGAAGATATCAGGTTGGGCCAGTTGTGTGGTGCCCTCTGTCCCTTTGATCTCTTTTACAGATTAGTGAGTTTTTATTGTTTTACTGCAGTTTTGAATTCCTAAATTCAGTCTTAGGAAAGTCCTTCCTTACATTGCTGTTACAATGTCCCTTTGACAATGTCCCGAACGACTTTAATGCGACTGGTTTTTAATGCAAGTAGGCATTTTGGTTGACACCAACTGAAACAGCCCATTTAATTCTTAATAGAACAAAGAATGCTTAAACACAAATGCTGCCGAGTAACATCACTTAGTAACTGCAAGCCCTGAAAATGTTTTAATGTTTAAATTATTGGGTTTAATTTATTACACTTATGTTTCAGTTAATAAATCTACTAACAAATTTAAATAACACAAAGTAAAAGAAAGGCTTTTGACAAAGCCTTTCTAAATTATAGAAAAACTGTGCACATAGCCTAATGTTAAAGTGTACCTTGCTTAAATTTGATGGGATAATAGAGGCCTATTTTTACTTCACATTTATTTTATTTGAATTTACTTTTTCCAGTGTTGTGATTATGAATTCGTTTAACTACAATGTTTAACCTGAATTTATCTGCGACCTCAGCTCTCAATGAGCAGTGGCAAATTACGTCATTAACGGACACTTAATAAAACTTGCTAATACAGTTAATAAACTCACTAATAAACAGTTACTTATTTAAGCTTCAAGAACGGTAAAACATAAAAGCTGTCGGCCAACAGCATGTAATGAGGTTCAATCTTGGGTCGGTTGAAGCTCCATGAAGTTGAGGTTGATGGATTAACCACAGAGCTACCATTAGACTGCTGATGCATTATCGTCGTAAACACTTGTAAAGCCTCATTGATGTAGCCTATGTTTCCACTGCAATGTTTTAAGTTTTCATTATTTATTAAATTTAATTTCAGTATTGTGATTATTAATTCATTTAGCAACGTTTCACTTGAATTAATTTGCTATCAGCTTTCAATCGCTCTGAATGAGCCGCGGCGCGGCTGCAGATTATGCAATAAACGAACACTTTTCAAAGTCTGTGATTGTAGCGCCTCTTAGTGGCAAAAGGCAGCAAATATTTTGGTTGCCTTTATATATATTATTTATATTGGTTTCTTTTATCAAACATGTTTGGGGCCAGTCAAGGGGTACTTAAACTGCATGATCAGTTATCAGTAATGATACATATTATTGCAAATGTTTTTCATTTACGTTTAATAAATCTCATAATGATGGCACATCCCTATATCATAGTCATAGCTTTTATTTCTTTCTCAAATGATTGGGGCCGGTCAGGGGGTACTTAGCTGAGAAAAAAGATGGTGAAAAAAGATTGAGGGTTAAAAAAGATTGTGAAGCTTTACCATAAACAACTAGCCTGGATGCCAGCCCGAACTCCGCCCACAACATTTTTTGGTCGGGAAGTTCGGTCTGGACTCGATCCATTGAGGAGTAATTATGATCAGACAAGAAACGTTTAGGCCAATCAAATTGCCATGGCGGACTTTATACGATGATGGACAGATGATCTGCAAGGACATAATCATCACGTTATCAAAGAGCGCTTAACTGGTCTCCCTCAAAGATGACTGCAGCTGGAGAATTGAGATGTATAGATTCCGCTGTCGCGTCTGTTGTAAAATAAATCGACAGCGCATTCATTTTAATAGACAAACAGAGAACTGCAATCAAGGCATTTGTCGATCGGAAAGATATTTTTGGCGTCCTTCCTACATGATTCGGGAAAAGTGTAACTTATCAGCTGGCTCTGACGGTCGTTAAGAAGATGGGACGTAATGAAAAGCCTGTGGTCGTTGTGGTTTCTCCTTTGGTGGCACTCATGGAGGAGTAAGTAAAAGAAGCAACACTCGTTATTTAACTTCTAAAATAACTAAGTTCTGTAGTTGAAAACTGCGCTATGCAAAGGAGTTGACTTACTGCGTTGCTCTGATTGGTTGTAGGTCTACCGACTATCCAATTGAGTGTAGAGGTTTTTTTTTCCTGGTTCGGTTACGACACGCCTCATAATCAAAGCCCTACGGAGGAGTTTCAGACTCATATTCTCACTAGAATATGAGTATGACGAAGTCAGGCTAATAAACAACATTATGAGCCTGTAAATGATAATAATGGGATCTCTGTAAGTTCATACCTGTTTCTCTGTCCTCTGTGCTGCAGCTGATACAGTGTCGTGGTTTTTATGTTCATCCATCACACACAGCACACATATACACTTCTGATCAGTGCGGCAGAAAACCTCGAGGAGCTTATCATGTGTTTGGCAGATCATCTCCTGCAGTCGTCCAGTGACATCAGTCAGATTGTGTCTCTTTCCTTTAAACCAACTCTCATGTTGTTCAAGATGATTCTGACAGTAAGAGTTCAGACACACCAGACAGGACTTGACGGCTTTGTGTTTTCTTCCAGTACAGATGTCACACTGCACATCTCCAGCTCCAGTGTAACAGTCAGCAGCAAGTTCAGTCTTCTTCAGTTTCTCCACCATTTCAGCCAAAATGGTGTTTTTAGCTAAAGCAGGTCTTGGGCTGACGGTCTGTCTGCACTGAGGGCAGCTGTAGACTCTCTTCTCATCCTCCTGATCCCAGCAGCCTTTAATACAGATCTTACAGAAACTGTGTCCACAGGGAATGGCCACTGGATCCTTCAGGAGATCCAGACACACTGGACACATGAACTCATCCTGAGAAAATTTGGCTTCTGCCATTTTACAACATGAAGACAGAGACACAAACACACAACAGCTCAACTACACTTCAGTTTCATTTTCCCTGAACTCATGTGATTCCTGTTTTTCTGGTTCTGTGTTTGAGTGTGTCGTGTGCAAAACAGGTGTGTCTGTAAAGATGAGGCATGTTGGTAAGAACAGTCACTGGTGTCAAAAGTGCAATGGTGTTTATTGACAGTATTTTGTGATCCAAAACTTCCTTCCAAACACAAAGAAAACACTTTTTAAACACCTGTAAGCAACACCACATTTGTAGTCACTTTTACTCAACCCACCCTGAATGTTGTTGCACTTATAGCTTATAAAGTGGAAGCTCCACTTTAACCATGTTAACTCAACAAGTACAGATAGTTCTCCACCAGAATAACACCGCTTATGAGAAGGCATGCAGAGCTGGAAGGATAGAGCGGGAAGGGGCGATCCACTGCAGAGAAGGAGTCTAAAAACGGCAGTTTAACCTGGATGGGGAAAGAGAGACAAGATTAAAAGAGAAGTGAGGCAGAGGGTTCATGTTACCTCATCAAACAAGAGGAGCAAGCTGGCTGGGATAACGAGTGGAGACCTTATTCACATGTTACTATTTGAAGTGATTGACGTATGCACCGGTGTGAGGATTGTCTGTGTCTGTCCGTGTTCCCAGCCGTTACACTCATTGTCCTGGAGTGCTGAGCCAGAATTAACCCTTTGCTGTGTGTTGAGTATGCACTGTATAGGATTGTAGCTCCAGTCTGTCCAGTGTGAAGAGGATTCGTGAAGTGTTCATGTACTGCCATTTGATTCTCCTGTTCTCAAGAAGAAGCAGTATCTGCTCATTGAGTTTCTCACACTGAAGCAAGCCCCTGCTGTGAGTATTTGAATAATGTTGACTTGAAGAGGATTCGTGAAATGTTCATGCATTGTTGTTTGATTCTCCGGTTCTCAAGAAGAACCAGTATCCGCTGATTGAGTTTCTCACACCGAAGCAGGCCGCTGCTGTGAGTATTTGAGTACTGTTGACTTGAAGAGGATTCCTGAAATGTTCATGCATTGCTGTTTGATTCTCCTGTTCTCAAGAAGGACCAGTATCTGCTCATTGAGTTTCTCACACTGAAGCAAGCCCCTGCTAAGAACCAGTATCTGCCCATTGAGCTTCCCACACTGAAGAAAGCCCCTGCTTACTTACCCCTAGCTGTCCGAATAGGAACTGTTGTGTGAATTCCAGATAAGCAACCGCTCCATTACTTACCCCTGGTGGTGTGAAGAGTGTTTATGGTCGGTCGATCTGTCACGGTTTAGAAGAAGGAATCCGGGAGAGAGTGCTCCAATTCAAACATTTAATAAAGAAACTCCAAGGAACTGGTACATACAGGAAGGCGGGTAGGGAATCCACAAAACACAGCAAACACTTACATCGACCGACCAAGACTGAAGGAAACTGAGGGAACTAAATACACAGGGGAATCAAACATAACAAGGTGGAAAACAGGTGTAACAGATGAACAGGATGCTGAATGGGAGGCTGATGAGGGAGTGAGTTCAGGTGTGCAGACGAGAGGATCATGGGAAGTGCAGTGGTGAAGACAAGACAGACCGGTGCAGACGGAGGACTGTGACAATATTCCTGTAAATGATGTATTATTTTTAATAAAAATTTTTTTAAAAAAGAACGCCCAAACTCATCTGATCTCGGAGACTAAGCAAGGTCGGGCCTGGTTAGTACTTGGATGGGAGACTGCCTGGGAATACCAGGTGTTGTAAGCTTTATATAGTTTACTAAAAAAAAAAAAAAAAAAATGAGTGACATGCACTTGACCCATTGATAGTGGGTTTGAGTCCTGTGTGTGGCAACTTTAAAATTATGTATAAAGTTGTCTTTTCAATTTCTTTATTATCCATGTAAGAGCTGTACTAATCTTTCTTACTCTTGGATTAGAAATAAACATGTTTTTTTTTATTACTTCATTCTGTGTTCGTTCTCATCAGACCTTCTGTTCAGTTTGATTTCATCTCATCTGTATTTCTGAACCTATATCTTCTTCATGTACATTCAATGTCTGCTTTTTTTGTTCTTCCGGCTCTGCACTGCTGTTGGTGCTTAAATGCTTGACTGCTGGGCTCACAATTCATGCTGTTCTGCTGTAATTCTATAGATACAATATAAATATGTTTGTATTATATTATGTTATTGCAGAAAAAACTATATTACAGAAACATTGCTTTCCTTTGCTTTCCTTGCCTTTCTTACAGCATATGTAACATTCCAAAAATTATAAATAAGAGCATTGCACAAAAAATAAATAACTATACACAAACTTGAATGCACTATGCAAAATGTATAGCAAATGTTCTACAGCCTTACTCTCCTTGCCTTTCTAGCCGCAAAGTCATCTAGGATATCATAAGACAGCTGTTGTGAGACCACATGATTTATGCTAATGACTGAAAGTCCACTGAGACGTTCTTGAGCCATTGTAGATCTCAGGTATTTTTTAATCAGTTTGAGCTTAGAGAAGCTCCTTTCAGCAGCAGCGACTGTCACAGGTAGAGTGGCAGAGATTCTCGGAGCGACCCACATATTGGGGAAAATTTCCATCAGCTTCTTCTCATGCAGGAAAGTCAGGAGCTCAATGTTTGTCATATTTTTTGATGGCAGATGTGGAAAGTTTAGCATTTCTGATACAAGTTCTCTGCCATCAATGTCTGGCTGTCCATCATGGCTTAAAGCTGTGCTCAGGGTTTGACAGTGCTCTAACAACTCTTCTTTGGACATGTTGGGAAAGTTGAGGAGAACTCCAAATTTGTCATTCACCTCCCCCAGGGTCTGAAATCTCTGGTTTGTATCCACGACTACATTAAGAAAATTTGTTTCCAATTTTTTAAGTGCTTCACCAATAGGCTCATCTGGAGCCTCGTAACCAAAGTGCCTTTTTGTGGTTCTCAACCGCTTTTGTTTGATTACAGCTTCCACGTTCATCTCCTCACACATTTCCTTTGCTGTTGCCTGTGCACTAGAAAATCCAGTATTTCTGTAGCCGTCAAGAGATTGTTTTTTCAGCATGTCAACTGCCACATCTAGCCACATGGATGGTGATTGCATCTGTTTACTCACATGCTGGATCTTGTTGAGAATATCATACCAAATGACTGTGCAAATAGAGAAGCGGTAGGATCCAATCTCCTCAGCCAAAGACTGGGCATCAACTTTCACAACAGGGTCTAGTTTCCCTCACCTCCAGAAGAGCATCTCTGACTGGCCCAGCCCTGGTACCTTACTGCCTGGATGCTGTCTATCCTGCTTTCCCACCTGGTCTCTGACCATGATTTCAGGGTGGTTTTGACGTGTTTCAGCAGGATATCCCATCTATGGGTGGAGGCTGAGAAGAGTTTAAACAATTTTGCTACATAGCCAAAGTAGCCAATGGCATCTGGAGAGCTCTTAGCAGCATCAGCTACCACCAAATTTAAGGAATGGGCACCACATGGGACAAAAAAGGCCCTTGAGTTCAGTTGAAGCAGCCTAGCCTGAACACCTTTATTCTTTCCCTTCATGTTGGCACCATTATCGTAGGATTGTCCTCTGCAGTCCTCAAAGGGGATGTTCAGCTCCTCTAGTCTTTTGAGGATGAGAGCAGACAAACTTTCCCCGGTTGACTCCTCTGCCACAAGAAAGCCCATGAAATGTTCTTTAATTTGTGGCAATTCTTCTTCCAGTGAAACAATCCTGACAATCACAGAGTGCTGTTCTTTATGACTCAGATCAGGGGTGCAATCTAAAATGATGGAGAAATACTTTGACGTCTTGATCTCTTCCAATATTTTTTCCAGTATTTTTGTGCTTATTGAGTCTATGAGTTCATTTTGGATTCTTTAGCCCAGGTAATGTGTGTGACTTCCAGCTCCACTTTCCACCCTACCAACATGCTGCTTCATTATTGGGTCAAATTTGGCCATTAGCTCCACCTCTTTAAGAAAACTGCCATTGTCTGGGTTGTTTAATGGAAAAGGTGTGAGTGCAGTATAAGTGGAAGAGAGAGGGCTACAGGGGGTACGGCACTCTAAAACATTGGAGAACCACTGAACTTAGGAAAAGGGATAATTATGTATAACTGCACAAGTGCTACTGCTAAAGAGTGCAATCTCAATAATTTATCATATGCTTAATTGAATTGGCCTAGAGACAATAATTATGACATTTTCTGTCTAAATACTACATATAAAATAAATAACTACCAAAAGTAAAGTAACTGCAGTTTGACTAAAAGTTGACAAAAAAAATGCTAAGACTTTTCG
Organism: Pimephales promelas; assembly: GCF_988280905.1. Classification (NCBI taxonomy): domain Eukaryota; kingdom Metazoa; phylum Chordata; class Actinopteri; order Cypriniformes; family Leuciscidae; genus Pimephales; species Pimephales promelas. The sequence continues at coordinate 25,287,451 of NC_142792.1, read as the reverse complement.
TCAACTACAACTGTAAAAAACAGGATGACTCAAGTGGGATTAAGACCAATAAGCATTTTCGTTTGAAGACTAAGACAAAATAAAAAATGGCTGCCAAAATTAACACTGGCCTACACACACGTGCGCTACAGTGCTGTTGTGTATGTATTAAATATGACCGATAATTTAAGTAAAATGTTTTAATTCAAGTAGCCTCTTTTTCTAGGGTTTGAAATGTATACAGATTTGACATTTTTCCCTCATTCTTCTGTCGGAATGGGAACGAAGTTGGCATTGAATTTCATTTGAAATGGTATTAAAAAAGTCTTAAAAAGCCTTAAATTTTAATTGGAGGACCCTGGGGGTACCCTGTTATAACCTTAAGTGCAGTTGAATATGGTCTATATGGTATTTTTTTTTTTCTGTCAAATTACTCATGACAGATTTTAATGCTCTTGTCTTACAGCTTATGTGCTGAGATGTGCAATTCTACCGGACTGGGAACCAATTGAGGAGGCCAAGCTCAAGAAAGCCTTTGTTAACAAGTGTAGGGCCAGAGCAGGCTCCAAGGAGTAGGCCACTGACGTTCTATGTGGACCTGTAAAAGTTCTGTAAAAGTGTTTTTTGATTTTTCTAATGTTAGTTTGCACTTCCAGGCCACCGTACTTTTAAAGGGATACTCCACTTTTTTTGGAAATATGCTCATTTTCCAACTCCCCTAGAGTTAAACTGTTGAGTTTTACCTTTTTTGAATCCATTCAGCCGATCTCCGGTTCTGGCGGTACCACTTTTAGCATAGCTTAGCATACATCATTGAAGTCCACAAGACCAGTAGCATTTCTCTCAAAAAAATTATCAAAGTGTTTTGATATTTTTCCTATTTAAAACTTGACTCTTCTATAGTTACATCGTGCACTAAGACAGACGGAAAATGTAAAGTTGCGATTTTCTAGGCTGATATGACTAAGAACTATACTCTCATTCCTGCGTAATAATCAGGAAACTTCACTGTCGTACCATGAGTGCACCAGCCAAGTCCCCGTCCCCCCAGCTATCACCTATGACCCCTGGTCCAAGGATGGCACAGAAAAGGAAAGAACAAGATGATCCAGATGCAGGTTGCTCGTTTGGAGGTTCAGTTGGAGGAACGGCCGGTGGAGCTGCAACAGAGACAGAGTCAAGGAAACGACAAGAGCGACCGGTTTAGGAACACTGTGGCTGATATACTGCGAAGGGTGCCGGAGGAGCACAGGGCATATGCAATGTTTGACGTGTCCAAGGTCCTGTTTGAGTGGCAGAAGAAAAAAATAAACAATTGTGCCTACTTCTACAACGTTGCACCTTTAAATTCTCTGCACTATATCTGTATATAGTTTGCATATTTTAGTAATTTGTGTAAGTACATTTGAGTAGTTTGCACTTTTGCATATTTTGCTTCTTTACACCTATTTATGTTGTTAATATGTTTAATACAATTACAAACCCCCGCAACTCTGCTCCTTTTACACCTACAGTGGAACTCTGTGACTCTTTCCTAAAATTCTTTGATGAGAAGATTTCTGCTCTTCGATCTTCTGTAACCACCTCTTCTGACCTTGATCCCTCTGTTCCTCCTATGTGCCTTGCAGTTCTAGATCAGTTTGAACCCATACCAATCTCATCCCTATTTGAGGTGGTCAATCATCTGCGGCCCACAAATTGTCCCTCTGACAGCATTCCCTCTCGTCTTATTAAAGAAGTTTTTGATACCATTGGACCATGTATTTTATCATTGATGAATACCTGTCTGGTCTCTGGTTATGTTCCGTCTGCCTTCAAACACGCCGTTGTCCAGCCCTTACTAAAAAAGGAAAATCTTGACCCCACTGTTCTCTCTAACTTCAGGCCCATCTCTAAACTGTCCTTCTTATCTAAAGTCCTGGAGAAAGTAGTTTATAACCAGCTGCAAACATTTTTAATTAATAATAATGTTTATGAAAAGTTCCAGTCCGGCTTCAAACCCCGTCACAGCTCTGAAACTGCACTTTTAAGAGTTTTTAATGACTTGCTTTTAACTGTTGATTCAGGAGTCTCTGCTGTCCTAGTGCTCTTAGACCTCACTGCGGCATTTGACACTGTTGACCACTCAATCCTATTGTCACAGTTGGATAAATTGTGTGGGAATCAAAGGTACTGCACTTAAGTGGTTTCAGTCCTACCTTACAGATAGGAGCTTCTCTGTCCACCTTGGCGATTATTCCTCTGAGATAGCCCCATTTACCTGTGGTGTTCCTCAAGGTTCTGTCTTGGGCCCCATCCTATTTTCGTTGTATATGCTGCCCCTGGCCTCCATTTTTGAGAAGTACGAGATCTCCTTCCACTGTTTTGCAGACGACGTTCAAATTTACCTGCCCCTGAATGTAAAAAGAAAGAGCTCATTACAGCCACTGCTTGACTGTATGAAGGATATCAAAACGTGGATGAACCTAAAATTTCCTCAACCTAAACGGAGACAAGACAGAGGTCATAGTGTTCGGACATCCTGAACTGTTTGATGTAGATTCTCTCGGCCCTCTATCTACAAATAACCGCTCAACTGTGAGGAGTCTTGGTGTTATATTTGATAGTGAATTTAAACTTGATAAACAGATATCCACCACTGTTAGATCCTGCTTCTTCCAGTTGAGAACTATAGCCAAGGTAAAGGCTTATCTCCCGCCTAAAGATTTAGAGAGGGTGATTAATGCCTTTATAACGTCTCACCTTGACTACTGCAACTTCTTATATGTGGGCTTAGACAAGACCTCTATTCAGCGCCTACAGTTGGTACAAAATGCTGCTGCCCGCCTCCTAACAGGAAAAAAGAGGAGAGACCACATTACACCTGTGTTGCGCTCCCTCCACTGGCTTCCTGTTCATTACAGGATTGATTTTAAAATCTTACTTTTAACTTTTAAATGCCTAAATGGATTGGCTCCATTGTATTTAACAGAGCTTCTCCATGTTCACACTCCAACTAGAGTGCTGAGATCCACCAATCTCCTCCTTCTGGATGTGCCCAGAAGTAGACTTAAAACCAGAGGCGATAGAGCCTTCAGTGTAGCTGCCCCAAACTTGTGGAACAACCTGCCACTCCAGATCAGAACTGCCCCAACTCTTGAACGTTTTAAATCACTGTTAAAAACACATTTCTTTTCTCTGGCATTTCCTCCCAGTTAAGTTTGTCATCTTTCCTGGTAAATTTTTTAATTTAATTTCATATACATTCCCCCTCCTTCTGACTGGTTCACGGGCCGCACGTACCATCTCCTCCAACGTCTTCTCTTATTTCTGCCTTTTAGTTTTAGTAATTTCACTAAAATTAACTGTTTCCACCTCAATAAGCTCCAACTACAATATGATCCGCTCTCTTTCAGTCACCTTTGCATTGCTAGCCTCGAGTAATCTAAACACAGTGGAACATTAAAACCCTCCGCCGCCAACTAGCGTTTCGGGGCTACTGCAGAGCAACCCCGACCTGACCGCAGAAGTATAAATGTTCACGATGGCGTCGCCTATGCCGTACACTCGACGCAGAAGTATAAATTGGTCTTTAATCTCACAATTTCTCTCATTCCCTTCCCCTTTTTCTCCCTCCCTCTGTATCTCTCTATCTCTCTCAAGCCCCTTTCACACAGAGATTCCAGAAAATACACGGATAATGTGACCCAGCATTTGTCCCGGAATTGTCTGATTTCGGTTCTTTCACACTGCCAGTGATTTGCCGGGATCTGTGTGTGTGTTCACACACAACCCGTAAAAATCCCGGGAAGACACATGACGTCAGGATGAGACGTATAACGGACGCGTCGAAAACATGTAAACACGCATACCGTACACGCACTGGTGAACGATCAGCTTCAGTAGACTACGGATAGTGAGGAGCTCCTGGTCTCTGCTTCGCTCCAGTTTGCAGTAGGGGTGTCCATGGTTAACCGGTTAACCGATTAGCAGTAACCGTTAAAAATTGCATAACCGAGTGAAACCTTTTTGCTCGGTTAAGTGGCGTCAATACATATTTGCACAAAACTTTTGCGTTTTTTTTCTTTCTGATTGTCGATAAAAAAATATTGTGAAATGACAGCGTTTCTATTAACGGTGTTATGCGACTAAAACATTTTTTTTCCTTTCGCAATAAGCCATTCCAAAAATGATGGCAACGGACGTTGGTATTAGAGTTGAGCCGGATACTCGGCTGAAACGAGTATCCGGTACGGATAAAGCACTTTTGTCGAGTACAAATATTATACGAGTAATACGAGTCAATATCTGTGCTCGGATAAAAAAAAGAAAAAAAAAAGAAAAAAAAAAGTAATGTTGAAATTAGGGCTGAGCGATATATCAATATAAAGAATATATATTTTAAATGTGATATGTAATTAGAGTTTGCGCTGCACGCCTTGCTCCAAGCAAGCTGCTTAGTGCTGACCCAGAGCTCTCTGCACTGCTCCCCGCGCCCCAGTCACTCCTTTTCCACTTTGCGTGCTTGATTAAAGCATGTTATGTTATAACATGAAATAAAGTCTTTCACCTCAGCAAAACGGACTTTGTCCTGTCAGCCGTTATACTGTAACGTTAGTCGTAGCGCACACTCAATTGCACGCGCAAATGCGGCGGCGCGCGCTGGATCGCCTCACTGTATATAAAGTGCAAAAGAAACAACGAGCATGCAACACTGTTGCGTTGTAAATAACACGAAATAAAAACAAAGCAGGTATGATTTTAATTCTATTCACCAGGAGCAGTTTCAATGTTTCATTAACAGTATTGTCTACTCACCAAGGTAACTGTCATGTCTATATTAACCCCTTAATGCCCCTATTTTTCTTTGTGTTATTTTTTATATTTTTTAAATGAATGTAATGGCTCATACCAACGTTGTATTGACAAAATAAATAAACCAATTAATAAATCACAATTACAATTCCAAGGGAATAATCTGGAATTAAGATTTTTGTCATAATCATGCAGCCCTAAGGTGAAGAAACCTGTTAATTATTTATTCATTTGATTTTGCAAATGTTCATGTTTCAATAAAACTACTTGTGACATGTCATTTTTGGCTTTGACTGAACATTTGCTCTCACTTTGCAGAAAAAATATCGGGATATATTTTGTATATTGAAATTCAGCCTAAATATATTGGGATATGACTATTGGTCCATATCACCCAGCCCTAGTTGAGATGAAAACTGTTGTTCGTTACATTTTACTTCATATTTGCAACCACATGTGTTGTATTCATTGTTGCAAAACTTGTTCGGTAGTTCGTTGTTATCGTGATCAAAACCATTGATCTGAAGCTCAATGCTGATGCTGTCATGTAAATAGTTTTCTTATCAGCAATAAATATAACAATTTCTGATCAACCCATATCAATTGCATGCTTAAAATAACATACCGGTTAAAGCCCCGCCCATTTCAAGACTACCCGACCCACTTCCGGGTTTAGGCCCCGCCCAGTCCGAGTACAGATACAGATACAGATAATTCATATGGTTATACAGATACAGATAATGCTGTACTCGCTCATCCCTAGTTGGTATATCACAGCCACCGCACTAGACATTATTATTATTTATGGAAGGAGACGTGGTGTGTCATCCAAGCATTAATGGCAGGGAAAGTCGCAGAGTTTCTCTGTGTTTCTCCCCCATTTCTGCTCCGCGGTCTTGATTGTGGCATTTCTTTGAGGTTTTGTCTAGTAGGCTATCCTTGTATCTTTTATGAATTTTAAAAAAGAACTCTGCCTCGTATATGTCCAAACGGTCAGTGTACTGTTGTGTTCGTTCGTTTCCCCTTATTTAATCCGTAGGCCTAATTGCAAAACGAAAAATGAACGGTTGTTGTATTTTGTAAAACGCAGAGTTTAACACCAAAATGTTCATTTGAATTGTAGGACTAGGTCAAATGATGCGCAAAAATATATAGGCTATATATTGACGAACTTTAAGATATTTGTTTGATTTTTTTGCCCCTTTAAACATTTAAAATATTTGACAAATGAATATGGAAAAAAAAAGATTTTACTGGTTTTCTGAGGCCAAATTAGAACCTGGAAATTATATTTCCCCCGCAGTGCTGAATGAGAAGAGCCGTAGCCACAGCCTACAGAAAGGGGATTTATAGATGATTTATAAGATATAAATGTGTCTGATAATAAAATAATATAAAATAACGAGGCATTAATTGTTTATTAATAAACTATTGTTTTCTAAATCAGTTTCTCCTAAAAACAAATCTCCATCCCCGGATGCACCTTTAGAGAGAAATACATAGCTAAGCTACATAATTACATAGTCAGGAGATATTGCCTTTTGATTCGAATTTGTTCGTTTTAAGTTGGACATTTAAAGCTTTAAATGTCCAATTTAAAACGAACAAATTCGAATGCTGTGGCTGTTTCAGTTCTCGCGCTTCAGTTCACGGAGATCATGAAGCGCGCCTGTTTGTTAAAGCACAACGTTTTCTTGTTATTGTGAGTTTACGCAAATAAATGTATTTGCAAATAATGTATTATTATTTTCTGTATGACCAGAAATGAAAGAGTATTTTAAGTTGTTTCCACTGAAAGAACTGCAAGTGTTCACATGCGTCTCGCAGCCTCCACACTAAGCACACACGATAGGCGTCAAAATATTGTGTTTATTTGTGCTTTGCTCCTTTTTTGGATAAAAGCGTCTTCTACATGTGCAGCCTATAAAATGTTACAATATTGATAATTGTTATTATTATTTGCGGACACAGGGTTTTTGCGAAATGGACGTGTTGCCAATGTGCGTATTTTCAATTGGCAATTTCAGTTTGAAGGGTGATGGAAACGCGCCTACTTTAACTGCTCTGAACTTACCACTGCGTTTTATTTCTATACATTAATTTCGTTTTAAATGGGGTCCAACTAGTTATTAAAGGTGTTAAAAATTAACTCTGTATCTCGAGGTTGCGGCGCGCACACTTTAGGTTAACCGAGTATTAACCGAAAGGGCCTCGGTTAACGGTTAATGAAAAACTTGAAAACGTGCAGCCCTAGTTTGCAGGTATTTGTTCGTCCTTTCTTTGTTGATGACGAACACAAACTTTCTTCAAAGAGCAACAGAGTCGCGCGATGGCACGAGCGTCATCACTAAAGACACACCCTTTACGGCATTGGTCCTGGCTTTTGTTCACACAGCGCGCGTTCCGGGACTGATTACGGCAATGTTACTAGGTCCCCAACCCGGGATCAATCCCAGAAGCAATCCCAGGTCGTGTTTGCGTTCACACAGAAGGCGTACAAATGCAACTATACACTTTACAACCATATTCCTAACAAAGAAGGTTTCAGTCAAATATCTAACACAGTATATAGAAGGACTCTAATAACAGTGATAATCAGTATTTAATAATCATCTTCCCTGGTGAAGAATGACAGGCTGTGGATCCAATTAAATCTGAAACACACAAAACAGCCTAACCACACACTCACAAACCTTGCATTCCTCCGTATAGCGTATGTAACAAAACTTTTTTAATGTTTATGAAAAAAGTCTCTTCTGCTGGATTTATTTGATCCATACAGTAAAAATATATTGTGAAATATCCTTATGATTTTAAAGAAACATTTAGTAACACACAAAAACCTGCAAGGTGCTCATTGCATGCAGGGCAGCGGCCACCTGTCCTGCAGTTCTGTAGGACCTCGCCACCATTGATGACGAGAACCGACAGGCTTTGGACGGGTGCTTAGGAGTACCCCACGAGGAGGCATCGCAACAGAGCGCTCCACCGGGGGATTCCCAGTGTACTAGTGATGGGAAGTCCGGTTCTTATCCGCGAACCGGTTCTTTCGGACAGTTCGTTTTAATGAACCGGTTCAAAAAACCGGTTCACCAGTTCTTTTACGTCATCACGTAATGACGTCAATTCTATCATCCTGGCGGATAAAACTACTTCAAATTACAGGCATTTTTAATCATAACTTCAGTTAAATAATAGTACACATCGTCATAATCATCTTGGATAAGTTTCTTACATTTACATTTTGAAAACGAACCTGCTGCAGCCTAGCCGATGTGCTAACGCGGATGTTTTACATGTTTTAAATATATAAAATGCATAAATGGTCTTCATCATTTTATTTGTTATTAAATAAACTTACATTTCGCCGATTCGCCCTCTCATTTAAGTCCTGGGTTCACCCGTACTACTGCGTGCTCGTATATCAGCACGGGATCAGCCGGCCGAAAGAAAGTTCTGTTCAGAGACGGTGCTATCACGCATGCGCAGTATCTCCAGCTCATCGGTTCTCCGTATCGAACGTGTCCGAAAGAAACAGTTCTCAGTTCTGTTCTAGTGATTCAAGAACTGCAACAACCAGTTCTCGACTCGAGAACCATAGCATATAGGCCTGTGTGCTGACTGCTGAGCTGAAACCTGAATATACAGTCAAAACTAAAAAATCGATGCATGTCTGTCTCCAATAGCCTTCTGTAGCCTATATAGGTAACAGTATATATACATCATGTTTATAATGTGTTAACATAACGAATTAAACATGTTTAATTTGTTATGTTAACACATTATAAACATTTACTAAGCAGTGCACCATTAAAACCTTGGCAAGAGTTTACATCAAAGATTTATATTGTTACTAGAAATTAAATGAGCTGTTCCTGAAAATATTATATTAGTATAATAATAAATGTTTAGTTTGACAGTTTTAGAATCCAATCATTGTTTCCAATCGTTAAAATAATACAGTGATAATACAGTAATTATGTGATAAACATTCCAAAATGTTTTATTTTGTTACACTTATTGATGTTCAACTAAAGACTTGGAAACGTACATTTCGTCCCTCAGAAAAAAATGCACGCATGCTCAACTCATCAACTCATCAGTTCTCAGTATGTCGAACGTGTCCGAAAGAAACAGTTCTCGGTTCTGTACTAGTTATCCGAGAACCGAGAATTTACAGTTTCACCTAAAGGTAAAGGAAAGCTCCAGACTTTGTCAGTCCAGTGCAGTTTAGCTAAGAACAGAAGTACGAACTACAATCCTTAAAGCTGCTGCACGTCAGTTCCTGACGGCACACGTTCAGTGATTATCCCAGCTGTCATTAAAAAGAGGGCTAGACTGATAATGTATAGCAAGAAACAACACTGTTTTTTTTGTGTGTGACGGTGCTTTTTACGAAAATTGCTAGACACCTAGAGCGCAAGCATAGCAATGAAGTAGCGCGCACGTCTTCAAACAACAAGCGCTGTCTTGCTCTCTCTCTCCCTCGGAAGAACGCAGTTTCACGTGGACAATTTGGACATTTTTAGAGATTAGAGAGCTTACACTCAATGAACAACATCTCAACACTAAATTATATTTATTTTATTTATATTTATTTAATATATTTTTATATATTATATTTTATTTATTTATTATCTAAAGATAAAGGTTTCTAAAGATACAAAGCTTGATGCAAAAGGGTGAAGTGTCCCTTTAAAGAAAGTCATGTGGCAACATGTGAAAGTTTGCAAATTTAAACCTTCTGACATGAAATCCAAACCTGGAAAAACCTGTGTGCAGGCTCTTTGTAGCTTTGCACAGGAGAAACTAATGGTGTTTGGAAGCTGTTAAATGCTATGAACCAAGACCAAGTGGCACTTGAAGCTAGAAATGACTGGGAAAGTGTCTTTACAACAAATATGGATTAAGAGTTAAAATGGATGGTGGGGTAGTTGAAGAGCAAAAGTGACACTAATGTACAAAATGGAGCAAGATAAAGAGCAGACTACGCCACCCCGTTTCCATGAACGGGGACATTTCATAAGGCACACAGGTTCGCTGCCAGGGAAGACAGGACACGTGGATATGATTACAAAACACTTTTATTTTCATGTATAAAAAGCTGTTGAGTTTAAACAACTTCAGTGTGCACACCAGGCCAAAAAAAACTTTCAGGCTGAGCCTTACCAGTAAGGTATCCTAAGACCACACCACTCAGCTAATTATACCCTAAGCAAGCACACTCACATATGCTAAGTAAGAGAAATGCAGATGCCAACGGCAAAAAAACTATATATTTAACAATTATTTTGTTGATAAATGTGTGTTTGTTGGCTATAGTAGAACATGCTCAAACCATAAAGAAGGTCAACAATTGGCAAGTTACTGGCCACAGAAGTTAGACTGTTGTAGCCCAAGAGGTTTACACCAAATTGCCAGTAGAACCTTGACACAAACATTGAAGCAGCCAACTGCTATAAGCAAACAAAAGGAACAAACAAAAACAACAAAATAAGTCAAATAATACAAAATGAAAACAACAATTGGACTTCAAACAAATTAAATCCAAAAATAATTAGTAAATAAAAACCGAAACTGGACAAATATGGTAGGACTTTCACCAAATACTCAAATCAAAACAAGATATATTTGGAAAAGCACCGACCAAAGAAAGCTACCAAAATAATAAACAAACAAACCCAGTGAGTTCACGTAGTGGAACTGCACAGCGCCTCTGTGTTGTATCTGCTTTTCTTTATTAATGTAGTCTCTTAATAATTTTTCCCATTGTGTAACAGAGATTTCGGTTCTTATTTTTCCAGTTTAAAGCTGCAGAAGGGAGTTTTGTGAAAGCGTTGACTAAGCCTGAAAATTTGCATGTATGTATCGCTGCAGCCCGGAGACCTGCAGGTGGGAGGAGCTTACGCCGCAAGTGGGAGGAGCTTATGCCGCAAGTAGGATGGATTTCACAAATGTACAAGTAGGAGGAGTTTACTCCGCAAGTGGGAGGAGCTTATGCGGAAATCCCCAAGCATGGCTCGGCTGTCATTGCCGAGGACGGCGGTGAATGAGTATTGCAGGAAGTAGCGACAGTAATGAAAATAAACTTTTAAATATTACATTCCTCATCATGGTCTGATTTCTTGCAGCTTTGTTATTATTAATGTGTGTGTCCAATACCTCTCACTGTCAATGAAGTCACGTCTGTAAACCTTTTACCATATATACTTAGACAAGTGATGGTGTTTTAAATTCATCAGGCTGCAGGCCTTATTTAAGCATATTTCTAAATATTAGCTACATATTGTACAATTCTACAGTATCAAGTAAATGAACATTAAAATCTGATGCAATTGGGACTCAGTGAAGTGAATGTGTAAATACATGAAAAACATTTGTCTAAAGGGGAAAAAAATCCCATCCATCTTTACTGCATATATATATATATTTTAATAATAGCAGACTAATGTTTTTCTGAACGTGTTATAGATAATATTACATTTAAATCTCGGGGTGGACAAATTGTGTTTTTCAATTAATAAAATCATGTACAAGTCATTCAGAATTGATTGCAAAATTGTTTATTGTATTTTATTATTTGTAGTCTTTTTTGTTATTAGTAAGGACACTATATCTCATTAGAACTGATCTGCATGCAGTGAAAACTGCAAAATCCAGGGTGGAAGGTTTCTGAATAAATGCCCTGGAGCTCGCCTCGCTTTCCCTTCCCAGCATAACCTGGTGGATACACAAGAAGCACAATAAGAACTAGGGTTTATAGCTGACATTGAACATTTACAAACATTAAGAATAATTTCTCAGCACTGTAGGTCCATGCTAATGCCATGCAAGTGAATGGTGTCCAGAACTTTTAAACTCCAAGGGATGACAAGTAAATTTGATTTTTAGTTTTCCTTTAGACTAACAACTAGTTTATTCATCACCAATTTACACAAAACATACCAGGTGTGCAGCATTTGTAGTCAAACCCACACTCCAAACAAGTGGAGATTGAGTACATCCTCCAGAAGAGCTGTTTGTAGTGAGACGACTTTTTTTTCCAGCATGTAACACCTGATGGGGAAAATAAATGAGCATAACATTTAACATTATCAATGATGTTCTTGTTATGCATTTTATTTTTTAATGTCAATATTTACTTTCTAGCCATAAGAAGTGTGCCTGATTCCTGAAATTGCCATCCCCAACTATGTCCCTGAACCTTGAGCAAGCCAATGACAGGGGCATGTAGGCAGCATCTCCTTCTTGAAGAACAACTTCAAGAAGTATGTTCTTCAGCAACACTCCTGATAACTGAAAATATAGCAACAGTTAGCACAGGCAGTTAAAAAAAATGTTAAAAAGCACATTATAATGTATAACATTATTCAACTACCTTGAAGATGAAGCATGATGGAGGGTCATCGTCTTTTAACAGCTCATCCTTAAAGAAAAATAAGTGGATTAAAATTGTATGATACACATTTTAAATCATCATTAAAATTGATTTTGCATACCTTGCTAAAAACAGAGGGCACAACTGGGGTTTGGTCTGCTAAAATGAAGTCATTTAAAATGAGCGGACCAATATTATAGTTACATAATTTGAAAGATTGATTGGAGATCATACAATCTCCTATTCATAGTGAATATAACAATAATATTTTCGTCAACTTACATCCATGTACCACCTCCCACAGTGGCGGCTGGTGAAAATTATTGTAGGGGGGGCTGAATAAGAGGGGGGTCTGTGGGTTCCCCCCCCAGAAAATTTTGAATTTAGTAGATGTGATTTCCTGCATTCTGGTGCATTTTAGGCCTTAGGCCATGCCCTTACCTATACCAATAAAATAACTTAAACCAGTCAATACCAATGGTCAAATAATACAATAATAATAATAACAGTTTGACAGTTAATGATAATGAACAAGTTGCATGTTTATTATGCTCTGTGTGCTGACAGAAAAAGTGCAAACGCATAATATTGATAAATTATAATATAGGTCATACAAAAAAAAAAAAAATAGGTAATACAACAATTTAGTTTAATCAATCCCCAGCTGTAGACTACATATTTTTGACAAATTGACAATTGGATAATGGATAACAATGTGTTGATACTAGAGAAAGAGAGAGAGAAAAGGCTCTGAAAGAGAGGGTGGGACAACATTCTTGATTGTAACACCCAAGTATGAGAAGAAAGTTGATTTTAACTAGTATGAAACACAGTAATCTAGCTCAGAACTTAAAAACATCAAAAACAAAGCAAACACACAGGTATTAATATTCCTATAACTATTTTAATATCAAATGTGTGTGAAACAGTGTTTATGTGTGTGAGTGAGTGAGTGAGTGAGTGAGTGACAGAGCGACTAACTTTACATTATTTCCACTCGACGTCACTGGCGCTGCCATTCTTCTCTCATCTGAGGTAAAAAAATGTCCCGTGGTGCGCGTGCACTCCCCTAATCTGATACTGTGGGCGATATTTTCAGCGCCCCCAAACCATAAAATTTGACGGCGCTGATTGGCGAAATATAAACTTTTTTGCATAGCAACCGGGGAACCATTGGCTTAAATTCCAGCACTGTGGGGCTGAGCGAACTGGCGCCCTGAGAAGACAGCCTATTGGCTATACTACTACACCAACATGATAAAAGTAACGAAAGTGAATGCAAATGTCATTCTGGTGAGTTCAAAACACTTTTCAAAGTAAAACCATTATTAGCATATAATTAACAAAGATTATTTTTCAAAATGATAAATTATAATATATATTTAAAAAACAGACAGACAGGTCGGAGGGAGGGCGGCGCCCCAGCGCCCTCTATGGGCGAGCCGCCCCTGACCACCCAAGATAAATGGGACTGAAGGTGGCCTGTTGCCTGGAAGTTCTCATCAAATTTTATACTGTCCTTAGGACAAAGTGGACAGTGAAATTTTGTGCACTTGAGGCACTGGTATGCCTCAAGAGTGTCCTGCACATCTTTCACTGATAAGTGAACCTAAAACACAATAACACGCGTTTCACATTTATTTCACTGATTGTTTTGAGTAATACATTTTATAAAATAATTATGATATTAAAACAAATGTTTCAATTGCATTACATTACATTGTGGATTACACAGAAAAAAGCATAACTACAATGAAAACAAGTTTTAATAGAATTGCATGCATTGTACAATTAAATTAGGAGTTATAATGACATTCTAATATCAAATCCATTTACAAAACGTTTAAGACATTTACGTTTTGAAAATCAATGCAGTCCTAAAACGTACAAAAATTACACTGCTACAATACCATATTATGGTCTTCAGAATCCATAATCTGGAGAGAAAATTGTAGAAATGAAATGCAGAAAAGATCTCGTCATGCACGTTACAGATTTTGTAATTTGCGAGCAACTAAAAAAAAAAAAAAACAGAAATTCATTTGGATACGCTTTATACCCATATTCTTTACACTCATTTAATCAAGACTAAAAACAGTGTACAAACGACATTATAAAATGGTCTTTTCCAGAACTTATAATGCTATTTTTAAAAAACGAAAAAATGTACAAGCTTACCCCTTCATCTCAACAGCACGCTGACGGCTGACATGTGTAAACGCGGTTTTCTTCTTTGTTTTCTGATTCTGATGGATCGCAACAAAATTTACACATTACCGCCACCAACTGTGGAGCTATTACAACACCGGCGATATTAAAATAAACCAATCAAAATTCTCTAGAAGTTTGTACAGCCCACTTGCGGCAAAAGCTCCACCCACTTGCTGCTAACCCACCCATTTGCAGCTGGCTCCATCCTCCGTTTATACCCAATTTAAAATTTGAACAAGCACAACTTACAGGTCCCACCCCCTTGCTCTCAGCCCTCCCTCCATAGCTCCTCCCCCACAGCAGAGCCTGTCGTGAACGCGCAGGCTAGTAAACAGGGACATCAATGATGGCCGATAACCAGTAATGGCACATTCAATCGTAGGGACGAAACATCAACAATATGCTTTACATTGACTTAGGCCTGCCCATACTTTGACTACAAACCTGGTCCTCAAATCATTACATATTTTGCAATACATGTACTGTAAATTTATAACGTTGTACCCTTTCCATAAATATCTAGTAAGATAATGTAAATATAATTAAAATAATTATTCTAGGGATATGTAAGCCTAATGCTAGATAAGGTTTGCTAGTACATTTGTAACGGGGTTCAGTTGTTATGGGAAAAAGGAGGCGGGAACCGGCAAACGTTCAACAAGTTTAATAATAAATAAACAAATACAAAATGAAAATATAAGCCAGCAGTCTCTCACGGACAACACACAAAACAGAACATAAAATCACAATGTAAAATCAGACATGTTCCTCTCTCCACTGCCGTCGCTCCTCCGCTCGCACCCTACGGTGCGTCTCACAGGTGTTGTTCATTATCACTCACGCCACCGGCCTCGCACCGCTCTCATGTCCCTTTCCCTCTGCCTCAATATTATATCGCCACAATATTATTTCAGCAACATGACAACCCAGATAGCAAACTGACATCGAAACAACGTTGATCTGACATTGTTTTGCGTCATTCTTTCAAAACTAACGAAAAATCAACTTAAAATCAACGCGTTGTTTCAACGTTATGAAAGCAAACCAATTTTCGATTTCATTTAGCTTTGAAGAATGCCGCGTCTGACGTTGGTTCAACGTTAATTCGATGAGCAAATCAACGTTGTTTCAATGTCATGAGAGACGTCGTTTCCACGATGATTCAATGTCAGTTTGCTGTCTGGGAAGCCAGTGATTTAGCTGGTTTCAATTGTTGCTTTGCACAGTGCGTGGCATTTTATCTACATGTCACCCGGCTAGAGTTTTGACACTGAGTCAATGGGCTCTGTCTAATTCTTTCTTTTTCGCTTGTTTATCGTCATATTTTTTTCCCCTTTTACCCTTCTTTGTTTTATGAGCAGGTTCCACTCGTAGGGTTGCCACCTTCAATACATAAAAATAAGGGACGCTTGGTCCGATGACGTGCCAATGGTGGTAAATTGCAACTTTAAAACAGTTTTTTTTCATAAAAATATTAAGATTGAT
Organism: Pimephales promelas; assembly: GCF_988280905.1. NCBI lineage: Eukaryota > Metazoa > Chordata > Actinopteri > Cypriniformes > Leuciscidae > Pimephales > Pimephales promelas. Next base: position 25,271,604 of record NC_142792.1, on the reverse strand, counting down.
ACATGGGCATTATAAAAAGCAGTGTGAACAGTTGCACTCAGTCTCTCTATATCACAACTCAAGTCATATACTGCATAGCTGAATACACATCTATGATGAAAACAAACATAGGCCAACAAAGTTTGCAAGTGAAACCACAAAATAGGCATTTGGAGGAACTTGTGAGATGTGAACCATTTTTTATTAACTTATTAAATTTACAGATCCATAACTTATTAACTTTAAATTAAACAAATGCTTTCATCCTCAAAAAAGTAAATTGGAAAAAAATATATAAAGTGCCAGGAGACTTGGATCTTCCATGAACATCATGAACAAGATAACATCAGTGGCCCAGTAGTAGTGTGCAGTATTGGAGCATGCCTACTTCCTTTTATAAGTGTACTTCTTGTCACTCCGTGCAGCACTGAGAAGCTGTTTGTGTCACGGTGCTGGTGGAGTGCAGGCAGAAGGAGTACGAAGAGGCAAATTCAAATACTTTACTAAACTCAAACACGTACGGGTACAGGCAGGAATACAGGCAGAAACACTCTGAACTCAAAGTAACATTGACATCGACCGACAAAGACTGACTGAAACGGAGAACTAAATACAAGGAGGAATCAACATAACGAGGTGCAAACAGGTGAGACAGATGAAACAGGACGCTGAACGGGAGGCTGATGAAGGAGTGAGTTCAGTGAGTTCACCCTCCAGACCATCTGCACGCGGATTTCACACCCAAAACGCTAGGTTGGGTCCAGGTTGGGTCCATAGCCCAAAACGCTCGTCTAAACGCAGAATAAAAAGTGACAACGCAATGCCACTTTTGCGTTTTCTCTTCAGAATCGTTTCTGTGTAAACATAGCCTTAGTAATCCAGAAGACATTGACTAGCTTGTTCAGGTGTGTTTGATTAGGGTTGAAACTAAATTCTGCAGGACAGCGGCTCTCTAGGACCGAACTTGCCTACCCCTGTCTTAAAGGCTACACACGTTTCGCATAACACCACAGCGCACAGCCTCTGCATGGGTTGTACCATGTAAGGGAGTTCTCCCCTCCTCCAAATAGAGTAGGTTGGGTCCATAGCCTGTCTTTTTCAACAAAAAAAAAATCTCAGATAGGAGGATACTGATAGCTGCCCCGGCCCTACAGTTACTGTACTCGTCAGGGAGGATGGATGGGAGGAAGAAGAGGCCAGGAGGGGATGAAAAAGCCATGTTAAAAAAAGAAAGGCATTGAAGCAGGATGCTGTCAGATGTGCCAAGTTTACAGATTTATTTTCAAGAGATTCTTTTTAAATATATTTTCAACACAACACTAGTGGTAACAGGTAAAGAGAGATAGGCCTAGTAATGATTAGCATTAGCAACGCTGCAACATAATTATTCAGCAAATACCATTGTAGCGCTGTCAACCTATTCACAAACAAAATATTAAATGTAGTTACGGCGAGATATGGCAGGCAAAAACATGTTTTTTTTTAATGGTCAATTTTAAGATATTTGTCTTCTTTCAGACAGGTGAGAAAAAGTCTGAAATACACATTTAGGTCTACTACACTTTGTTTCTTTGCGTCTGTAGATTTCTCATAAATCAAAAGTTGGCGATCGCTGCTCCGCGATCGCTGTCTTTCTCTCTCTCTCTCTCTCCTGTAATGCTGACGGACTCAAATATTGGTAATTTCCAGCATATCAGCAACCAATCGTGAAAGTAAAGGGGGGATTTAACTCTGAATGTGCAATCTCATTGGCTGCTGCTAAATCTTTAAAGCCCAATTGATCAAAATGAGTTTTCTGTTATACTCCAAGTCCAAAATCTCCACTCAAGCATCTATACACCAAACTTTCCTGTCTTGCACCTAGTTATATCATGAAGACATTTACAGAGGGGTTTGTAAATATATTATTCGTGGCCTGATTTATATAACATTTTATTCCATTTAATTCTAAGTCTATTGACAGTATATTCTGATTTACAAGATAACAAAAGCAGATTTTGTTATCTTAGAATTTTACCACAATTTGATACCCATGCAGAAAAATGATTATGACCATGATATTTTTAGCTATCTTCTCTTAAGTGAATTATTATTTAACCTTTACATTACAGTTGAACCATGGTAATAATAAAAACTATACATTAGTAAGAGCTGAACTGTTGCCTAATTTATCCAATTTCCACCACCATGGAAAAAGTGGGCCCACTCTGGCCCTGTTTCACAGATCATCCGTCTCATAGTCTACTGTCAGGATATAATGACAGCTTTAACAAATATGTAAAAAAATATTTGTGAATGCGCAGGCTAGTAGAGAGGGCCTCTAGCTAAAGATTAGGGGTTACATAATCTGTGGGTTTTATTTGTGAACGATCATCTAAAGCCCCTTTCACACAGCACGTTGATCCCGGGAAATTGCCAGAACATCTTCTTTATGAACGCAAACACGACCCGGGATTGATACCGGCATCGATGCCGGGTTGGGGACCTAGTATCATTGTCGGAATCAGTCACGGAACACACGCTGTGTGAACAAAAGCCAGGACCAATGCCGTAAAGGGGTGTGCCATTGCGCTACTCTTTTGCTCATAGAAGAAAGTTTGTGTTCGTCATCAACAAAGAAACTACGAACAAATGTCTGCAAACTGGAACGAAGCAGAGACCAGGAGCTCCTCTCTATCCGCGCTGAAGCTGAGATCGCTCATCAGCTTTGTGGAACGGTATGCGCGTATACATGTTTTCGTCTCGTCCTTACGTCATGTGTCTTTCTGGGATCTTTACGGGTTGTGTGTGAACGCACTCACAGATCCCGGCAAATCACTGGCAGTGTGAATGAACCGAAATCAAACAATCCCGGGACAAATGCCGGGTTACATCATCAGTGTATTTTCCAGAATCTCTGTGTGAAAGGGGCTTATGAGACATATGGTAATAGTGGAGTTGTGGGATTTCACAATCAAAATAAACAGATAGTTTCAAAATGGAATGATTAATGGGAAAGGACCAAAGTGCATGAAGATAATCATCTGGAATATTCTGTATTCTATATACAGTTTTATATTGGATCAGTTGTATTTTGGTGTTTCTACTCCCAACTAAATATACAGATGCAAACTTGTCTTCAAAAATTAATATCTCTTTATGTTTAGGTCCTTTTCCCATTGCTTAACTGGAATTTAGGATATTGCAAATGTAGATATTAATAAGGAACATAGTTTAGTCAATAATTGTCTTAAGCTACAAATGGTTTCCAGTTTTTGATGGAATTTTTTAAAATGTAAATAGAAAAAAAAAACGTGATGGCAAATAGGCTTAATTACATAGCACAATAGTAGTACATTTCTCTCTGACACGTGTCAAGCTGATGATTTTGCTAAAGTAACACAATACAAGGCGTCAGCTACCATAACATTATAAGTTACCATAGTAAAAGTTAAAACATTTAAAAGTACCATAGTTCAAACCTATAATATTTAGTTAATACATCTGAAAAGATAACCAACACATTCTCACCCGTGAAAGGTTATCCCATTTCTTATGGAAGTTAAATCTGGTGGTTTCACAACCAAACACTCACTAAGTTTACATGCAGCCAATTTTCGGGTTATGGTCGGGTTCAGGTCACTATTCGGGTTTCTGAAACATTAGGAATAACCCGTTTACATGCGTGAGCAGAGACTTTCTCCTGTATACATGGAATTGCAATACCCCGATGTAAACAGCGATGCACGGTTAGCATCTGGACGTAGAGACAACCTTAAGACGCAGTATGCGTAATTTCCGATTCTTCGTCCTGTATCCAAAGACAACAACAACAGCAGCACGCGGATAATGAATAGTTTGGGGCAGATAGCGATCGCCTTTGTTTGCGTTTTGATGCTGGTAACGTTACTGGCCTCGCTCCAAAAGTACGCTGTGCTGTGTCTCGCCATGTTTACTTCTGGTATACTGCACGAGTTTCTCTATACAAAAGACCACGATTCCTTGCGACCAAAAATTCGGGTTAGAAAAGGGGTACCCCAGGTATAATATCCCGGTTTTTAAAATCCAGGATTTGAGCATATATCGGGTTTTTGCCTGTGTTTACATGGCCGTTCGCGACCGGGTTATTGCCAATATCCTGCATGGCTGCATGTAAACGTAGTCAGTGTTTTTTTTTTGTTGTTTTTTTTATACAAGTGTGACTTTGTGCTAATATGTAAATTATACATTTAAAAACAAATTTCAGTGTAAGAAACAGTGTATTTTTTTCATATTTTATATCAAATTGACAAAATTATCCACAAATAACGTTTTTTTCCACTCAAAAACTGAGGTAAATAATCTCAGATAAATAAGGGTTATGACTGATCAGTTCCAAAAAATAATTACGAAACATGTCCTTATTGAAAAACAACCTGACAAAAAGATTGAATCCAATATTTGGTGATAAGGTATCATAACCAGTGATTTATAAGCAAATTTTTGACCGGGAACATCACATTGTAGGGTTGTCAACATAGCACATGGGTCAATATAATTAATTATTTATTTTCTAAAATGGGGATTTTGTAATAATGGACTCTTCTCCCCTGTTCTGGCAAGCTCTGTCGGTAAATTTGGTCATGTTTCCCTTCAACATTCCACGCATCCACCCACTGAGAGCACCACTATAAAGGCCCGGTGTAGTCCCTACTTCAGTGTCTTTTCGGCTAACCTAGACAGCTCATAATGACAGCGGTGTGTCTTTTCCTGTGTGTATCCTTGGCTCTAGCTCTGAGCAATGCCGCTCCAGCGTGAGTATCTGATACAATATCACATTCTATCTAGAAAAGACTGCAAATAGATCCAAAACAGCCTTTAGTTTTCTAAAGATCCTCAAATGCATTGGAACAAATAATTATTAGTTTAATCAGGGAACTCTGTCTTGCATACAGTACAACACTTGTATATGTGTGTGTGTATATATATATATATATATATATATATATGAAGAGTTCAGATGCAAAAGCCTCTAAGTGCCATTTGAAATTTTGTTCTAGAATGACCATTTTTATCAAGCTTGTGTATTTAAGTTCAGTAATTTCACTTAAATGACAATTAATAGGTTATCTTCATTGCCATTTAAGTGAAATTACTGAACTTAAATATACAAGCTTGATAAAAATGATAATTTTAGAAGAAAATTTCAAATGGCAATTAGAGGCTTTTGCATCTGAACTCTTCATATATATATATATATATATATATATATATATATATATACAAACACACACACATATATATGACAAGTGTATATAGCGTATAATTTGCTTTCTTCAGAATAAATGTGATCATGAAAAGCTACTTTAGTTCACATTTCACCCTTATATTTCAATCAACCTCTGTTTGCTTGTACGTTTAAATTTGGGTTATTGTTGTTTGTGTTGCAAAACAATCAATAACACAAATACTGACTGATTAAAGTCCACATCAGCATTTCTATGTATGTTGCTGCCTTCCATAGATAGGTTAATGTTTGAACTAAAACGTACAATTTAGCTACATATTGCCCTTGCTTAATTCATGTTTGTTTTATTGGCGATACACTCATATAACCTATATAGCTTAAAAGCCTAAATCACTGAAACTGCTTTCTCTATTTCAGCCACCATGATGTCATGATGAAAGGTAAGCATGAACATCTATCCCTGCAGTTTTTCTGAAATAGGTTATGTTTTAAAAAATAGCTAAATTTTTGGGGCTTTTTACTATGAACATAATATTATGCTGATGGTATGTCAAGGGTTAAATGTGTTATGTTTGACTGACTATTGACTGGTTGTGCAATGGCAGTATGCTTAAGGTCCTTGCACACTCAGTCAGAAATTTTCGTATGTGTTTTTTAGTATTCGTCATCCTAAAAATTCGTCACACACAGAAACCTTGTGCACTGATTCCGATGTGTATTGATTAATTTGTTGCAGGGAAAAAAACCCCGCAAAACAATACAAAATGGAGTCTTCAAACAGTTAGGATGATTTTCTTGTCCTCTCTCTTCTTAAAAAGGGAAAAAATTGGATCCATCCAATCCTGAGATTGCGTAGAGAGAAAGGAGAGTTAAACGCAGAAAATTTAACCCAGTCCGAATTTTTTTTCCGAATGATGGACGAAGGTTTTGGAAGCGGTGTAAATTCTCGACTGAAATTTTCACACGTTAAAAAATAAATACGACCTCATGTTGTGTCAATGACGTTTACACACTGGCTCCGAAACTTCCGTCCATCATTAAAAATAAAATTCCGATAGGGTTTTGAGAATTCACAGATCCAGAATCAAAGCAAGCAGACGCCAAACTGGTAGTTGTCTTTTTAATATGTGGCTGCAGTATTGCTAGCAAAGCATCAAACTGAGCCACTGACATCCTGAAGTAAACTTTGAACCGCTCTGGGGTGCGTTTCCCGTACATCGACGTAGTTCGCTGATTCACTACCATAGTACGATGCATCGTTAGAAAAATCAACTAGCTAGTCACGACTGTTTCCCGAAACCCACTGTCGCAAAGTATCGTTCAACTACGTTTGTTTCGCACGTGGTGGAGTAATAACTACTCTTAATGAAACTGTTTGAGATCCAATTAACTCTAGATTTGTTCATATAAATTACAGACATGTCATGTGAAGACTATGTCTAATTGTTCTCAGTTATTTGGCTCGTTCTTACATAGTAGACTACGTTCGCACATGGCATGCACACTCTTCAAACACGTTACTTCAAATCTTTTGAAAAACTAAAAGACGTAAATTACATTTGTATGTATGCTAAATAAAAGGCACGGTTGTACTGAATGTCAGCTTGCTTATTTTGCTAAAGATAAGGATTTATTACCTCCAAATGTGATGCAATATAGAAACTATGCGTCTAACCAAAGGTCGAGAGCTGTCGTTCAAACCACACAACTTTGCGATGCTGTTTGCGAATGTCCGTTGGAACGATGGTTTCGGGAAACACAGACTCGTTAAACTATGCAGATAACGACGGAACTTGCGACCATAGTTGGCTAACGATGCTTTCGGGAGAAGGAACTCGTTGATAAGGAAGTGGAACCTGCAATCTCAGGATTGGGACCCAATATTTTCTTTTTCCTGTTCTCTTTTTAAGAAGAGGACAACAAAATCATCCACACTGTTTGAAGACTTAATTTTTTTCTAAAATTAATCAAAACTATTAAAACTTATTTAATTACGGATTAATTAACACGCATTGAAATCAGTGTGCAAGGTTTCTGAGCGCGACAAATTTTTTGAATGACGAATACGAAAAAATGCATATGAAAATTTCGGACACAGTGTAAAATGACCTGTACTCTTGAATGCTATAGATGTCTTGAATGATACATTCATGTAATCATAGATGCTCCTGAGCTCCATGATGCCAAACCTGACCGGTGTACAGGCATTGAGTTTGATGCCATCACTCCTGACGAAAAAGGAGACACTTTCTTTTTCAAAGGTCTACTTTGATGATTCCTCTCCATCTATTAGAAATGTCTTTACATGTCCATGCCATGTTGAGTTTAAGTTAATGTAGCTTCTTTTCATTCTTGGTTTTGATTTTTCATATTCAGGTGACCATTTATGGAAAGGTTTCTCCGGACCAGCTGAGCTCTCAAGCAGCTTCTTCAAAGAACTAGATGACCATCATGACCTGGGTCATGTCGATGCAGCCTTCCGCATGCACCATCAAGATGATGCCAGTGTTCATGACCATGTCTACTTCTTTCTGGTGCTTTTTATGAGTTACATCTAGTACTTCACATGAATGTTTCTATAGAGACAGTACTTTTATCAAAACAATTTGAAATCAACCTTACTTTTTCCTTGCACAACTAAGAACTTTTCAAATATTTATTCACATGTCTGTAATTTACAGTCTATAATATAACAACCATAGACATGCGGTTCAGTGCTGATAAGTGCATTTTCGATTTTCTATTAAGGATGACAAAGTCTTTAGCTTTTACAACTACACCCTTGAGAAAGGCTACCCTGTGGAGATCCAGCAGGAGTTTCCTGGTGTCCCCAGCCACTTAGATGCTGCGGTCGAGTGTCCCAAAGGAGAATGCATCACTGATTCAGTGCTGTTCTTCAAAGGTTATTGAATCACATATGCTCAAAATTCACATCAACAATGGCAATTTAAAGATTGGGTGGCTTTATAAAATTATCATGTACTTCCAATACTCCCATTATGGGTATAGCTTAGGATTGTGTGCTCAAAATTTGTGGTTCCAATTTATCTTGACGGTCCCTTCAACACATTCTGTTTACTATTAATAACGTTACACCTACATGTCTACTAACTCAAGTAGAGTATTAGTAGACTGGTAGGGTTAGAATGACATGTGACGTGTAGTCTGTTGGAGGAGCATCACAATAAAGAGTTAGCAGAGAATCTACTTATACTCTAAAGAGTTAGTTGGCTTGTAGTTGAAAAGTTACTTATAATCAACAGAATTTCCAAAAGGGACCATCAAAATAAAGTTACTGAATTTGGTGCTTTGCTTATATAGTATGTAGTGTGATTTGCACATTAATATATAATACAATAAACCTCTCCAGGAAACGAAACTTACAGCTATGACATCAAGACAAAGACAGTTAAGAAGAAGATGTGGACACACTTGCCGACCTGTACATCTGCCTTTCGCTGGCTAGAGCACTATTACTGTTTCCATGGGAACAACTTCACCAGATTTCATCCTGTTTCTGGGGAGGTCACAGGAACATATCCTAAGGATGCCCGACACTACTTCATGAGGTGCGGTGCAGGATTTGGTGAGTCACTTTGTTCTGTTTTCACTTTGCTGTTTTCACATCTCTATTATATCTCATTTTACCTTAAATTTTTGACGTAACGTCTAGTTGAAATTGCTCCGTAGGTCATGGAGGTGATGCAAGAAGGCTACGCTGCAGTGATGTCAAGCTGCATGCTATCACCACAGATGATAAAGGGAGAACATATGCATTTCATGGTAAAACAGTATCATTGCAATCTATTTTTCTTCTTTTAATATGTGAAACTTGCACTTAACAATTCTCACTATGAACTGGTTCATTTTAGCATGCAAATTACTAGTATATTGGCTGTTTATTAGTACTTGTAAAGCACATATTATTGGCTTATTCTGCATGACTAAATTCTACATTCCTTAATCCTACCCAACACCAGAGCTGCCAACTTTTGAGTTTAGCTTGGCGTGAGACTTCTCCAAGGGGTGGGGTGGGTTCTTCTTTTTTCCTGGGTGCGCAAAAGCAAAGGCAGCTTGAAAATTTATTAAACGTGTAGAATACTTTCCAAACCATATAGTATTATAATTTCAGACGTTTGTGATATATAAAAAAATAAAATCGATTGAACACGGTGCAGTTTTTCATATATATAAAAAATAAAATATTTAAGATTATATTTTGAAATCGATTGAACACGGAGCAGTTTTTCCTGTAAGTGAGACTGGAAAACCCGTTGTGGACGAAAGCGGAGTGATAACAGAACGCTTAGAGTTCAGAGAGGAACGTGCTTTGGCTCCAGTCCTGGCTTTACGTCCGCGCCGTTAGGAGCTCAGCATCTGTCTCGCATGCACGCTCGCTCTAGATTAGAGGATATTTTAACTAATTTGCGGTAAAACTAGTTGATCACAAGTGGCTCAATTGGTGGATCTGTAGATAAACTCATCTTTCAGGTATTTTACCGACCGGCTTGACACTTTAGCGTGAGAAATCGGGGGTGTGGCGTGAGAATTGGCTCAATTGTGTGAGTCTCACGCTCAATGCGTGAGAGTTGGCAACCCTATTAAAAAAAGTAATTGAGTTTACTGAGGCAAAACTTGTAGTTAACAGTTAGAATTGGAGTCTAATCTAAAGTTTGAGCACAATATAACTATACTATACTTACAGATGCAGTGTACTTGCGTTTGGACTCACACCGAGATGGCATTCACCGTTTCCCTATTTCAAGGTCATGGAAGGAAATCTCTGGTGGAGTGGATGCAGTTTTTTCTTATGGTGATACTATGTACATCATCCAGGTAAAATAAATGCTCAAAAGAATGTAAAGTTTAAGTTGATTTCCATTGCTGTTTTTTTAGCCTGATATTTCAAAGCCTTTTCTTTCATTTTTACAATTTTAAAGAGGCAGTGTTCAGGATGTGGTGAAAGATTATTTTGTTTTGCGCAAATAGGGTGATCAAGTCTATATCTACAAGTCAGCAGCCCATTATACTCTCATAGAGGGCTACCCCAAACCTCTGAAGGAAGAACTAGGCATCGATGGCCCTGTGGATGCAGCATTTTTGTGTCCAAAACAGGACACTGTATTCTTTATACAAGGTAGGAACAATGTCATTTTTATTAGATCATTCATCTGCATTTACAGTACATAGATGTTGTGAAAACAAGATGAGCGAAGAATGTAATACTAATATTATTATGTAGAGTGATTCCCAACAAGATCTTCACTGTGTCATGCAATAATGCTGTAACATTCTCAGAGACAAGATCCAAATGCAGGAATCAGGAAACAGAACCGAGTACATCTAAACAGTAATGACATTGACAAGGCCATACAATGAATACAGGAAACAATTGCTTATATACAGGGTAATAGACTAACAAGATATACCTGTAAACATTCAAGGATTGACAAGGTGGAAACAGTAACAAGAAACAAAATAAAAGTCTTAAAACAACGGCTTGGAAAAGGACATGGCTTATTGTTGAGACGGGATGGCATAGAGTAGACAGGAATCAAAGTGGGAAAGAGAAGGGGACTGGAGCCGGGACTTGAACTTGAGCCGCCGGAAGCGCAATCAGTCAGAGCAGCTCTGACCGGCCATGAAGTTTTAGTAATGACGCGGATCTTGGGAAAGTCAGAGATGGGAATGTGGAACTCAAAGAAGGTCTCTGTGGCTGTGATAGAACAGGCAGGGATAGCCTATATGGATTACTTTGTTTCTAGTCCTTGCTCCGGTTTCCCCTTGTCATCTCCCGATGAACCCCTTTTCGGATTTCTGTGGTTCTCAGAAGCAGAAGATGCCAAAAGAAAAAATCCATGACTTCTTTAAAACAGGGGAAAATATGGAGATTGATTACAGCAGTCAGAAGAGAGAATGATTTGAAACTTGTCAAGACTTCCTCAGCTGTTGTATTAGAAACACTCAAGCTGCAGTGTTCATTAGTTTTTAACAATTTACTTCCAAGGTAATATAACACAAATTATAGCATTATATATGTTAAACTACTTAAACATGAATAACTAGACTTGCGATCTGGTGTTAACTTAAAAAACAAGTCATAACAGTAAAAAGGGTCCATTGTGTGCACCTGTGTCTTGTTAGACAATTACACCTGTGTGTATATAAGCCCTTGAGTTTCCCATGTTCCTTGTCAGGTCTTGCCCATCCGTGGTTGTTAGCTTGCTATCTTTGGTTAGCACGGTTCTGGTTTTCTTGTGTTTCCTATTTCCTTGCTCCTGGTATTTTTGTCATTAAAAAATAATGCCTCTCGGCATGACCAATCCTGGAAGCACCAATGACACCATGTCTGTCAGCTGACAGACCAGTTACCACAGTGATGTGAGAGGCACGCCTCCCTAATATATACCATTGCAATGGAAGTGAATCAATCAAAACTAACTTTAACTGGAAAATAACATTATTCTAGAGCTGCCATAAAGCCAAAACAATCTGTTACTTTAATTTCCTATTTTCACTGTAATGCTGCTCTGGAACAATCTACTTTGGTTGGGCATTTCCCATAGTGAGATACCTCACATCTGTTATCAGAGAACTGGTTACGCAAGTAAGTGTTTCTGAGTTCCCAACATGACAATTGTCTGATTTTCCTTCTCAGGTCAAAATATGCGTGCAGTTGATCTTGCGGCCACACCCCGAGTTGTTAAAAAGGAGACACCTATTCCCTTCCCTAAAATTGATGCTGGCTTCTGTGATGCTGATGGTGTGAAGGTGTTTATTGGACCAGAATACTATTCATATGAAAGCCCAATGATTCTAGCTATGAGCAGGATTAGACCTCAACCTCAAAAGATCTCTCCAGAAAAATTTGGCTGTGAAGACTAAAAATTAGGCAAGACAACAGCTTCTGATGATAAGCCATTTTTATTAGCTAATGATTTTGCTGCATATTGTGCTAATAAAAATAACACTTGTCTGGCATATCTTTGAATTGTCATTGTCCACTCAGGTTGTTTGTATGGTCAAAAACAACACAAAAGAGAAAAAAATAACCCTTTAATATTTGTAGCAAAATAGCTCAAAGAGGAAATACATATAATTATATATATACATAAATCATTATGATCAATTATTGGCTAAATATTTAAATCGCCCAAAAGGGGCAATGGAAATGTATTTATATAGCACAAATAAATACAATTTACACTGTCCAAAACAAATCATAAAAACTAACAATACAACAACAGAACAAATATAAATTTAAGGAAAAATACCATAAAATAAGTGCTTCACCTATTTAAGATAATTATGAGATAAAATGGAATGGTGCTTCAGTGTGTGTTAAATGCCTTATCAAACAAAATGTTTTTAACTTCTAAAAACAAATAATGAAGAGGCCACTCTGACTGAAATGGCCAAGTCATTCTATAATCTAGGGGCAACTTCAGAAAAAGCACAGTTCCCCCGACACAACACAACACAATTTTGAAGTAAGGATAGACAGAAGATTTGTAGGAGAATTTAGGAGATGAGTATGGTGGAGCCAGACTATTTAAAGGTTTGTTCACAAAAAGTTAAAGTTTAAACTCCACTCTATAACGCACTGGCAACCAGTGTAAGGAATGTAAATGGAAAAGGGAATCCATATAATCCCTTATATATATATATATATATATATATATATATATATATATATATATATATATATATATATACTGTATATATGGCCTAGGAGGGTTACTTTAAAAATGTAGTAGGAAATTACACAATACAATTCAAGGACAGATATTATTTTAAAAAACAACTTTTATTTATTAAGAATTTCACATCTGAATAGATATTTATGTAAAGGACTATATGGACATTAGTGGCTACAGTATGTTATTACATATTTTATTTTTAATAAAATTTTTATTTTTAATATATTTTACATTATTTTGTTTTATTTTTAACTTGACATGTTACGAATACACACACACACACACACATATATATATATATATATATATACAACAAATTATGAATATATAGATGGGATAGGTCAGCTTTCAGAATAACTTTTAACAGAATTCATTTCACATTGAACGGAGATTACGATCTTCTTGTCAACTCTCAAGTAAGGTTATTTTTCTGGTCATGAAGAATAACTTTTCTGTTCTATTAGATTACAAACTAAAGTACTCAACGGAATAAAAACTTGTTGATGAAGATCAAAACTTTTAAGTGACTATGATCAGTGAGCAGCAACAGAGACAATCAAGCGTACATGTAGCATATAAGTTTAGAATTACAGTTTTTTTCTGATTGCTTAAGCACATTTTTTGTAATTATTGGCTAGACTTCAATAGATTTCCACGACGCATGCGCGAGAATTGCGATCTGCTTTAACTACTTCAGTTCAGTTCTCGCGCATGCGTCGTGGAAATCTATGGAAGTCTCGTTTCAGGCCAACAAGGAAGAAAAGGAATAGTCGAATAAAGACGTTATTTTTGTTTGTTGTTTCGCACAAAAAGTATTCTCGTTGCTTGATAAACTTATAGTTGAGCCACTGTAGTCACATGGAATATTTAAACATTTTCTTTAATGACTTTCTGGGCCGACAAGAGTCATTTCCTTAGGAGCATATGTGGTAGTTATACAGCTCTCAAATTGAATCAAAAATATCTTCATTTGTGTTCCGAAGATGAACGAAGGTCTTACGGGGTTGGTACAGCATGGGGGTGAGTAATTAATGACTTAATTTTCATTTTTGGGTGAACTAACCCTTTAACGTAGTGATTCAAGATAAGACAAAAACACGGTTTGAAAAAAGGCATTCATGATGTACTTGCTCATTGTATACATGTTGTAAATCCTGAACACAAAAAAAGTTACGGACAACATCTGTTTTGATTACTACCGTCACTCTAGAAACTCTTATCTCAGTACTTCTGTAACGTTAATCAATTCAATGTTTGTAACACGTAAATATTGTGTGATTGTAAAGCAGTTTCATATGGACAACTGCTCTCTCTCAGCTCAAACAGATTTGAATGTAGACTACTAGATAGACTACTAGATAGTGACTGGGCACTGTGTGTGTGTGTGTGTGTGTGTGTGTGTGTGTGTGTGTGTGTGTGTGTGTGTGATAAATGCAGCGCATGTGAGAGCAAAACGCAACTTCAGGGGTGAAGTTTTTATCATTTAGGAATAAGATGGTGTGGGTGTTTGAATCGAAATCTTTTAAAGATTAATCATGCAGCTCTACACTCTTTCTCTATCTCTCGCCTTAAGGTGAGACACCAAGGATAATCTGATGTTACTCCCAGCACTTTGCCCACATATCGCACCAGAACCGAAACTTAGGAATTTTGCACGGTTCCGGTTATTTTTCAAAAACACTTCCGGTTCTGGATAAGAACCCGTTCTCGGTCCCCAACCCTAGTTATATTAGCCAAATTTGTTTTGCTAGTGTTTTGCCTGGGGATTTTCTTTTTATGTGGGAGGAAATATAGAGATTGGCATGGCATCAAAATTCAAACTTGAAAATTTCACAATCACTCCTACAGAGGAGAAATTAGAAAAATGTCGTAAAGACAAAAGATCTTGCCTGGTGTTGAAAGAGAGGTTACGGGTATTGCATCTCCAGCTCTATCTGCGGATTTTGGATGCTGTGGAGACGGAGTTCAAATTTGACGATGGAGCTTGAGCTAAAACTCGAGCAGGCTCAGCGTCCACCTTCAGATTTACAGGGAAACAATCATGTGCTAAGCCCAGCAGATACTTCCTCTCCTCTCCCAACATTGCATACGTCACCCGTAAGTCATGATTTTGATGTTAGTAGGCAGATTTTACTAGTCCCTATATTTAGAGAAAGTGAAGTTGATACAGTAGGTGTGACGCTTACCGCTGCGACAACTGCCACGGCAAATCCACCGCGGCAAAAAAAACCAGTCGTATTTCAAAGTCGTTCCCAAAAAGACCACCAGGTGGCGCGAAGGGACATTTAGCGAAAGCAAAAAGTACTTATGTAAAAGTAGCCTACATTTTAAATAGAGTATAGCAAATTTTTATAGCAGAACATTTTATGAATCAAAAAGTTAAAATAGGCCTTTCTCATTGAGGAATGAGAACATTGAGGAGCGCTTCTCTCGCGCCCGCACGCATGCGCACACTGACTGCTGAACAACCGAACTGCTGGGCTTTTCTCAGTGAGAAAATTTAGAACTTAGGTTTCAATCATTTTGATGACGGTTTCAAATCCTGAACAAACATGGTATTTATAAAATTACCATGCATTTCCATTTTACACTAAGGAACAAATCTCATCCAACAGATTGAGTTTACATCTTCAAAAGCATTTCTGTAAATATATATATATATATATATATATATATATATATATATATAGGAAATAAAACTTAATGGGGTTCCATGCAGAAATACTTTTTAAAAACAACCTAAAGCTAAGCAATATGCAACACACACACACGTTTAACAAACTATAAAATCTGAACCAGTGCCTCTCCTCCTGTATTGAGAGTTTCAAACGCGTTTCAGTTACGATCTAGTGGAAAATGTCACAAAGAGTTTTGAATGAAATATTCAAGTATGTAATTAAGTATTTTGACACCACGCCGAGTGCGTATTCTAAAATCGGGTTTTATTCTGGTATTAATTACAGTTTGACAAACGCTGCGTCGCGTTCTCTTCCATTAATTTTTCTCATAACAGCTACAATAAAATCATCTTTTAAAACTGTAAAAGGTCTACTAATTTCATGTAAAGTAGGCCTACACTCAGAATAGGCTAACGACAAAACGTTTTCGCACTCATTTGAGCGAACACACACTGGAGAAACAAACATTTGGGCGTCTCCCAGTGAGTTAAGACAAGGCCGAGTGGTAGAACTTATGGTACCTCTGACGGTACGAACATTAAGATTACACGGGTTCGAAGCCCGATCGAACATGGACTATTGTATTTAAATTTTATATTTAGGCTATTATTGCAGAGAGATTTGTCTAGTTGTAAAACTCTGTTACACCATTTAGTTTTTTGCTTATATTTAGGCTTTAAAATAAAATTGCTTGTATTTCCAAATAGTATCCAACAGAGCGACTTTACATCTGTATAATACTAATCGTAATTTCAAAAGCAGTTCTGTAAAATATATATATAGATAGATTTAAGGTTTATTTAATGTAAACTGGATTATTATAATTATGCTCATACTTTCATTGATCAAGGGTTTAAAGTTTGATCAGATGATCTGGGTTTATATATTCACATTTATTAATAAATTGACATTTATCAGGTCATTTTTAATTGTAATAATGATTAAAGAACTGAATTACTTAAATAGAGTGTGAGAAAAGCACAGATACACATCGTCCCTCATCAAGACTCAAACACACACTGATCTGACGGTCTATTTGAGGATTCATTACACATTTATTCTGACATGTTATTTCACTGACAGAAGCTCAGCTGTAGAATCTATGTAATGAAGAGAAAATAAGAGACTATAACATCTCACTGTTACTGATTTATCATGCAGCTCAAAGTATTATGGGTAGAATCTCTCTACAGTCTGTTCTCATCCATCAACAGCTTCACTGATGATCCAATACCAACAGTAAACCCAGGATAGAGTGGCTGAGTGAATGTGGTCTGGACTGTGTGTATGAGGCTCATTTTGTCAGAGACGCTGTAGAAGGACAGAGTTCCTGAGCTGTGATCCACATACACTCCTATTCTCCTGCTGATGGACTCTACAGGGAGTTTAGTAACTATATTATTATGTCTCAATGAGTAACTGGAGGAAGTGCAGAGCAAACTCCAGGAATGATCATTTGATCCAAACCAACACTCATCACCCGATCCCTTCCTGCTGATGCTCTTATATGACACTGATATTAACACATATACTCCACTCCACTCAATCTCCCAGTAACAGCGTCCACACACACTCTCTCTACACAACACCTGAGGATACACATCATCAAATCTGTCTGGATGATCAGGATACGGCTGAACTGTGCCAGTGAATGTAATCACTCTGTTCCTCTCAGATAGACAGAGATGTTTATTCATTGTGTTCAGATCCAGAGTGAACTGATGGGAATCTGATGGAGAGAAAACACATCAGAATCAGGAATTATGAATCGGTCTGAGCTTTTATTATAGCTGTTCACTTTATCAGCAGTGTCTCAATAGTCAAGTCACCTTTGTTCAATGCAGATTGTTTCAAAGCTGCTTTACAGTGTTAACAGGAAAATAATGCAACAAAGTTTGTTCCCTTTCGTTGTCACTCGGTTGGCGACAAATGGGGTTTCGCTTGGAAAGCCTATCGACTTTGAGTATTACAAAAGGAGCCATGGGTCTGCTGCCTTACCTCATTGGTATAAAAGGAGGATGCCGGCAATATGCAGATATGTTTTCGCTTTGGAGCCAATAGTTTTAGCCTATTCTCTGACTATCTTCGAGAATCTTCTAGACGAGCAGCTTCCAGTCGGTGTTGGTGTGATGGCGAGTTTCATATTCCTGCCTGCTGAACTGAACGGTGTGTCTGTGTCTCCCTGGGTGCTTCAGCACTGCTGCGAGCTTTTATCTCACAAAAAGAGCGTGCATGCTGCATTTCTTTTTTAAAGATGCGTATTTCTAAAGATGATCTGCCCATATATTTCTGAGTACGGTATTCTGATAGATTCAGCGGATGGACGCGAGCGCTGTTCTGACGTGTTTGGGCGTCAATCGCGCTCAGACAGCGCTCGTGGATGTGTCACGTTCTCCCAGTGGGAACGTGACCATCACAATGTAACACAATGTATGTCCCCTCATCCACACCCCGATCTATTTTTCTCCACGTGAGGTAATACTTCGGCTGGTGGCCAGGGTGACCTAAGACATCAATTCTGGACTAAACCGACGAAAATTACTCAGTCCACACCCCATCTTTCACATTGCAACCCGCGTGGTCCTAAGTGAGTTCGCCAGCCCTCCCATGGTCTCATTCGGTCCCCCGGCTGATGAAATCACATATATCACTGCATCACAAGGTGAGCTGGAGTCCTCTGGGGATGATGGCTCATCTGTGCTGCCATCCTTGGATGTGATAGCATAACAAATTTGATCCAGATGCTTTCCCGGGCCGCCATGAGTATCGGGCTTGTGAAGAAACCTTCTGCCCATGTCCCAAGAACTTAAGGCTGATGATTGGTTTTTAGGGGTGGTGAACCCAAATGCTTTCTACCTGGGTGTGCATGAAGAGGTCCTGAGATCGTGGGAGTCTCCTTTGACTTTTCGCGACTGCTCAGTGGCCTCTTCCGCCTTCTCAGCTCTCGCAAAGGTGTGGCCAAGGGTATACTGAGGCTCCCCCAGTAGAGTGTTCTGTGGCAACAGTTATGTGTCCCCACAGCACCCTGCACCTGGCTTGGCGACCCTAAGCACCCCTGCAAAGCCTGTAGGTTCTTGTCTACTCCGGTGGCAGGGACCTACAGAGCTGCGGGGCAGGCCATCCTTCTGGTTACTCAATAACATGCACGAGGGTAGGGCTGATTTAGGGCTCATCCAGGAGCTGCCTGCCGTCACTGACCTTGCTCTATGAGCGAGGAAGGTGATGGCACGCTCCCCGAGTCAGGTGATGTCTACATACGTGGTCAGACATCTCTGGCTTAACCTGGTTGATGTGCACAGGCTGGCCTCTTCGGTGGTGTGGTCGAGGACTCTGCCCAACAGTTCTCGGCCGCCCAGAAGTGGACTGTGGCTATCAAACTTGTCTGACCCCGCAGCCATCTGCTGCCAACCAGCCGCCGGCACCGAACGTGCCCTCCTGCGACTTCGGCCCCCTCCCGCCCGCCCCTCCCGTTTCAAAATTGAAAATACTGTGGAAACAAAGACACTACATCTTGGATGCCCTTGAGGTAAGCTAAAACATATCAAAAATTAATTTCAAAGTGAACTATCCCTTTAAAGTCACGAGTCAACAGATATTGCTTCCAGTGCACCTCAATGTTCTCTCCGTTGAGAAACGCTAATTCACATGATCAACTCTAAAACTCTTCTGTCATGTTTTCTTTCTCCTTCTACAGGAAGAACATGAATACACTCAGTGAGTTTCTCTGCTGGTTTTCTTTGGGACTTACATTGTAGGAAGTCGTTCCTGGTTCTGGGAACAATGTTGGTGAAAGTGACTGTGGAAATCAACAGACATGAAGAGTGTGATTATCATGAGAGAAAATGATCCCTGCATCTGTTCCTAAGACATTTCTAACATTATCTTCTACATGATATGAGTAGATGGAGGATGATTTCTGAGAGCTGATGAATCTCCAGGACTTTACCTCTGTCAGAGATCTTCTTCTCTTTGCAGAAATCCTCCAGTTTGTCTCTCAGCCAAAGGACAGATTCTCTCACGCCATCAAAAGAGGAGAAAGAACTGAAGGGATTTTCATTTATGTCTGTAGATTCAGGAGGAGGTGAGAGAGACTGGAAACTCTAGAAAAAAACAGAAATCAAAAACTCATTTCACTTTATAAATAAGTACTGGCACATTTGAGTGATGAAGAAAAGTCTGAAGAAAAGTCTGACTGATGATGATATAATAACCGAACACACAGATCAACACTTCAGTCAACGGCTCATTCTTCTCTCATGAAATGTTTCTCTGAGTCTCTTGCTCAAGTCCACTATGCTCCTGTTCTTCTAGATCTCTGTTACCTGCAGGAACTGGATGTGATCCTGTGTGTGTGAAAGCTGCTCCAGCTCAGCCTCTCTCCTCCTCAGATCATTGATCTCCTGCTCCAGTCGCTCCAGTCGTCCTTCAGCTCGACTCACTGCAGTCTTTTCCTGATCTCTGATCCGCTGTGTCGCCTCAGAGCGGCTTCTCTCAATGGAGCGGATGAGCTCAGTGAAGATCCTCTCACTGTCCTCCACTGCTGTCTGTGCAGAGCGCTGTTACACACACATCACAATCACACAGTGAGCTTCAGTGAGTCCTGAGTGAGACGTCTCTAACTTCTTTTCCAGACTTACCTTATGAGACTCTACAGCCTCTTTCAGCTGCTGAAGATCTTTCTCTCTCTGCTGGATCCTCTGCTGGAACGACCTCTGCGTCTCCTTCAGCTGGTGCTAAAGGACAAACCAATGACAGGAGAAACATCACAATAATCAACAACTAAACAGATATGAATCCAGTGTCAGTGGTGCAATTGAGATACTCCACTGTTTTTTTTTTCACATTAAACTATGTTATTCCCTTAACTAAGACGAGTTGATACATACCTCTTTCGTCTCAGTGCGTGCACTCAATCGCCCTGGCGTGCGAGACACTTTGATTGCACTTAACTAGCCCAGTTCATTCAATATGGGCCAAGCAGAGAAGCGACCAAACAGCTCCACGTTTTCACTATATTGTATGGCGGAATACCACAGCAAGTGCTTGGGAGCACTTCGACTTGGCGCATATTTCTCTATGGACTCGGCGCAGTAATATCATCACTTCGGAGAGTGAGAGGGGGGAGAGGACTTTTCACGAGTGATGATAGTACTGGCCGGGTCCATAGATAAATATGCTCCCAATATAGTTATCCATTTTACACACTTAGAAAAGCGCAACGTTTTATTTTGTGTCACCGTCCTAGGGCGAGTTATACTACTCGTGTAACTGTATTTAAATAGTGAAAACGTGGAGCTGTTTGGTCGCTTCTCTGCTTGGCTCATATTGAATGAACTGGGCTAGTTACGTGCAATCAAAGTGTCTCACGCACCAGAGAGACTGAGTACACACACTGAGATGACAGAGGTATGTATCAACTCGTCTTAGTTAAGGGAAAAACATAGTTTAATATGAAAAAACTGTGGAGTATCCCTTTAAAGGTGCATTGCGCAACATTTCATGTTTAAAAAAAGCCGTTTTCTAACCCATACATGCTTAAACAATCGCCTGATGGGCTGAATGAGCCCTTCTCTGATCACTGCGATCGCCTCTATAATCCTGTACAGTGAAATAAATAAGAGGGATTCGGGCTCGAATCTGAGACTGGCCGTGACGTCATGCGCGTTCACGCTCGCCTGGCTATGTGCCTGTGTCTTGCAGGTTAAGTGTATTCGCCGCCATTCTCCGTATCAGAGAAGACAACTCGAGCGACACAACTTTAGTCATATATGACGACGCGCATCACCTCAGATGAGCAGCTGAGCGTCTATTCATAAAGCCAGCGCGCCGCAATCTATCGCAAATCAAAGTGAAAGTAAGTTGCAGACTCTTAACACTACCATCTTCATTAAAAGTAAAGAAATGAAATGATCTTACCAGGCCTGTTGCCGCTCTCTCTTATTGCTGTCTTTGCTGATTTTGAAATTAGCCGATGATTAATAAAACGCAGCTCATATCTGTTGCTTTCGGTGACGTGCACTTCATGAATTATGTAGCCTATATAGCACGGGAATTGAAGATCAGATCATATCCGTTTTGCAAAAACACATTTATGTGACCAGGTGTAATGGAATCGTTTTGATAAATCAGATAGCTATCCGATCTGAGAAAACGCATTGTAGGTGTAAACAGCCCCAAAGAGACCTGCTTGTCTTGTTTATTCCAAACCCCAAAGCAAACTCCACGTGAGACAAAGAAAAAACAACTTCAGTCTGTCCAGTGCCAGTCGTCGGAATAAGACGAGAGTCAAGATCGGGAAGGCTTTCAAAAAACTGAGAGATCTCCGGTCGGCTCTAGGGCTCAAAATGGTCCTATACAAAGTAATAACTTATATTGTTGGAAGAACGTGTTTCCATAATTAAACAATCATACGTGGATACAGTAAGCACATAAAACAGTTCAATATGGAGATAGATGGAAACAAAAACTACTACCCCTGTTTTCCCCTCACACACACATAAGTGTGTACTCGAATGCCTTTCCTTTCATATATTTTAAATGACCTGCAGATTTATAACTGTATTACCTCATAACGACTGTAACAAAAGATGTGTGCCGCACAGTGTGCGGCTGATGCTCCTTTGGTTATGAATAGCTCGTGCATGTAACGTTAAGTCAACAGCGTTCATAAACACGCTGAAAAGTGATTATGCGTGTTGATGTTGATGCGGAAATACGAATTGGCATGTCATACGCCATTTCATGAGATCAGTCTGCCTAAAACGGAGTTTAGACAAAGGGTGAAAACAGGCATTAAATGATGTAAATGTATTCTAGTAAACAACATAATGAGCCTGTAAATGATAATAATGGGATCTCTGTAAGTTCATACCTGTTTCTCTGTCCTCTGTGCTGCAGCTGATACAGTGTCGTGGTTTTTATGTTCATCCATACACAGCACACATATACACTTCTGATCAGTGCGGCAGAAAACCTCGAGGAGCTTATCATGTGTTTGGCAGATCATCTCCTGCAGTCGTCCAGTGACATCAGTCAGATTGTGTCTCTTTCCTTTAAACCAACTCTCATGTTGTTCAAGATGATTCTGACAGTAAGAGTTCAGACACACCAGACAGGACTTGACGGCTTTGTGTTTTCTTCCATCACAGACGTCACACTGCACATCTCCAGCTCCAGTGTAACAGTCAGCAGCAAGTTCAGTCTTCTTCAGTTTCTCCACCATTTCAGCCAGAATGGTGTTTTTAGCTAAAGCAGGTCTTGAACTGAAGGTCTGTCTGCACTGAGGGCAGCTGTAGACTCTCTTCTCATCCTCCTGATCCCAGCAGTCTGTAATACAGATCTTACAGTAACTGTGTCCACAGGGAATGGCCACTGGATCCTTCAGGAGATCCAGACACACTGGACACATGAACTCCTCCTGAGAAAACCTGGCTTCTGCCATTTTACAACATGAAGACAGAGACAAACACACAACAGCTCAACTACACTACAGTTTCACTTTCCCTGAACTCATGTGATTCCCGGTTCTGTGTTTGAGTGTCGTGTGCAAAACGACTCATCCCCTCATTCCTGATCCTGAAGAGTTTAATTTCTGCCAAGCTTTGTTCACATACACACATTTTTTTTCTAATCAGTCTCAGACACACACTGAAATATTTAAGTTAGAGAGAAGCAGCGACCTTAAAAGTTCATTTATTCTGTATCCTAAATACTACACTGTTACTAGAGGACTGAAAACTGTTGAGAAGAGTCACCATGTAGTCAAAATTTCCAATTCTTTATTTTAATATTGAAGTATTTATTATAAATATGTGTACATAGAACTGGCCAGTAAAACAATAATTATCACAATATAATTTTCCTCAATAAAATTAGAGCAAACGTTCATAAAAATGTTCCTAGAGAGTTCCTAGTAGTTTCAGATCATCTCTCCATTCAAATCAAACCAGCTATTAGGCTAACTGAAATAAAACCCTGCCAATCTCTATGTATGGTGAAGGGTATGTGATGATGTGGGGATATTTTAATTCCAAAGGTCAAGGGAACTTTATCAGGATGCATAGTATCCTGGATCCATGAAATAATGGCGCTTTTCCATTACCAGTACCAGCTCGACACGACTCAGCTCGCTTTTAATTCTGTTTTCCATTGCAGACAGTACCGCCACAAATAGTACCCGGTCGTCTTTTTAGTTTAAGACCAGGGTAAAGCAAGGAAAACGACAATTTACTTCAAGGTAACATAATAAATGGCACTCGTCTCATTCATGGAGGGGGGAAATAAGTTCTTTGTGATGCAATATTTACTGTATAAGATTTATTATGCAAAAGAAAAAGTATGGTTCTGCTGTTTTTGCCAATTTTTATTTAAATGTTTGCGATTTTAATATAACTGCATTTCTCAATATGTTACCACTTGCTTGAGCAACGTAAAATATAATCTATATTATACAGAAGTAATGCATTGAATATTACGTTGCTTAAATTGTGAAAACGAAAATAAGTCATATTTAAAGAGTATGTGTACAAAGACAATCGCACTTGTGATAACATTTTTTTAAATAAAAGTCGCTGATAACTTCTGGATTTGAAATACAAATAGTGAGTAAGTGTTTGTTGTAGCCGCGGATCAGTTGCGCTATGTGAAAGCGCTATAGTGCGTGCTGCTCCTGTAGGCCTACCATACGCACGCAGTGTGTGAAACAGGCGTTACATTGCGCAGCGAGACTTACAGCAAAAAATAGCTAGCAGCTAACATTCAATCAACATTTCTGTCAGTGCAGGCTATGGTAGGACTTACCTGCTTTCGATTTCCGAAGTGCCGTCTTGTGTGTGGATCCAGCCGCATGACTTGAGAGCGCCGCTTCTCCCATGCTATCCACTTTGATTGATTTGAGTGATGGCCCTTTGGATCTCTGACAAGCCATTCTTTTATAATTTTCTTTGGTGAGCCAAATATCCTGAAATTTACATTTTCCAGGCATCTCGTTTCAGTTTTGCAATGTCTGTGAGTGAGAAACGTTGAGGTAAAAGCCCGTGTGAATGTCATGGCAACGTACAAAACAAAGTACCTTGAGCGGGAAACACTTAACGTAAATGCGCGTAACTAACGTAAATCAAGCAGGCTAGTATGCAGCATAAGACACGAAGTGTTGGCGAAATAAAAAAAAATTTTTTTAGAAAACTTCTTGCACAAAATAAATTCAAGCACTTTCAAGGACCTGTATCTATGAATGTTTATTTTCAAGAACTTTCCAGGGCCTTGAATTTTTATTTTTCAGATTCACAAACTTTCAAGGATTTCAAGGACCCGTGGGAACCCTGTTCAAACGAGTAGCAGCCAATCCCATAGTGGACACACAGAGATGGATTATTCT
Source organism: Pimephales promelas (assembly GCF_988280905.1). Classification (NCBI taxonomy): domain Eukaryota; kingdom Metazoa; phylum Chordata; class Actinopteri; order Cypriniformes; family Leuciscidae; genus Pimephales; species Pimephales promelas. The sequence continues at coordinate 25,246,665 of NC_142792.1, read as the reverse complement.
GCAATGGCATGAGGGTGAGTAAATGGGAATTTTTGGAGTGAACTACCTCCAAGATGCTCCTGCTCGCTGTTATCACCCCCTAATGAGTCTGCACAAATTGCGTAATATGCGCTTCCAACAAAAACAGTCAAATGCATTGCACGTCTTTGCCTTCCCATGGCTCACTGACGTTATCATGTTCTGTGCACTATGACCCCAGGGGTTGTCGCATGTTGTGACGTCACAAGCTATGACATTTGACTTCCATTTGCTGTCTATTGCGTTATACTTTCGTTATTGCCTCTTTTTATAATTGCTTCATCAATTTATCGTTTCTTACTCTTTTACACATACACACAAATGCACATTTAAAAATGCAAGCATGCTTAACGTTACGCCTGCACGACTAAAGTACATGGACGTGGCAATTTTGGCAACAATCTACATGATTTTGATCAAGCATCTTTGTCACTTTGTAATACTACATGTATCGGAAACTTGTGTGTCTGGCTTGATACTAATCTTAAATTCGATAAGTAGATAATTACTGTGGTTAAGTCACGTTTTTATTGTCTTTGTCTTCTGTCAAAGGTGAAGCAATTTCTTTCCTTAAAAGTTTTTTAAAGAGTAATGCATGCTTTCCTAACATCTCGACTGGACAACTGTACATTCGTTGTATGTCGGTTCCCCCCAAGGCTTGTGTTTCACGGCTACAGTTATTTCAGAACGCAGTGGCTCGGCTTCTTTATGAAAGACGTAAACGTAATTTGGTCAAGTTGGTCTTGATCTCAAGGGTGTAACTTTGGGTCTACCATTGGGGGTGTTAAACTTGCGGCATATATATTAATTCATTTATTATTTAAATAAATAATATTAAATAAATTAATATTATTTATTTTCTTGTGTAAAAGGTAACATGCTAAATTGCCATTACTGTATAAGAAATACACTGTGATACTTTTACTGATTTAGGCTACTTAACATAAATGCAGCTATTAACTTGACTATTTATGCCATACTGACACAGTAGTTAAATTAAGTGTTTAAACACTAGCCAACAGTGGCAGCTTCCACTTAATTGATTTTTTTTGTGTGCGTTATAATATCTTATAAAAAAACCCCCGAAGAAATTAAAGATTAATCAATTGCATCACTGTTTTGGCACCAACATGCATCAAATGTATTATGCACAATTCAACTCTCAATACATTAAACAATACAGGGTGGCATACTGGAGTGCAGCTTGCACCTTTATTCTGAACAGATTTCACATATTGGTGGGCATCACCAAAACTCACAATCCACTAACAAAAATCTAAACAAAAGCATGTAAATACAAAAGAAGGCCTATATGTAAATCACATTTTAAGGTATGTTACAACATATAAGGCTTCAACTTAACACACATTCCATTCAGATAAAAGCACCAAACACCTGTTTACGTCTCGGTGTAAAAGAAATTAACTGTGCACACACTGACTTCTTAGTTAAGAGGTCCAATTTGTCCTGATGGATGTGACACACTGCAACCTGGTTCAGCCTGCTGTGTGGTAGCTGTGCGTTACCAAGTCTTTAATCGTCGAAGAGCCCTAAAGCTCCTCTCTGCCTCAGAGGATGAGACAAGGAGTAATCTGATCAGAGTTTCAACTTCAGTAAATAAGCCACGGGCTACTTAATAACAGTCTTGTGTTGTTTTATAAAGGCTCAATGTCATATCACGGTTTCGGTGTTGGGAAAAGGGAGAAGAGAGAGTTCGGCAACTCGAGTCGAACACGTCAAAAGCTGCTTTCAAGCACCTCACACCCTCGCCCTACACCACTGTAGATATTCAGTGAAGGGTATCTTTTTGGTATAAAGACAGACACGTAGTGCAAATGTACGCTCTCAACTCACGTTCAAAGTCCAAGGCAGCGCAGCGTCTCTCTGTGCATCGCAAAAGCCCGTGTTGACAGTTTGTTTAATATAAAGCAGGAGATTACCAGATACAGTATTTTGCTCATGCCCAGTAAATTGCCCAGTGTCACGTTGAATGCGTGAGTGTCGTTGCCCCAGTTGAGGCTGAATGCGTGAGAGTCACGCCAGATGCGTGAGAGTTGGCAACCCTGTGTAAGCATCTTGCTAAAAACATACTAGCAACATGCTAATCATGTTAGCAAGCATGTTAATTGTCTTTGCATCTCGCTAAAACCATATTAACCGAGTATTAACCATATTTACACCAAGCACCACTCACATATACATTGTAGTTATTATTTTCACTTATTTCTTGAAACCACACCAAATCACAGGCGAACAATTTACAACATAGGTGGGCATTACGCAAATATCTTTTCTATTGATACTAAGTACTATAGTGAGTACTATAACGCAGTGAGATTGCAATTACTGACGATTCGTTTAGACGACTCGGTTAATTCGGGTACTGGTAAGGAACCTGGCTCACTACACTATTGACTATTTCCAAAATGACAAAATTGTATAAAACGTTACTGCTTGTATTTATTAATAAATAAATATGTATTTCATGATTTATTTATGCTGTTATAATTATTTATAACAGCAGAATGTTGCTTAACGCTACTTAAAGTACAGTACAATAAATACTTTGGTACACAACATTTCAGCTACAAATTAATTAATGGTTGATTATGTTCACCATTCAATTTATGTCAATGCTGAAATATAACTGATTAATGGTATTGTGTGTCAAGATGTGGATTAAGTTTTCTTGCGTGATTTGTTTCATGCTTCAGAATCTCTATTAAGGTAACATTCTGTATTTAAACTAAGTAAAGCGGGACCTCGTTTTATGTAAAGCACTAAAACTTGTATAAAACTATTGTATAAAATAAGACCTTTGAAGTGTAATACATAACATTAAAATGTGTATATATACAAATGATGTTTGAGAGTGTGGAGAGACTTAGGGGAGTTTAGCTTTAACCCTTTTTTTTATCATCCATCAGTTAATGGCTTTAAAAATAAAATAAAAAATGGCCCAAATGTGCAATGCATTTTTAGCCATTTCATACTTGTTTTCAGGTATTTTTAGACTCAAATGAAAGTTGTCTACGTGTTTTAAAATGTGAAACACTTCAATACTGACACTAGAAATTTGCTTTATAAATGTGCAAATTCTTTTTAACATGTTTTTATTCTTATTAATATTATCACATTTGTCACTATTTACATTTTAGTCTTATTTATATCTGTAATTTATGCCTTTCATTTTAGACAATTTCTGTCATCTCTTTTATTATTTTTGTATACTCTATGCAAATTGCTATGCACTCTTGCGATTTTAGACAAAGCAGCGTGAGAACAGGACTTTTATTGTGGTGTTGTGACGTCATAAGACTGCGCGCGCTCCTGCATCTGTTGTGATCATTCGACTGCAAAAGGTTTGTTTTTAAAGCATTTAGTGTTTAAACGGATACAAGCTGTTCAAACGACTCTTAAGATTGACTATTGTTTATTATTGAATGAAACATAGTAATGCTTTATCTGACATTTATTTAAAGCGCATCAACACACGAGTAACACAAAAGGTGCGTCTCGTTTCTCTCATAATTTTGTCATGAATTGGTTCATGATAAACACGAAATCGGTCACTGGCCAGTAATGATGGAGAAACTGAGCTTTTAAAGCTCCGAGTCAAATGATTGATTCGAATAAGCTGTTCAAAACTGTGTAACGTTACACAAACACAAATTTAAACAAACCAACAGATGGGTCATTTCAGGGATTCGGTTATATTTCAACTTGTTTGTTTTTTTTGTTTTTGTGTTTGTTTTTTTTACTACATATATATAATTCGTTTTCTATCAACCTATTAAATATCTTTTGGATTTATTTATATATTTTGTGTCATGTCAGGTGGTCAACTAGTCAAGCAAGAAATACTTTAATTTTTGTCTTCCCTGTTTTTTTTATTTGTATTTTTTTTTTTATCAAATATAAGATGGTTGTGACATGGTTGAGAATAATGTGACTGGGTGGAAGTAACTGATTTGAAGGGAGGTATTGCCTTCAATTTTATATATTTAAAAAAAAAAAAAAAACTCGCACTGCAATGCTGCTGATGTGGCTGACATTTCTGACACGGGATGCTTGTTAAAAGTTTAAGTGGACACATTACATTAAATATTCTTTTTATAACAAAATTGAGTATGATTTTTTTTATTGAGTAATTACATTTTTTTATTAAACATGAGTGAACATGAGCAGATGATATATAGATCACATACATATACAATACTTTTTGCAAGTAGTAGGGGTGTAATTTTTGGAAGTTTCTGAGCATTACATCCAAACTAATGTAGTCCAAAATCTAACTAATTTAGGCTAAAGTGGCAAAAACAAAAATCTTGTTATTTATCCCCCCCCCCCCCCCATTAATAGATGTTAATGCAAGATTAACATCGTTAAATTTCGAGAATGTATAAACATTACATTATATATTATAATTATACATTATAATGCAAGATTAAAAACAATCTTGAGAATAAGCTCATTAAATATCGAGAATAAAATCTTTGTGTTTTGAGAACAAAATCGTTAAATTTTGAGAGAAAAAAAGTGGAAAATAATCTTCAGAGTAAACTCATTAAATATCGAGAACAAAGTCTTCGTTTTTGAGAACAAAATCGTTACATTTCGAGAGAAAAAAGTGGAAAACAATCTTGAGAATAAACTCAGTAAATATTGAGAATAAAGTCATTAAATTTCGAGAAAAAAAGTCTAAATACAATTTTGAGTATAAACTCATTAAATATTGAGAATAAAGTCGTGTTTCAAGAAAAAACTCGTAAAATTTAGAGAAAAAAAGTCGAAATACAATTTTGAGAATAAACGTGTTAAATTTTGAGTATAAAGTGAGTATAATGCAAGATTAAAAACAATCTTGAGAATAAACTCATTAAATATCGAGAATAAAGTCGTTGTGTTTTGAGAACAAAATTATTAAATTTCGAGTAAAAAAGTCAAAATACAATCTTGAGAATAAACTCATTAAATATCGAGAATAAAGTCGTGTTTCCAGAAAAACTCGTTAAATTTTGAGAAAAATGTCGAAATGCAATCTTGAGAATAAACTCATTAAATATCAAGAATAAAGTCCTTGTGTTTTGAGAACAAAATTGTAAAATTTCGAGAAAAAAAAGTCGAAATACAATTTTGAGAATAAACTCAATAAATATCGAGAATAAAGTCCTGTTTCGAGAAAAAAATCGTTAAATTTCGAGAAAAACAGACGAAATACAACCCTGGGAATAAACTTATTAAATATCTCTATAAATATTCTCGATATTTAATGAGTTTATTCTCAAGATTGTATTTCGACTAACGAGTTTAATCTTGCATTATAATGACTTAAATCTCAAGATGGTTTAATTTTTTTTATTTTTGCTTGGCCCTAATCCTCTTCCGTACTCTCAAGTTGTTTTAAACCCGAATAAGTTTATTTCTTCTGTTGGAAATAAGTTATTTTTAATTTTCTGTGTTAACATGCGATGTGAATGTACGTCACGTTGTACAGCATGTTGGGATGAAGGCGCCAGATCTGAAACTAATGCACTGTAAAAGTTACTATGATATTTCTTCAAGAGCAGATTGTGGAGTCATTTTAAACATCCACAGTCAAAAATCGTAATATCACACACACCTTCTTGCAAATAATCAATTGTCTAATATTGTGAGTTTTATTGTACATTTTTGACATATTTAGTGCAAGAAGTACAATTAAATAATGGAAAATGTATTTCTTTCTGTTTGTATGTAAAATACAAACTTTGTAGTTTTACAAACTAGATGAGCATGGGCTTCCTGAAGAAACATCTCAATGTCTCTGGAACTGAGCAGCAGCATCTGCAGTCAATATAGGAATTTTCAATAGAAATTGTGCTTTTATTATTTTGAAGTGCTAGTTTTAGTGTTTTAGGTCTAATCAGGAGATTTAAGTCCATTAACTCTCTCTCTGACTGACTCTCTTACCAGTGCACTGAACTACAGCAGATTGAGCCACACTTAGAGATTTTGTGTGGATTTATTTTTCTTTCTGTTAATTATTCTCATTTTAAACAGAACAAACACACAGAAAACTCCTGGTGAAGCAACTGAGATCCATGTGACGCACTATTATAAAGATGGCGTTTATTAAAGAGGAGAGTGAAGATGTGAAGATTGAAGAAAAATTCAGAGTGAAACAAGAAGAAACTGAGGAACAAACAGGTTGGTTTCATTCTCAAAGCTGAACTCAGTCATTTAAATTGTGTTTTAGCAGATCTCATGTTCTGAGGAGAAAATGCTAGAGGTCTATTGGCCGGTTTGAATAAGTCTGATGTCACAGTACTGTACAAACCTCTGCTGGAACTGTTGGTGTGGTGTGCAAACAGACAGAAGCCTAATGATATCCCTTTCATGGTCTTCACAATATAATGTAAAATACCATTGTTTGAAGAATAGAATTTTGAAGAAAACAGAACGATATGCATGTTTAAATTTTAAAATCTTTTGTCAGTGATGCGTTGAGTCAGACAATTATTTAGAGTGCAAAAAAATAAGGCCTATCTGTTTCCATTAAATTACATAAACATGCTAAAATGTCTGCCTCATAGCCGAAATTGTATGAAGTTGATGCTTAACGTGAATACGTGATGTGACGGGTAGCCAGTGAAGGTCATGAAGCAAAGGAGTAATGTAAGCTGCAGAGGGCATTTACTCTCTAAAACAGGGGTGGGCAAACTTTTTGGCTCAAGGGCCACACTGGGTTTTAAAATTTGACAGAGGGCCGGCCATTTACGTGGTATATTAATTTATATGCTATAGATATCCCCATTTAGCATTGTTATATTTTGGGGTTATTTTTTTTATTTAATTTTATATATATTTATATTCTTTTTAAATATTGATTATCCTTAGTATTATTTAATGAGCCTAACATTAAATTAGAAACAAAACACCAGCAAGTGTACACTTAGTAGAGTAAAATTTAGAGAAGGTTAGATTAATTCAACTTTATTAAAACTCCATATGGTAATCAAAATGCATTTAATACACAAACGTCATACATTTGTGAAAAAATAAAATAAAAATAAACGAATTTACCAATTTATTTTAAGTATGATAAATAAAATGTAAAAATCAAAAGCAGATAAAAACATTTATTGAACAAACGGCAGAGACGGGAGCGTAGCGAGGCGGGCGATAAAGGTAACCGGAAGCAGTCCAAGAGACAAATACAGAGGAGCAAAGAAACTAAATATCAAATGAAAAACTAAAAAATCAAATAAAAACTAATTAGGCGTACAAGTGCTTACTAACATTTTTTTTCTGAGTTTCCAAAAAAGGAAAAAACATTAAGTGCAACAAGGAGCCTTGCGCTTAAGTCGCTGTCTGAAGGAGTGCTGAAATGTCAATGATTCAATCGTGCAAACGTTCTGCTTCCTGGGATATTAGTTATAAATTGCATATGACAAATTACAAACAACGGTCTGACTCTGCAGCGTGAGCTTTGCAATGCAACCGTTATTTATTCACTGTATGGTTTCCATGGTGACACGTCATTGCTCGTCACGTGACACACCGCAGCACAGCCACAACTGCTCTGAATGAATGATCTGCTTTATTCAAGTATTGCAGGAAAAAGGCAAAATGAATGTGTGACAGGGATGTTGGTTCGGTGAATGGGTGATGGAAGGAGACAGGGTTGGCGAATACTGTGGCTCGTGCACTTTATTGAGTTACTTTCTCTCCCCACAGCGCTTGCTCGCGCTCACACAATTAATTCAGAATATTTCAAAAACAAATCACATATAAAACAGTACTCTTCTCGCTGGATACAGCTTCTCAGGTCACAAATGCAGCAACACTCTTTCCACTGAATACAGCTTGCAGCCCAGTGTTTTCTCTCTATCAACAGCGCGTGCACGAGCTCCCAGTCTCTCTCTCCCCACTCTGTCAGCACGGCCCGCTTACCGCTCGGCTCCGCCCTCGCTCTCCCGCTACAGACTGCGCTGAACCGCGGGCCGTAGTTTGCCCACCCCTGCTCTAAAACATTATTTAGCAGATTAGAAAACCCTACGTTAGGCTTGCCGCGATAGACGGTGTTGACGGTGTTACCGGTTTTAAGCCCCATCACCGGTGACATCACTTTCCCACCGTGACACCGCGATGTCTTGACTTTTTTTTTTAAAGTATTCGTTTTTGCTAAAATATTTATTTGAATTGATTAAAAATAATAATTTTCAATTATTTAGTTCTGAAGAGAGCATTATAATTAAAAATGAACTGCGCAACGCGTGCCGTCACGTCACAGATCAGCAAGCATCAGGATTCCATTTAGCACGTGTGGAGACGAGAACGAGTCAAATTACAGAAAAGCAAGATAATGGCGGAAGATTTGGTGTCAAAACGCAATGCAAAAGCGCCTGTTTGGCAATATTTTGGCCAATATATATTAATGTTAATAAATGCCAATTTATAGTGTTTTACTTTTTTTTAGAGTGCTGTCATTTATGTAGGCTAAGGTCCTTTTTAAAGTTTTTATTTTATATTCGTCTCTTTTTATTTGGTTTTATCTTATTTAAACTTTGTTTAATTTATTTAGGCCTATTTTGTTTTCTTATTCGTTAATAAACGTTTTATTTTTTTGGGGCCCACAGTTTGCCGATTTTCACTTTTTTCAGCCTATGCATGGGGTTATTTTTATTCGTTCGTTATGCTAATAAAAGTTCTGTCTATATTTTATTCGTTTATTATTCTAATAAAAGTGCTGTCTAAATAAAAGTTTATTGTCAGCGAGTTGTTTTTTTTTTGTTTGTTTTTTGTCCATTCCAGCAATTGACGCTGAATTGCAATTGACGCTTATTTCGAAAGTGAAAGTATGTCATTTATGTAGGCTAAGGTCCGTTTTGAAGTTTTTTATTTTATATTTGTCTCTTTTTAATTGGTTTTATCTCATTTAAACTTTGTGTAATTTATTTAGGCCTATTTTATTTTCTTATTCGTTAATAAACGTTTTATGGTTCTTATTTGTTTGGGCCCACATTTTGCCGATTTTCACTTTTTTCAGCCTATGCATGGGGTTATTTTTATTTGTTCGTTATGCTAATAAAAGTCTATAAAAAAAAGTTTTATTATCAGCGAGTTGTTTTTTTTGTCCATTCAAGCAATTGACGCTTATTTCGAAAGTGAAAGTATAACGCGCACGCATTTAAAAGCTATTTAACCCCCCCGCCCTGCCCTCCACGGTGACACCGGGATTACCGGTGTTGTCACACGTCGATTAACCGGTGGGAAATTTTCCTCACCGCGGCAACCCTACCCTACGTTAGCAGATATTCACAGACACGATATTGGTATAAACATTCTAATATTCATCAAGTTACAGTGTAAACACTCATATCACTTAAATTATAGAGGATAAAAACATCCTCATGTCATACATTTATACTTATTCAGCATTGAAAGGTTGCCTACCTGACTTGCTTAGTTTCCATCAATTTCACACATTTTGAAATTGTCTGGCATTATTGCCTGGCAATAGTTCAACTAGTAAAATGTGTTCAAATTTGTTAAACAATAGCATTTTAATAGGGATGGGCAACGATTAATCGCGATTAATCACATCCAAAACCGCGATTAATCGTTGTAAATGTTGTGGGAAGGAGGCGGCGGGAGCCGGCGAATATTCAAAGACTTAAAATTAACAAATACTAAACGAAAGTAAATGCAGCAGTCCCTTACGGACGGCTGCTGCCACATAAAACAGAAACAAAACATCAAATAAAATCCTAGCCTGGCCTCTCGTCCTTCACCGTCGTTGCACCTCCTTGAGAGATATGAGACCCCGTGCAGGTGTCGCTCATTATCAATCAAGCCACCAGCCTCGCGCCATTCTCCCACGCCCCTCAGTCTCGTCCTGCTCGCCACATGCGGTTCTCACCTGTCCCTCGAGGTCCCCTTATCTGCAAAGTTTAGTGCTTGCATGTCCTGCCTTTAGCTTTCAATAATGCACTTGACCTTGATTAGCATAAACAGTTGGGTTTAATTGGAGCTAAACTCTGCAGGAAAAGGGGTTTCAAGGGCCAGAGTTGAGAACTTCAGAAACATCTGGCAGATGTATTGAGGACACATGGGCTCCAGAGCAAAAAGGTTTGGACACCTTTGGTATAGGATCTAGCATACTATACGTGTTGTTGGTTTTGATGCATTAAATATTGTTGATGTCTGCTTTATTGTGCTATTAAAATGGGGTTAACTTTTATTTGTTTGTTTTTCCACCATAGACTTAATGCCAATGAAAGAAGAGAAAGAAGTTCTCAATGAAATTGAAGAGAAAGATGAATATGATAAGCTTCATGGTCAAAATGATAATCTTGATGATTTTATAACTGGAGAAAAATCTTTTGGTTGTTCAAAGAATGAAAACACTTCCACACGAAAAAAAGCCCGAAAGACAGGAACTAGAAGATATTTCCCTTACTTCCGTTTTGGAAAGAATTTCAATCAACAAGGAAACTTTAAAGTCCATGTCAGAGTTCACACTGGAGAGAAGCCTTTTACTTGTGAACAGTGTGGAAAGAGTTTCACTCAAAAAGGAAACTTTAACCGGCACAACAGAATTCACACTGGAGAAAAACCTTACAAGTGCCAACAGTGCGGAGACCGTTTTGGTCAACATGGAAACCTAAAAGTTCACATGAGAACTCACACTGGAGAGAACCCTTACACATGTCATCAGTGTGGAAAGAGATTTGCTCAACTTGGAAACCTTAAAGTCCACATGAGAATTCACACTGGGGAGACCCCTTTTACCTGCCAACAGTGTGGAAAAAGTTTTACTCGTAAAATAAGTCTTGACAGGCACATAAGAATTCACACGGGAGAAAAGCCTCACAAATGTCCTCAGTGTGGAGCAAGTTTCACTCTAAAAGGAAACTTTATCAGGCACCTGAGAATTCACACTGGAGAGAAGCCTTACACATGCCCTCAGTGTGGAGACAGTTTTACTCAACATGGAAACCTTAACATTCACATGAGAACTCACACTGGGGAGAGCCCTTATATATGTCCTCAATGTGGAAAGAGATTTGCCCAACATGGAAACCTTACTGTCCACATGAAAACTCACACTGGGGAGACCCCTTTTACGTGCCCAGAGTGTGGAAAATGTTTCACTCGTAAAATAAGTCTTGTCAGGCACATAAGAATTCACACGGGAGAAAAGCCTTACACATGCCCTCAGTGTGGAAAAAGTTTCCATCAACATGGAAATCTTACAGTCCACATGAGAGTTCACACTAGAAAGTGTCCCTTCACCTGCCAACAGTGTGGACAAAGTTTCAATCATAAAGGAAGCCTTAACAGGCACATGAGAATTCACACTGGAGAGAAGCCTTACACATGCCAGCAGTGTGGAGAAAGTTTTTCTCAACGAGTACCCCTTAAAGTCCACATGAGAATTCACACTGCAGAGAACCCTAACAAATGCCGACAATGTGGAGAGAGTTTTGCTCAACGAGGAAACCTTAAAGTCCATATGAGAGTGCACAATGGAGAGAGTACCTTCACCTGCCAACAGTGTGGAAGAAGTTTCAAGAGAAAAGGACACCTTAATTACCACATGAGAATTCACACTGGAGAGAAGCCTTATACATGCCAACAGTGTGGAAAAAGTTTCACTCATAAAGGAAGCCTTAACTGGCACATGAAAATTCATACGGGAAAAAAGCCTTTCACCTGCCAACAGATTGTGGAAGAAGTTACGTTTAAAAAGGAACCTTTAACAGGCACATTAGAAATCACACCAGATAATTTAAGCCTTACACCTGCCAACAGTGTTGAGAGAGTTTTACTGAACACGGAAACCTTAGAGACCACATGAGAATTTACAACAAATAGACTCATTACACATGCCCTCAGTGTGGAATACATTATCAAATAAAATAAAGAAATTCCTTAACCGGCACATGGGAAATTGTTTTAACCGAAAGAGGAAACCCTAATAGTGTACCACAGTATGATTCACTCAAGAGAGATCTATTATAAATGTCATCCGTTTGGAATGAGTTTTCATTTTGCAACATCGATTCTAACTGAAAACATTTACAGGGGTTGGACAATGAAACTGAAACACTGGCCAATGTTGGAGGTTTCACATCTATATGGCTGGCGGCCAATCTTCAGAGTGAAGCACGGGTGGATCAGTGATGGTTTGAGCTCCAATATCATGACAATCCTGATTGTATTTGATGGACACGACACTGCCGAGGACTACCAAACCCTTCTGGAGGATCATGAGCACCTGATGCTCAAACCGTGTATCAGCATGATCATGCACCAACACACACAGCAAGATTTGTGACAGAAGGGTTTGATGAAGATGAAAGTGACGTTGAACATCTCTCATGGTCTGACAGTCACCAGATCTGAATATTATTGAGGTGTTTTGGAGGAGCGAGTCCACCAGCATCATATAGTGACCTGGACACTGTTCTGGAAGAGGAACGGCTCATAATCCCTCTGGTCACTGTGAAGGACTTCTATCTGTCAATTGGTGCTGTATTTGGATGCAAAATGAGGCCCTCACCATTCTAACAAAATATTGTGTTGTAAAACCAGGTGTTTCAGTTTCATTGTCCAACCCCTGTATGTCTTGTATAGATGTGAATTGTCTCCACAGAGTTTTCACAGTTGATTCTGTCCGTTTCTTTATCTCTGCGAACCTGCTTTGATGCAATCCATATTGTAGAAAGCTCTAAAGGTGACTTGACATAAAAGTGCACACAGGAGAGAATTAATTTACTAGTTGTCAAGATATATTCAGTTATTTATCATTCTTCTTTTAGGGGTAAAAAGAAGTTGGAAATAGATGATTAGGCCACTCATATGACTGGGAGTTGCATTTAGATGAATATGTAAATATGCACAGCAAGTAGTCCTTTAACTCGCAATGTACCACCGAAGGGCATTTGTGTATTTTTTATCAATTATTCTAATCTTCTGAAATGATATACCATGTGAAATATGAAAACTTAAAGATTCAATCTCATAAATTGGTTATTCCTTATTAGGCAAGTAATACCTTGAGGAAAGGTCTTTGGAAATTGTACAACCATCAATAGAGAGTTTTGGGAACAATCTGCAACAAAGCATCTGTCTGTTTCATGTTGTTCTGTGGTCACAGGAGGACCAAATCTGGAGTCCACCAAAGACAAGGGCATCATGTAACAAGCCCAGATTGCTAATGTATATATCTATAAATGCGGCCTTGGTGACATTGTGAGAAATGCTGGCTTTCATCTCCTCTGGTTTTGGGCTTTGTAAAGGATAGTCATTTCCTCCACAACATTCTTGACGGTCCTGCAAACAGTAAGTGGCATGTTGAAGGTGTCTGAAGTGACCTTGTTGGACGCTCCACAGGCAAGCCAGTAAACTGTGACCAGCACTTCAACTTCATGGCTCCATCAATGGGCTTTTGGACGGGGCAACATCTGGACCAGCATGTTGATGCTGTTTCTGGAGAGCCTGAAGGCTGGTTTAAAATTTTCTCCAGAATATAAATTGACCAGGCGCCTGATCATTGATCTGGGAAATGGACTTTGTTACTGTAAAAAACAAAAACAATAATAATAATAGGATGTTTTTAACATTGTTGTTGTAGAATGCATTTATTTTATATTCAATAATTTTTAAAGCATATATTAATTTAAATGTATTGTAAATGTATTCTGAAATTGTAGAAGTCTGCCAGAATTACATTTTCCTCCAACTGTTAAGTGCATTATGTGAGAATGACATGTTTGAAATGGGCACGGGAGTCCAAGTTCAATATATCAGAAATCGTTGTTTCCCTGCTGCCTCCTCCTTGTTACTATGTAACTATTGGTTGCCAGTTTGAGGAACGAGCGCAATTGACAAAAAATGTCACATTAATAAAGACTACTTTGCATCACAGTCTCAGTATTATTATTTTTATGTTGTTGAATCTTCTTACTCAACTCTCTGTTCTCTGTGTGCGTTTATGAAAGGGAGAGAAAAATAATTTCATCAAAACCAGTTGATTTTTTTTTGTGCATACAAAATAGTTTTATATATGTGGTTAAATTAGGTAAATAAAAATATTTTAATAAAGCCATTTACAAAATATAACTTCACATTCATTTGATATTGACCTATGACATCCTAAAACTTTGTTTTCAGTGTGTAAATGTATTTCCATTTTTTTTATTAAATATACAGGACTTTTATTTTGGTCTGGTGGTGTGATGTCATAAGGCTGCGCCTTATCCCAGTGTCTGATTTGGCTGAAGAAAGGTTAGTGTTTTGAGCATTTAATGGATTTAAAACGATACAAAGCATTCAGTCAGAATGTATAGTTGGATAAAAAAATTTCTAACGGATAGGTGGATCACAGTAAGAATAGGGACAGAATTGAGTACAAAGTATTTAGTGGAAAATGGAACTCCTCAAGGGAGTATAGTTAGTCAAGTTTTGTTTTCAATTATGATAAATGAAGTGTTTAGTAAAGTTGATAGATCTATAAGTGTTGCTTTATTTGCAGATGATGGTGTGATGTGGAAAAAGGGAAGGAATATAGATTATATAGTAAGGAAAATGCAAGAGGCAATTGGGAAGGTAGAGAATTGGGGAATGGAATGGGGCTTTAGGTTTTCAGTGGCAAATACCAAAGTAATCTGTTTTTCTCGAAAGATAAATCAAGAACAGTTTCAACTTAAACTTTATAACAAAAATCTAGAGAGAGTGGAATGTTTTAAATATCTCGGGATATGGTTTGATAGAAAACTTAACTGGAAAATACATATTGAGAAAGTTGTTGAGAAATGTAAAAGAATATTGAATGTAGTAAGATGTCTGAGAGGTAGAGAGTGGGGAGCAAGTAGGAACTCTTTGAAAGTAGTTTATATTGGATTAATTAGGGCAGTTATACATTATGGATGTACAGTTTATCAGTCTGCTTCAAGCACTTTACTAAAAAAGATGTAATTCAAAGTCAGGCGTTAAGACTCTGTTGTGGTGCTTTTAAAACAACCCCTTTACAAGTAGAAATGAATGAGATGCCATTGGAGATTAGAAGAAATCAGATAGCATTAACGTACTGGGCAAATTTAAAAGGGCATAAGGAAATTCACCCGACTCAGAAGGTGTTACAACCATGTCAAGAAAAGGAAAGACGACAGATTAAGAGTTTTGGATGGATAATAAGGGATGCAGTTGATCAGATAGGGATAGGAGATATGGTGGTAAGTCTAATTGTGCCATTATCTAATGTTCCACCTTGGCTATTAGGGGAGATGGAGGTAGATCTGCACCTTTTAGAGTGGAAAAAAGAGAATAGAAGTAATAGCTGTCAGGTTAGTAAATACATAGAGGAGAATTATTCTATGTTTATGAAGATATATACAGATGCATCAAAAACAGAAGGTAATAGAGTAGGAGTTGCATTTATTATACCAGAAGTTAATGTTATGGTAAATAAGAATAAATGATAAAATGTCAGTGTATACAGGAGAAATGCTGGCCATTCTCTTAGCCCTTGAGTGGGTTGAAAATAGTAGGCCAAGGGAAGTGTTAATAGGGTCAGATTCAAGTAGTGCGTTAATCAGTATTAAGAACATGAAATCAGAAACAAGACAGGATATTTTGTTGGAAATAGCCCAAGCGGTTTATAGAATTAATAAAGTAGGAGTAATAATAAAATTCATTTGGATTCCAGCCCATATAGGAGTAGAAGGAAATGAAATTGCAGACAAATATGGCAAAAATGCAACCAAAAAATCAGAAATAGATATGGTAATAAGTTATAGTAAGGCGGAAGAAATGGAGAAATGAAGAAGAAGTGGCAAGAGGAGTGGAATAAAGAAACAAAAGCAAGAATGTATTACAGTATCCAGGAGAGGGTAGGAGGTATGAGAGAAAATAATAGGAATAAAAGGGAAGAGGACATTATTTCAAGAATGAGATTTGGGCATACTGGATTGAATAGTACACTGAAGTTAATAGGGAAACATGAAACTGGGATGCGTGAGATCTGTAATATCAAAGAAACAGTAGAGCATGTTATTATTTATTGTCAAAAGTATAATGAGGAAAGGATGAGGCTGAGAAACTGGTTGAGAAAAGAAAAAATTAGATTGGATATGAAGGAATTATTACAAATGAATTCAGGTCATGTAGGATATAGAGCCATATTTGTCTTTTTGAATAAAACAGGTCTTAATAGAAGGATATAAATTTTGTTGTCTTAGGAAATTGTATTTATTGATAATGTATGAATATTAATGATGTTAATGAATATTTATTAAAGTTATTTATTGGTGTTATTATGGTTTTATATTTATTTAAAGGGCAGTGAGGAAAAGCTATTTTGATCCACACGAATTTGCAAGAATCTTGCAAAATTATTTGAAACAGATTAAGAAAGCCACCACTACTGGTCACATCTATATGGTTAGATTGATTTGTTTAGATCCAGTGAAGTCTGCCCCACCATGTACATAATATAAATAAATTAAACTTCCCTAGTTAACTAGCAGAGCATTTAGTTCACTATTAAATAAGAAATCTGGCGCTAAATGTGTTTTTGAACGCAAGCTGCATGCACGCTCGTTTCCGCGGCGATTGGTGGATACAGTCTTTGTGCCTCGCGCAGTCTTCACTCGGATGCGCGCTTCAATCTATCGCCGTTGTGGACTATTCATTCCTGTGAAATCACGAAATAAAACACAAACGTGTCCCTGCTTGATTTAGACTGTAATCACTGATGAACATAGTCAGTTTTGATGAGAGAAAAATATATATACGAGACGAGTGTGGATTAGAACCCGAAACCTCTGACACGCTTGGCAAAAGATCTCCCACTAGACCATTGAATAACTCACACGTGAACTGCGGATCGATGGAGTTATTTACAGGTTGAGCAGAAAGGCTGCACAGTTTGACAAGCGGCCGCAGCATGGTAGACGCATTGCAGATTGCTAATGAATTGTCTTTTCACACACCTTGTAGAATTGCCAGACAGGTGAAACCTTTTATCAGGGCATAAAAAAATTGTCTCACGAGTTTTGCGTCATCTGATCGGCTTTTCTGGATCGGCCTTATAGAAACCGCCGATCACACATCACAAAGCAATTATCGGCCGATTGTGATTGGCGACCGATCAATCGGAGCACCCTTACATAATTTACCATAAACTTATATTCACAAATTAATATTATCCAAAGCGCGTTCACGGAACAAATGAGTCGGCAACACACATTTGTCCTAGTGCTCCACCTACTGGATTGCAGGTCAATATTTTTGTAAATTAAGTTTTAATTGTTTTTTTGTGTGCAAACAAAGCACTTATGTCACTTCATAAAATTGAGGTTAAACCATTGGAGTCACATGGATTACTTACTTTCCTATCGTTCTGGTCCTTGAATGTGGACCTAATTTGCATTGCTCCCAATGGAGGGACTGAAAGCTCTCGGATTTCATCAAAAATATCTTCATTTGTTTTCAAAAGATAAACAAAGGTCTTACGAATTAGTTACTTACGGGTAAGTAATTAAAGACAGAATTTTCATTTTTGTGTGAACTAACCCATTAACTCTTATTCTGACTCACTCCCTAACTAGTGCGGTGACTACTAAACTAGGAGCTTGTGATTGAGACACACCCAGAGATTTATTGTGGATTAATTTTTCTTTCTGTTCATTCATACAGAAAAACACCTGGTGAAGTGACTGAGATCCGTGTAAAACACTATTATAAAAATGCTGTTTATTAAAGAGGAGAGTGAAGACATGAAGATTGAAGAAGTATTCAGTGTGAAACAAGAAGAAACTGAGGAACAAACAGGTTTGTTTCATTCTCAAAGCTGAACTCAGTCATTTGATCCTAATTAAAGGGGGGGTTGACTGCTTTTTTTCTTTGCATGATTGTGTTTATGGGGTGCAATATAGACCATTTCACAAGATGTAAATAACACTGGTCCAGAAACACTTCCTGTTTCAGTTTGTAACTGTTTTCTTTATTTCACATGTAAAGAAGACATCTTATGCCGAGTTCAGACTGCATGATTTTAGCCACGATTTTGGCTCGCCGACAGGTTTTTATGAAATCGCCGACAAATGCCCAAAATCACAGGCAAATCGGCGCTCGTTCACGCGAGTGACAATCACACAGTGTGAATGAGCAAAGACGCGAACTGAGAGAATCACCGACGAGTCGCCGACGCCCGTGAGATATTTGGCATGCTAAATATCTGGACCTGTCGCAGATTCAAAATCCTGCTGTGTGAAAAGTGTTTTGACTGAAAACTACATCGGTGATCACCGGCAGCCAGTGAGAGAGCAAGATACAGAGCAGCGGGGAGTTCGGGGAGGAGTTATAGATCACATATCAACATGATATGGCATTGTTTCAACAAAAAAAAGCTTCTTCTCTGTCTATTTGGACACAATAAATGGAAGAAAAATTTGTAGAAATTTGGCAGGAGCACTCGTGTCTGTTTCACCAGCTGTACCACAACCGGGTCCAAAATAAAGTCTCACGTGAGAACTCCGGTCTTGCACGTGTGGTGTCGCGCGTTGTTTTCTTTTCATATCTTGTTGTGAAATGTAGTTTGCGTGCAGCGTGCTAGACAGAGTCTAGCGATTCCAGTCCAGAGCGATTTTTCTAAAGTCATGCAGTGTGAAACCTTCTGCCGCCGATCCATCGTCCAGTGTGAACACAGCAGTGACTGAATGCTGGCCAAGATAGTCATGCAGTGTGAAAAGAGCAGCGACCCGACTACTTTGAAAATCATGCAGTCTGAACTCGGCATTAATGATGTTGGTTTAACTTTTTGATTCAGTTTTAAATGTTCTGTTGGTTCTATTTTGTCCCAGCTTTTATGTAGTGTTAAAAAACTGAAACAGGAAGTGCTTCTGGACCAGTGTTGTTTACATCTTGTGAAAGGGTCTATAACATGTATTCGTGGTTTTTCTTTTGTAAAAAGTCTTATTTTTCATAAACTTCTCCTTTATTTTCAGCCGCGCTCTCCTCTGTCCTCGAACGAGCGGTTCACTTCCTGATTCTATGAAACCACTCCCTCAGAAACACGTAGTGGGCTCAGATTGGTTAGTTTGGCCCGGTGTGTTGTGATTGGCTAAACTGCCGCTCACGTTGTCCGGAAGGTTAACGCCCATTACCTTTACGAGCGAAACATGCATGTCATGAGCTACGGTCCAGATGTAAATATGTGTCGAACTGCAGTATCAATTTGAGGCATAATCAGACTGAGAAAGCGGCGATGAAGAGAGTACACAGAACCTCACCACACACGGCTCTTACTAAACGTTTCTGAATGAAAATTTGCTACATTTTTTAAACTTTATACACGTTTGTTTTACACAATTGCATCTGACTGGCAACAATAGAGACTGACTGGCTACTATGTTATACTCAAACAGTGCTGGCAAGTTTACGTTCTTGATCAAATCGGAAATAACGTCATAAAACATATATACATGAAAAATACATCTACAACATTAGTACTTATACAAAATTCAGGTCCATAATGTTTGTACGCGTTTGTCGTAGACACAAAATAGCATAACTAGTAGCCAAGTGGCTATAAAGCCAGCGCTGGCATTTAAAAAAAAAATAAAACACAAGGCTACGTCTTGAATTATACATGCAAATATATTTAAAATGATTAAGTCTTAGCCTACTTATAGGTTGTGGCCCAACAACTGCTGCCTCTGGTTTTAAAGTTGGATCTGCTTCATGTTTTAGTAACAGTTTCTTGTTGAATCCGGTGTTGAACTCATGGAGATTCTGGAAGCTGTCTTCTGTAAATGCGCAGCACAGAGAGCTAGATTACGATCGTCATTTTCAGCAACATAATCAAACATAAATCGTATCCATTGTTGACGAAATACATGCACGTCCGTGGGAAGCTCGAACACAGAAGACCTGACAGCTGGATGAACACAACACACTCGACGTGCCGCAGAAATATGCGCATGCCCTTTTCTGCATATTCCGGAGGGAGGGTTGATGCAAATGTGTGGGTTAGTGACGTCTAAAACCCAGCTGTAGTCCCAATCGAGTCGTTTTTGTAGGCAATATACTTCCTGATTTTTAAAAGACGATTTCTCTGCTTACACTGAACTTTCAGCGCTGCAACTTTGCAGATACTGTACATGCACCAACAGCAACATTACACACTATTTAAAATGAAAAAAGTGAAATCGCTGTCAATCCCCCCTTTAAAAATACTGATCTGTGTATGACATCAAAGTGCCGTGAGAGGGATTAGAGTGTGCTTATGCTTTTTAATGGCTCTTGCTGTACTTTGATGTCATTCACCGATCAGTCTGGACTACACTTCAAGTAGAACACACCTAAATACTAATGCTGCCTTCAAGGTAACCTGAGAAGATCCTACTTCCAATTGGGCATTCGTTTTTACGACATGTATTAATCAATCACACAAAGTTATTAATCAATCACACCAAGTAATAACTTAACACAAAGTTGTAGTGGTCTGATAAAAAGTACTTAAACCTGGTGTCCGTCCACAAATGCCAAGATGCCTCTAGTTCTATTTTGAGGGGACATGGACAGATGGAAACCAAATATGCCCTGGAATGGAAATCAATTTAAGGCGGGCAAATATATTTAAGTAAGTGCTAATAGAACACTGATGAAAATAATTCTTCAGAATAAATTACTTTTACAAAAACAACATAAAATTATTTACTGACAAGTATCTTTTTTACTTGGACAAGTATATGACCCTGGTTGTAGCAATGATCAGTTGCCAAAAACTTTAATAGGCGCAGTTTTTGTCCTACGATGGGGTTTAAATCTTAACAGAATTTGTACATTTGTCAAATTCCCCTGGTAAAGAGGTTCTCGGATTACACGTAACATCCCTTTCAGAAGCACAGTGGGTATAGGACAGGGATATTTGGAGGGCCACCATCTACTGTAGCTCCAAATTCAATTAAACACACATCAACCAGCTAACCAATGTCTTTAGGCAACTTCAGACTGCTGGCAGGTGTATAAGGGCAAGTTGGAGCTAAACTCTGTAGGGCAATGGTTCCAGGAGAAGGTGTAGATACCCCTAGCATATAGATTGTTGCATTATATATCAACATTTTTTGTTGTCTGTTGCTTTGTACGATTCAACTGGAGTTAACTTTTGTTGTTGTTTTCATCGTAGACCTAATGGCACTGAAAGAGGAGAGGGAAGAACTCAATGCAGAGAAAGATCAATATGAGAATCTTGATGATTTTATTCCTGGAGAAAAATCTTTGAAATGCTCACAGACTGAAAAGACAGGAACTAGAAGTTATTTTACTTGCAATCAGTGTGGAAAGAGTTTTAATCGACAAGGAAATCTCAAAGTCCACATGAGAATTCACAATGGAGCGAAGAGTGGAAAGAGTTTCAATCAAGACGAAAGCCTTAAAGTTCGATCGAGAGTTAACACTGGAAAGAGTCCCTTCCCATGCCAACACTGTGAACACAGTTTCACTGATAAAGGTAGTCTTACGAGGCACAAGATAATTCACACTGGAAAGAAGCTTTTCCCATGCCCTCAGTGTGGAAAGAGATTCAGTCAACATGGAAAATTTGAAGTCCACATGAGAATTCACACCGGAGAGAAACCTTTCACCTGCCAACAGTGTGGAAAAAGTTTCAACAGAAAAGGAAACCTTAATTATCACATGCGAGTTCACACTAGAGAGAGAAATTTCACCTGCCAACAGTGTGGAATAAGTTTCAACAGAAAAGGACACCTTAATGACCACATGAGAGTTCACACCAGAGAGAGACCTTTCACTTGCAAACAGTGTGGAAAAGGTTTCAACAGAAAAGGACACCTTAATGACCACATGAGAGTTCACACTAGAGAGAGCCCTTTCACTTGCAAACAGTGTGGAAGAAGTTTCACTCGTGAAGGAAGCCTTAACAGGCACATGAGAATTCACTCTGGAGAGAAGCCTTACACATGCCAACAGTGTGGGTGGAGATTTGCTCGACATGGAAACCTTAACAGGCACATGAGAACTCACACTGGGGAGAGCCCTTATATATGTCCTCAATGTGGAAAGAGATTTTCCCAACATGGAAGCCTTACTGTCCACATGAAAACTCACACTGGGGAGACCCCTTTTACGTGCCCACAGTGTGGAAAAAGTTTCACTTGTAAAATAAGTCTTGTCAGGCACATAAGAATTCACACTGGAGAAAAGCCTTACACATGCCCTCAGTGTGGAAAAAGTTTCACTTGTAAAATAAGTCTTGTCAGACACATAAGAATTCACACTGGAGAGAAGCCTTACACATGTCAACAGTGTGGAAAAAGTTTCACTCAAAAAGAACACCTTGAAGGCCACACAAGGATTCACTCGAGAAAGAACTATTAAATGTCATATCAAAGATTAATTGAAAATTTGCTTCTCCCTTGTAATAGAAGGGTTTTCTGAATTATACATATAAAGAACCAATCAAATTGTAGGAAAATTATGTAATGAATCATGTCACCTGCCATGCTCCTATTCTATAAAATCTCTTGTATTCTTGGTGGGATTCTCTCTGAAATTGGTCTGAGATCCTCCGGCCGTGATGATTAAAGCATATTCAAAGGCATTGTCTGAAGTCTGTTTAGTTAATGATGCACAGTAGGAACGCTAGTGTCAGGGATCACAGACGAATCAGACAAGATGGTAAGTTTGGTGAATTTATTGTCCAGTAAAAGGATCACAGTCAGAGATAACAGGTGAGAAACCAATGACACAGAAACATAAAGGAAGCTTAGCTGTGGTTATTCATGTTATGAGAAATCATTACTTTTACAAGGTTGGGTTTCCAGAAGCACTCCTTATTGTAAATAATAATAATAGGCCAATTTATCAACAGAATTTTACAGCAAAACCTTTCAAATGAAGATATGAAGTGTTAAGAATTCTAAATTGCAAATATTTTAAATATGGAAAACCGATAGAACACCGTTATATGAATGTTTTAATTATCTCTAGTTAAAACATTAAAGCTATGGTATACGATATTAAAAATCGGTCGAGACGGTAGGGAAGTTTTAAAAAAACTCATCCCGCCCCTCCACACACACCCCCCTCCCCTCTGTGCTACCTGATCCCTGACGTATGTCACGTTTGAGTTCACGTCAACGCAAGATTAGCAACACATGAAATGTTCTAAACTCCCCACCACCATTATAATACTACTAGTATTGCTAAGGTTTTCAGTAATTGTTATTGCAGCACGCAGCGCATCTTGTTCAAATTCCGATCGGCTCGAACAGAAACCTCGAACAAGAAATATAATTACTTTGAACCGCGATCGGCGATGCTAAACGGCTAACATTCCAATGCCGACCGGCAGCATGAGCAAGTTGTCAAACTGATAAAAAGCCATGTAACACGTCACACCATAAAAGAATAAATAAATGTTTACCTGCTCAACAAAAAGTCATCCGTGTCAGCGTTGTTTTCAGCCCCAGATCTCCCTGAAGCTTTCTCCAACGGTCAATGAAGGACGCTATATTTATCCTACTTAGAGTCCGGCGTTCTTCACATTTCTTTTTAATCTCTGATCTTTCCTCCACAGACTTTCTCTTGCGTCCAAACTTTACAGTAGAGGTAAGCAGGGGCCGCTTGCTGTTGTCGTTTATATTTTTATCCATTGCTTTATCCATTGCTGATCTGACGCTACTAGCTAGCTACCATAGACAGTCTGTCAGCTGTTTGCTCACGCACGGAGGGGGGCGGGGGCGGTTGGGTTGGAGACGCGAGCGCCAGGTGGAGTTTCAAGTGGAGCTGGTGATTGGATGAGAGCATTTGACCAATATAAGCTGTGCGGCCGCACAGCTTACATTGGTCAACTTTTCTGCGGCTGTCCAGCCAATAGAGTGAATGGATTTTTTTCGTTCTTTTTTCTATTCATATTGTTAGGATTGTACTATATAACCATAACCAGCATCTAAACGAGGATATTAATAATGAACAATCTTTGAAATCGTATACCCTAGCTTTAAAACACAGCATGCCAGAGGGAAATTGTTCAAAAGCATTGCATCCACAACAAGTATATACAGTATATATATATATATATATATATATTTGTAACTTCTCAGTAATGATTTTATGTAGTTTAAGTGTTTAACTCCATTAATGATACATGATATAATATATGTTTATATATCTGATATAATAAATGTTCTGATACGATCTGATATAATAAATGGTTATATCAGAAGTAAAACAGTTTAAATCATTCTTTCATTTATTTAAACTGTTATTGAGAACATGCACTGTATTTATTAGGACTCATGAAGATTTAAGGTTTTACTTTATCTGCCATTAGATTATAAGCTATATGTGCGTCAGTTTAACTAAACGGCCCATCGCGCTTGCTGGCGCGGACATTTAAGAGGGATGGATATTGGCTTCCAGTGATAGGCTTGGTGAGTGAAATTATATTTGTAGGCTATTATGTAAGGGTTAATGCCCGACGAGGTGTCCATTGTCAGGTTTTAATGGACGACGGTGAGGCGTAAACCGGCCGACGCGCAGCGGAGGACGGTTGCCTCCGCCGAAGTCCATTAAAACCTGACAATGGACACCTCGGAGGGCATTAACCTGCTTATACCATGGTCACTTGCCAAATAAAACATTAGTTTATATTTTAATTAGGCTAAATCTAGTTTTTACAAATAATAACTTGCCTTGCCTGCCTGACTGTTTATTTAGCAACCGGAGATATATAGTCCGCTTAGTTCGTATCCCTTCAGGTTCACAAATGCATTTTTTTTTCATGAAACACAAAGGTAGGCATAGTTTTTTTTTTTATTACTCATAAAACAATTAATCAAACAACAATAAAAAAAAACAATTAGCTCTGATCTCCAGCGATTTGCGCTTAACGTTATAGAGGGCAATAAATTAATCAGATCAAAGAGAGGGTAATTTTCCTCAGGCTCCTTAGGCTTGAAACGCTGTAACGTTCAGCCTTCTCCTGCCTTGGTTGTCTGGACAGCTGCGTAAAACTCCCGCAGGGTCTCATTCAGGGGTGCGTTTCCCGAAAGCATCGTTATCCAACTATGGTCGCAAGTTACGTCGTTACCAATAGAGTTCAATGGAGCAGAGCAGCAGCGGTGTAATTTTCTCCGTTTTATTTACATTTTTTCTTTCTTCAGCAGCATACCAGTCGTCAAAGTTGCCATATTCTCCATAAATGTTAAAAGAAATAGCACGAAGTCGCTCATTGTTGTATTAGGCTATAATATCTAACGTTAGATGATAGAGCATGTGACTGCCTGTTGCTATGGTTACTCACAGCCGTTGTAGGCAGCGCATTTATTTATTAATTTCGAATGGTAAACAGGCAGTTTCACCAGAACTACTTTACTAGGTGTCCTCTATCACTTTTTAACGGACACCCTGCAGCCAATCAGAATCGAGTATTCACCCAGACCATGGTATAACTTTCCGTAACCTATAGGCTATAATTTTCTTTAGATGTTTGGTCTAAAAGTGACCAAAAAGACATTTAACTCCAGCTCACCATCAGTGTCATTAATTCTGCTCGTCTCCAGAATGTGCGTACACGGCTCAAAGTTTGCTTAAAGGTGCGCACATTCTCCTGTCAAGTTTGTTTTTTATAGATCACAACCTTTGCGTAGAAACTGGTGAACATACTTTTCCAGCCCCGTTTTGTGCGTACTCACGCTTCATAAATGAGACCCCATGTCCTCTTTTCCTAGGCTTGCAGTTTCAGTTGATGGAAACCGCAAGCATTATCGTTTCAAGAATGCTGCTAGGTACTCCAAACTGTGTATCACACTGTTTGTATTAATAGGAAAACATAACTCTTTAATGTGTGAACCAAGAAATCTCAGATTATAAGTTATCATAAATTGTTATCCATCACCAATTGTTGTTTTTTTAAAAAACATTTTTTAGATCTGAGGAACTGGCCATCTCTGAAGGCGTCTTCATTGCCAAGGACGAAGACATGAAAAGATTTGAGGACCACATTCACAACACAACCAAACATGTACAATTTTGTAAAACCTCTTTCCGAAGAGTTTGTTTAGGAGAGTCTTATTTTCATGCACCATTTTCCATATTGTAGGTCAGTGGAAGAGGTGTTTGTGGAGGGGAGTGGTCAGCAGCCAGAGAGACCTCACAAAGATCTGCCAGCAAGGTAGATGAGGAGGGATTGGAGCTTGCGGTGTGTCGGCACGGAGTCCTGCTCTGTGCCTTAAATATGTATAAGGGGGAAATTTTTGCCTATCCCCTGTACCTGCAAGAAAAGCTGACCAGTAGGCAAATCACTTTTTTTTGTATGGATGTGACCTGCAAATATTGGCCTTACCTCCAAAGAGTTGCAAAAAGCTGTCCAGAGCTCTATCACCTTCTCAACATGAAGCCATTCCTTTCGGTATTTCACGCCAAAGCCCATGATTTTAAATGCGAGGTAAGGAAATGTTGCTATGTGATAGAATCGTATTATCGAAATCTGCAAACATCTGTTTGTTTTTTTTGTTTATTGTTTTTATTTTTATTTTTTAACCAGGTGAAATGAAGTGGGGCATATCAGGATGGGGCTGGTTTAAAGTCGAAATTCACCTTCCAAATCTTTTTTTTATATCGCCTTAATATTCGTACATTACAAAGTCAGTAAAGGGATTTAATGTGATACAGGTGTCATGACACACACACAAAAAGGTGATAGTCCAAGTGCAGTTTTATTGGGCCGTGAGCGTAATTCCAGGCAGGCAAAATGTCAAAATCCAGGTAAGAGCAGTCCAAAAAAAGAAACTCGACAACTAACACAGAACAGCCAGGCACTGGCTCTGGAACAGACACTGGCACTGGCTCAGATGAGGATAGTGAAGATGAGGCTGCCTTTTGTTAATTGTGAGGCACAGCAGCTTGCCTGAAGGTGGTAGCCATTGTGTGGTGCGGAGGTGAGGCCCTCTTGGTTAGCTTTTCGTCTGGCGGGCTGACCCGGGTTGCCCAGACTCAGTTTTGAATCTTGTGTCTGGCCAGACTGATCTCATGAAGTAGCGTGTGTATGACACGCCAATTCGTATTTCCATTTTTGGCGTGCTATCAAGACGCATAATCGCCTTTCAGCGTGTTTATGAACGCCGTTGACTTAACGTTATATAAATATATGACTTACCTCAACCCCGTCCCTAAACTTAACCGTCATTGGGGTTAATGGCATTTATGACTGGAGATTTGACTGCGTGTTCAGACACGCGGAATGACGCGGACGTTAATGGCGTAGACATACACGCATACACGCGGATAGCTCAAAATGATAACACGCCACCTGACGTAAAGTGGCGTGTATGTTTACGCAAAAGTCATGATGTCATGTTGAGCTTACTTACATTTTCTTTTATGTTCTTGTTTTTACATGGATATTTTTAAATGGAGTAAAAACAGGTCTGTAATTGTTACAGTGTAATCATTTTCAGACTTTCTTTTCGATCTGTAGTTTGTTAAATATAAGTTCATTAAAAAAACATGGCTTTGAGGTTTCCTTCATACAGGTTTCCTGTATGACTTTCTTCTGCTATACAAAAAAGAAAAATATTGAGTCACTGGGATTTTTTGTAAAGATTTTTTTTAATAAATAAATGATGACAGAATTGTACATTTTGGTGGACTATCCCTTTATTGCAAGTCTCTTTGAATCTTTTTTGGAGTCTCCATGCTTAAAGAAAAACAATGTTATATTCAACACAGTACGACAAATGAACACCACCAAGCAGTGGCACATTTGAGCTGAAAAACTAGTCTATCTTTACAAGTAATTTTGTGTTTGAATCAGGAATTCATGCATGCAAATCAGTGTATTTAAAAGTAAATTGCATCACTTACCACAAACTTCCAGTGGATGTGACTTACATTAACAAATGTAATAACCCCATTCAATGCGTCAAAATTAACCTGTACAACGTAACAAATATGCATATATATCAATAATCAAATACAGTAATATTTAAGTATATCTTCACACTCTCGTCCTTTAAACCTTGTCAAGCCACTTGTTCACTTTTGCCATGCAAAAGCTGGTGAAGTGATTTAACTGATAAATTTTTCCAGACTTGTCATGTTTCTTAGGACAGAGCGGATGTAACTTTCCATCCAACACATTCTCACACCCCAACTCGTCACATGGCCGCTTGGTCAGGACCCCTTGGCTTATTGACGCACTGCATACCTTTGTCGTAATTTTTCAACATTTAGGGTAGTCCGATAGACTTCTATAGATCTCTGAACCGGAGCCTGTAGCGTTGAAATTTGACGTCTTGTCGTCGAGAGTCGAGACTGCAAAAAAAAAAAATGAATAAGCTACAATAAATGATCTATGCTAGGGCTAGTATAGTGGTGGTGATCCAACTGTTTCTACATGATTAAAAACCCTCACAATCTGATATCAAAGTGCCCTCTCCACAAAGGTTTAGTGCGTTCATAGGCAACCGCATTCATCGGTGAGTTTAACAACGCTCATTGTGGTATACAAACCCATTCAGCGGTGAGTTTAAAGGGGACATATCATGCAAGATCCACTTTTTTAGTCTTAAATGCATTTTGTTGTATATTTGGAGTGTTTATAAGTACAGAAAAGATTAAATTATTCTCTTCAGGTGCTTCGTTTATATCTTTATATTCTGTTTTGGTCAAAATTTTCAACCTGTTCAGATTTTTCTGTTCTCTATGACATTTTTTGAACAATTACGTCAAAATATTTGCAGCGGAACTGCCAAATAAGGACATTGACTACCGGCCCAACACTTCGAGCAATCCGCCATTATTATTTCTTGATTTTGTAGTCCAAGCTCAATGATGCAGAAGTTACGAGAGGGCAAGTCAAAATGTTCGGTTGTTGGATGTACGTTAGTGACCTGAAGCACTTCAAGGATTCCAACTTAAACAATATCCGCCAGTATAAAGAAGGGTTTGCCGATCAACTTCATCTGAATGAGGGGTAAATTCCTTCTATCTTTGGAGACGACGAACAGAGTATTTCTATAAGCTGTAAATATCGTCAATAAAAATCAAGTACTTTACTTTCTTAAAACACATGGTGGTCATGGTTTAGTGGTACCTTTGTCTTTCTTTGTTTTTGTTTTGAAGTAATGTTACATGTCTGTAGTATTATTGTTCTTGAGTTTCATCAATGGTCATTTAGCTGCGTTGTTTTCTGATGCTTTTCTAAACGTATCATATTATCAATACAGATTTTTAGTGGTAAGATTAGACCGTAGTCATTTATCTTGTCAGTGTGCTTGTTTTAACAAGAGAAATAACCGACTTTCACTTAGAAGACAATACAGTTACAAATGAAGACGTTGTTCTGCAGGTTCGTCGTCATCTTTCTCAAATTGCTCGAATATGTAAGGCTTGATGGACAAATCTTCCGTTGTTGACATTTTGTTAACGTGTGAATAAAAATGTTCTTTGAACCTATATGATATATAATCGTATATCTCTAATCAAACTACAAAAATGGGGTGGGGTGTGACACATCTCCTTTTCATTTAAAGGGCTGCTTCAAAACGGGTCGCTCACAGACGCACATCAGAAAAGGGGCCTGTGGAGGTGTAATAATGAGGAATTCAGACCCAAGCATTGCAGTTATGCTTTACATAGACCACAAATGTATGATTTATATGTAAAAATTTAAGATTTAAAAGCATGATCTCAGCAGACTCAGTTTTCTGAACAGTTTGTTTTGAGTGGGAGGCTGTGCGATTTTGAGTTGGACAATATATGCAAGGAAGAACCCTTTAACTGTCCTGTGTGCACCCCTGAAATGCTTGCAGTTTCAGTTGATGGAAACCGCAAGCATTATCGTTTCAAGAATGCTTCTAGGTACTCCAAACTGTGTATCACACTGTTTGTATTAATAGGAAAAAATAACTCTTTAATGTGTGAACCAAGAAATCTCAGATTATAAGTTATCATAAATTGTTATCCATCACCAATTGTTATTTATTTTTATTTTTTTTAGATCTGAGGAACTGGCCATCTCTGAAGGCGTCTTCATTGCCAAGGACGAAGACATGAAAATATTTGAGGACCACATTCACAACACAACCAAACATGTACAATTTTGTAAAACCTCTTTCCGAAGAGTTTGTTTAGGAGAGTCTTATTTTCATGCACCATTTTCCATATTGTAGGTCAGTGGAAGAGGTGTTTGTGGAGGGGAGTGGTCAGCAGCCAGAGAGACCTCACAAAGATCTGCCAGCAAGGTAGATGAGGAGGGATTGGAGCTTGCGGTGTGTCCTGCTCTGTGCCTTAAATATGTATAAGGGGGAAATTTTTGCCTATCCCCTGTACCTGCAAGAAAAGCTGACCAGTAGGCAAATCACTTTTTTTTGTATGGATGTGACCTGCAAATATTGGCCTTACCTCCAAAGAGTTGCAAAAAGCTGTCCAGAGCTCTATCACCTTCTCAACATAAAGCCATTCATGTTGAGAAGGTTGCTATATGATAGAATCGTATTATCGAAATCTGCAAACATCTGGGTTTTTTTTTTTGTTTGTTTGTTTATTGTTTTTATTTTTATTTTTTAACCAGGTGAAATGGAGTGGGGCATATCAGGATGGGGCTGGTTTAAAGTCGAAATTCACCTTCCAAATCTTTTTTTTTTAAATCGCCTTAATATTCGTACATTACAAAGTCAGTAAAGGGATTTAATGTGATACAGGTGTCATGACACACACACAAAAAGGTGATAGTCCAAGTGCAGTTTTATTGGGCCGTGAGCGTAATTCCAGGCAGGCAAAATGTCAAAATCCAGGTAAGAGCAGTCCAAAAAAAGAAACAAACAGATAAGAACAGAACAAACAAACAGGAATCCAAAGTGCTAGTATATAATACAACATATAACAAGGACTCAACAACTAACACAGA
Source organism: Pimephales promelas (assembly GCF_988280905.1). Taxonomy (NCBI): domain Eukaryota; kingdom Metazoa; phylum Chordata; class Actinopteri; order Cypriniformes; family Leuciscidae; genus Pimephales; species Pimephales promelas. The sequence continues at coordinate 25,215,719 of NC_142792.1, read as the reverse complement.
ACAGCCAGGCACTGGCTCCGGCTCTGGAACAGACACTGGCACTGGCTCAGATGAGGATAGTGAAGATGAGGCTGCCTTTTGTTAATTGTGAGGCACAGCAGCTTGCCTGAAGGTGGTAGCCATTGTGTTATGCGGAGGTGAGGCCCTCTTGGTTAGCTTTTTCATCTGGCGGGCTGACCCGGGTTGCCCAGACTCAGTTTTAAATCTTGCGTCTGGCAGAGTTTTAACTGTGCCCTCGTTGGATCTTGCGACTTGCGGACCACCCTGGGCAGCCCTTCTGCCATTAGGGCGTTGCCCCAACAACTTGCAGTATTGTATGGCATGTATATAGTGTATATTTGTACATAGTTCGTTGATCACACATGGTGATGGGCTTAGGTGATTAGGTGAAACAACCTAAGGGGAGGAACAACTTTAAAGAAGGAAGGATGCCCCCAATTCGTTGTCACACTCAGCAGGCACTTGTTGTAAAGACTGCATGACTGTTGACCTTTTCTTGCTAGGAAATAAATAATTGTTAAAGACACTTGTTACATTTTTGTCTCTTATTCAGCACTAAAAAATTGTTTGCCACCACACATCTCATTTGGGTGTCTGAAAATGCATTGTACAATTGCATTGTCCAAGTTATGTCAAATTCCTGCAGAAATGCATGACATTTAGCCTAAAAAGGATTCATTGTTTATCCAAAAAGCAATTTTGAATCTTTAAAAGTGTCAGGAGGGGATTTCAGCCTCACTACACCCTGAAAACAATTGCATAAACATTGACAAGCACACTCATGATTCTGAAATCACCATGAGAATAACCTAAAATTATGCCTGAAAGTACACAGCAAAAACTCCAGTGTTAAATTAACTCTCCTGGGAGTTTATTTGACTCCAGACTCAAGAGTGTTAAAGTGTTAAAATATGAGTGTTAAATTAACACTCAAGAGTGTTAAAGTTAATGAGCTAATTAAGTGATTAATTTAGTGATAATTGACCATCATTGAAGACACCTGATGATCACAGGCAGAATCGCTGAAGAAGAAAAATCTCATTTTCGAAGTCACCATAATGGTGATCATTATTTGCTTAGAGAAAAGGTGATCAGGTGCTGCTGATTATGGTTTGACATAACTCACTAAGCAAAATGATGTCCAAAAGATGTTTTTCAATGTCTTTGTCACAAAAGGCAGAGTTTGAAAAGACTTCCACTAAGGGGCCAGAATGAAAGTTTTTATGACGTCTTTTTTGACATGTTCTGGACATCTGAAAAAGACGTTAATGGATCCTTCGTGCAAGGTTAAAAACTAGTTCAAATGTGGCCATTCTCAACATTATTTATGGTCTATACTGGTTTATACTGTTTCTGGACCAAATAAAAACTCTCAGGATGCATTAAATTAAAACTTATGTTTATTTTTTTTCCTTACATTGTTTAGATGGTGATATTTATTTCATTTTGAGTCACCATTGTGGTGATCAGTGTTTCCTTTAGTTGGGCTCTTGGTCCCAATAATTAGTATTCTAGCTTTTCTTTGGCTGTTGTAACTGTGTGTTTGAATAACACCATTGTTGTGACAGAGAAAGCCAAGAAAATTGGCTCTCATCAGCTCCTTGTCGGTTGTTGACGACGATGATGATGATGATGAAATCAATATAAAGTGAGCATTTAACGTTGTGTTTAGACTTTTGTGTTTGTATCTGGAGTTTATAACCACCAATCTTGTGGAACTGCATTATTTGGCCTAGTAGTTGGACAAAAAGCAAATTTACACAATGTTTTGAGAAAATGTTCCATCTTGTCACACACAGACATCAAGATTTTGCATATGATTCACAAAAATGGTGACAATAAATAAAAAAAATGCTTCATGCCGCAATGCATGATGGGTAGCTTTCATAGTACAAAACATCCTCGATTCCCAGGCTTTTTTGTTTTGGTTGTCACCGTCGTTGAGAATCATATGCAAAATCTTGATATCTGTGTGCGACTATGTGATTCACTTTCTTAAAACATATTGTATGCAGTGGTCATTATAAAGTTACTGGTCCAAATAATGCAGTTCTACGAGATGAATAATTATACATTTCAGATATAAAAACATAAGTTTAGATGAAGCAAGCATCTGAAGACATCTAATTTTTAATTTTCTTGGCTTTCTCTGCACAATCAATGGTGTTATGCAAACAGTTACAACAGCCAAAGAAAAGCTAAAGTAAGAAGAATTGGGACCAAGAGCCCAACTAAAGCAAACACTCATCACCACAATGGTGACTTAAAATGAAACAAATATCACCATCTGAACCACATCTAAACAATATAAATAAACTAATTTATTTCAAATTGTAAATTTAATGCATCCTGAGAGTGTTTCTTCAGTCCAGAAACAGTTTAAATTGTCTAAATAAGACCATGAGTTATGTTGAAAACATGTTGAACTTGTTTTTAACCTTGTACGAAGGATCCATTAATGTCTATATCGGACGTGCAGAACACATCACAAAAAGATGTCATGAAAACTTTCATTCCAGCCCCTCAGTGGATCAGCCCCATCAGACTTTTGCGACAAAAACAATATCTAAAGTATAAAATGTAAGGGTTGACAGACTGCCCCACTGAAGCAAACACTGATCTCCATAATGGTGACTTATAATTTTGATTTTTCACTTTCAGTGATTCTACTTGTTAACATCAGGTGTCTTCAATGTTGGTCAATCATTGCTCAATTAATCACTTAATTATCTCATTAACTTTAACACTGCTTCAGAGTTAATTTAACACTCTTGAGTGTGGAGTCATATAAACTCCCAGGAGAGTTAATTTAACACTGGAGTTTTTGCTGTGTAATCAAAATTTGACAAAATAAAATTAGCTCTTTGAAATCTGAAAATGCCAGAAATGAAATCAGCATCCTCTAAAACCTTTCACATATTGTAGAAATTGGCCATACAGTGAAAAATATCTGGTCAAAATGGACGATTAAGCCAATAATGCTAATTATGCTAATTGCTCAACATATGCAAAGTAGCATCCGGCAGTTTCTGTATGCTGGGAACCCATACTTCACATTTCTCGAAAAAAATGTTGGTGTATTCAACATTTCCACGTTCACCTAGTTGGCTACTAGACTATTAAACAATTATAGAAATAAAACTATAGAAGAGGGCAATTCACAGTTTGGTGGAGCTGGGTACAACTCATTGACAGCTGAAATGTGATCCACACTACACACTGTGTTCTGTAAGATGTCAGAATTCAAAAAGCTTGGAAACCACTGGTTTCATCTCTATTAATGTGTTCTATTTATTATTATTTTTATTTTTTTTTATCTCATTCACTGTTTAAAAATGTTCATCTTAAAAGTAACTAGTGACTAAACATGTCAAATATATGCTGTAAAGTACAAAGTACAGTATTAGCCTATGAAAAGTAGTGAAGTAGAAGTAAAATGGAAATATTCAGGTACAAGTGTCTCAAAATTAACTGAAGGTACTTTGGTTAAAAAAGTCTTACCTCTTTATGGCCACTGTCCTCAGCCAAGTCTACCTGCCTCCTACCAAGGCCTGCCTGTGCATGCAGCAGTTCTTCACTACCATTTGGAGTAGTTATTGATGGTTTAGGAAGTAAATAAAATTGAAAAGTTGTTGACTTCAAGACATTTGAATAAGGCCTTTTTTTGTTTCGTGGTGCCCCATGATAGAAAAACGGAAATTGTCTGCAAAAATATAAAATATAGTGGTTAAAAAAGGAATGTCACCTGATTAAAATAATGGTTTCAGAGAATGGGCGAGAACAAGACATAAATCAAAAATTAGGCAAGTACAAGCCTTAGAAAGAATCACAATGGCCATATTAAGCAAATGACAATGAATAGCTCCACCTACAAAACCTAAAAATGGTTTTATTCGAGAGCTATGCAAAATGACTTTCCTTGCACTTTACCATAAATAGTGGGATATGTTATTTGTTGATTAAAACTCAACTGAGTGAAATTTTCCGCAAAGGTGACTCATTTGTATTAGATGTTGTAAGAAAACAAATATGTTACGTGATGTTGTAAGAAAACAAATATGTTACGTGATGTATATCTGTAAAGATTCTCAGTCATCCAGGGTTAAAGTCAAGGGCAACATGATTTTAAATTTGAGCTTTCAAGTAGCTGTAGTTAACCAAAATATATTTCTCCACTAAAGCATTTTGAGAGCCGGTGCCTGCGCGCGAACCAGTTCTTTGTATTTCGACAGCCAAAGAACCAACTCTTTGCTGGACTAGAACCGTTCTTTTACCACATCATGCTTACGTCGGGCCGGGGCGGGTTTAGATGTGTTCTAAACATATTTTCTGACCATCGCATAGCGAACCCTGGGCGCTCTAGTCAGTGGAAACGGATTAACGGGTTCGCAAGTTGAACCAACTCCGAACCAACTTTGAACCAGCACCAGTTCCGAACCAGTTCTTTTTTCGGTGGAAAAGGGGTAAGTGAGGTTAAATTGACAGCTAAAGGTATAACGTTATGAAATGTATTGTTTAATTTTGGTGGGCAAGACGTAACGTTATGCCTGTCCATAACCTTTTCCGAGTAACGTTACCAGCCACTTTAGCTGTCTAGACAATAAATACTGAAACAACCGACACGTAGGATTAACTTACTTTGGTTCCCTAGATGGAAATATCAACGCAAATGCCCAGAACTATCAGTACATGATGCAATAAGTCAAGATAGGCCATTCCAAGAGATACCATCAGACATTTGGCCCTGGGTGGCTAGTAACGTAACGTTAGCTTAAACAAGAAGAACGTAACATTAACGTTAATTTTAAGCTAGCAAGCCAGATCGTTAAGATTTTAGCTGAACTAAGCTGGACACTGCATCAACCCATTTATTTTACATTACATAGTGTTTCCTCAAATTACAGTTATTATCATTATTTTGATTGATCACGAAAACCCGTTACTTACGGTTTGCTGCGGGTTTGCTACAGTTTTCTTTTGATTTCCTGATGCCATGCTGCTCATAGTATGACACTCATGATGCTTTTTCAGGTTCTATGTGTGTGTCATAGACTGTGTGCTTGCACCGCCACCTGCTGGTGTGGCTAATTAACTGCTCTCACACGTATGCCTTACAAATCTCTTTTTGCAGATTGCAGCGGGACAGAGTGAACAAAAATTCACAAATGTATAAAAAGGAGTTGCAAATGTCACGTGACCTGCAAATTGCCTGGAAATCCGCAAATGCGTAAAAACAGTTTTGTGTGTAGAAATGGATCCTCATAAGCGTAAATCACACTTTTTTATGTGAAATAAAAAGATATTTGTACAGAATAAATTGTATTTACAAATCACACATTATTTTTGTGAATATGATTTTACACAACACAAATGTAAAAATACATCTTTTAGGTTGTGAGATATTTGTGTATGTTTATTTACAGATCTCCGCAGTACACATTGAACTAAATTCTACAAATGTGTAATAAGGAAATTACAAATGTAACGTGACCCACAAATTCACAGGAAGTAATTTGCAAATGTGTAAAAACAGTTTTGTGTAGAAATGGATTCACAAATGCGTAAATCACAATTTGTATGTGAAATAAAAAGATATTTGTACAGATTTAATTGTGTGTATTTGCAAATTGTGAGATATTTGTGTATATGTTTCTTTACAGATCTCCGCAGTACACATTGGACAAAATTCCACAAATGTGTAAAAAGGAACTTACAAATGTAACATGACCCACAAATTCACAGGAAGTAATCTGCAAATGTGTAAAAACAGTTTTGTGTTATACACATCACCCTCTATTTTGTGGATACGATTTAACACATCACAAATGTAAAAATGTGCAGATAGTGAAATATTTGTGCATCATTGTACACATTTGCAGATTGTCTTCAGTGGGTTACAAATATTAAAGGATTAGTTCACTTTTGAAAAAACTTTTGCTGATAATTTACTCACCCCCATGTCATCCAAGATGTCCATGTCTTTCTTTCCTCAGTCGAAAAGAAATTAAGGTTTTTGATGAAAACATTCCAGGATTTTACTCCATATTATGGACTTACATGGGAACCAGACGGTCCAAGGTCCAAAAGACAGTTAATAACAGTTTCAGATGCAGCTTCAAATGTCTTTAAACGACACCAGGCGATGAATAAGGGTCTTATCATGCGAAACGATCGGTTATTTCAAAACTTATTCCAAAAATGTAACTTTTCTAAGGACAAATGCTAGCCTTGCTCTATTCTGTAAGGCGCGTTTGTAACGTCACGTAATACGTAATTACGTTCAAAAGGTCACGGGCGACGTAGCCGGAAGTACATAATCAAAATCGTCCGACATCGTTGTTTTACCTTTTAATTTCTTTTTTGTAAACGGCGTTTGAGTTAGTTTGCACGTTCAACCTATGCGTTCAACTTGTAAACACTGACTCTGTACTTACGGCTACGTCGCCTGTGACCTTTTGAACGTAATTGCGTATTACGTGACTAACTGGAGCATAGCCCAAATTTGTACTAAAGCCGCCTTTAGTGCCTGTCTTTATAACAGAAACACGGCCGTCACGGAACAGCTACAGTGACGTGGATTGTAGAGCGTGTAGTTAATGAAAGAGCAAACATTATTGATGCGTTCGAATCCGCCTTTTGCTGAACATATGAGATGTAAAATGTATCAACTAACATGAAGGTCTCTAGCGTTGTATTTTGCCAATGAACTAAAAAACGAAACCATGATATTGCTTTTGCCTTCATAAAACAGCACAATACTTTAAGAATAGGCATTCTGTTTGTGCTTGGTTTTTTAGAGAAACGTGTGCACTTTGCTCGCACGAACACAGAGCAGTTTTTCCTGTGAGTAAGCCTGGAAAACCCGTAGTGGATATAATCGGAGTGATAACAGAACGCTTAGTGTACAGAGAGGAATTGGCTTTGACTCCAGTCCTGGTTTTGCGTCCGCGCCGTTAGGAGCTCAACATCTGTCTCAATGCATGATCGCTCTAGACTAGATTAGAGGATATTTTAACTAATTTGCGGTAAAACTAGTCGACCACGAGTGGCTCAACTGGTGGATTTAAAGATAAACTTATCTTTCAGGTATTTTGCCGACTGATTTAACACTTTAGCGTGAGAAATCGGGGGTGTGGCGTGAGAGCGTGAGAATTGCGTGAGTCTCACGCTCAATGCGTGACAGTTGGCAGCCCTGGATGTAAGATTTGTCCAGTCCGGCACACATTTACTGGCACATTTAGCTGTTTGACGTTTGCCTGGTTTGGTCTTCATGGTGAATGAATACCTTGCATGACATGTTGAAGATGTACATTTTGCACATATTTTAAAGTAGGCTTCCTTTTGCTCGGGCGTGCTGGTGCGTAAAGCGGAGAGGACAACAAGGATTTTATTTTTATTTTTTAAACTGATTGTACAAGTAGTGGGTCCATGGTTGTCATAGTTTATTGGACCATTTTAAAGGGGAATTTTTTTTCCATACCTTGGAATTAATAAACACTTTACATTTAGCTGGAGTTTGTTCTGATCACCTGTTTCTGATTCTCTCTTTGTCTTTTTTTCTCGATTCTCTTTTTGGAAATGGATTGAGTTACTGTGGTTGTCTATTGTTGGCGGAACCTCAGGGTTCTCGATCACCTGAAAGTTGTCCCACTTCAGGGTATGTCTGTCCCCAGTCATTGCTCTCCTCAGACTCCTCTTTATCCATTTCAATTTCATCTTTTTCCAGATTCTCTGTCCACATACTTTTGGTTTCATTTTCCTGTTTCTTTAATGGCATTGTTGGCTGACATTCAGATTCTTTAAACACCAATATATCAAAATTTAGCACATTAATCTCAATAATGGTGGCAATTTTTTTTATTCATGCAGCAGTGCATGCTGGGAGTTTTATAAAATCCTGGAACCCAGCATGCACTGCTGCATGAAACTTTTGAATGTTACCGTTGTTGAGATGAATATTATAATTGTTGATGTCTGTGTGTGTCTGACTTTAGCAGGATATTATTTAAATGTTTTATATGATTACAATATTATTCAGAAGACATGATTGACCAACATATTGATTTCATGTTGTAGATTCACAGATTTATTTTATAATCATAACTTTAAGGGTTAGTTCACCCAAAAATGAAAATTAAGTCATTAATTACTCACCCCCATGCTGTACCAACCCCGTAAGACCTTCGTTCGTCTTCGGAACACAAATGAAGATATTTTTGATTAAATTTGAGAGCTGTATAACTACCACATTGGCTCCTAAGGGACTGGCTCTTGACGGCCCAGAAAGTCAATGAAGAAAATGTTTAAATATCCCAAGTGACTACCGTGGCTCAACTATATGTTTATCAAGCGACGCGAATACTTTTTGTGCGAAAAAACAAACAAAAATAACGAGTTTATTCGACTATTTCTTTTCTTCCTTGTAGGCTAGAACGAGACTTCCTTAGATTTCCACGACGCATGCGCGAGAATTGCGATCTGAAGTAGTGTAAGCAGTGTACGCAGATCGCAAATCTCGCGCATGCGTCGTGGAAATCTATAAGGAAGTCTCGTTCTGGCCTACAAGGAAGAAAAAAATAGTCGAATAAACTCGTTATTTTTGTTTGTTTTTGCTGCTACAGGCTGTTAATACAGTACAGTGTACTTACATGTTAAAAGATCAAGGAAATTTAGATTTCTCAATTTATGACCCCTTGTAATAAATTTGCTTTCTCCACCCTGCACTGTTAAGCATTACTCAATGTATTCAATCAAAATATGCAAGGTACATCTGTTTGTGTTATTACTGTAGTCATGTGCGTTTGTCTGTAATTCACCTTTGGCTAAGCCCCGCCCCCCTTAGTTACTGTTGCTACATACGTCAAACTTCATCTGCGCTCTGCATGGCTTATGCTGTAACAGCTCTTCCTGCTGAAATGTTATCAAACTTTTATAAAGCAGCAAATAAAGTGTCCAATAGAAGTAGGGGCTGTAATATGCGTTCGAAGGCTATATTCAAGACATACAAATGCAAGAAACAACAAGGCATCCAAAATAGAGGCAAAAGCATAACGTTACCGGTCACAGTCAAAAAATGAACCACCGCATTTTCTACTAATCAAGACGGAGGCTGGGACTAACAATATCAGGGAGCAACACTGTTCTACCAAAGCTGGGTAGGTCTTTATTCATATATAATCGTTATTATATAGCGAACAGCCTACACAAGGACAGTATAACGTAGTATTTATTAGCAGCGTGTGCTAGCGTATCAACAACCAGTATGAGAACCGAAATCATAACCTAAAACATTATAAAACGCTCTAACTAGTATAACTTCACACTCACAGTAAGGTTAGAAGTAAAAAAAGATGTGCTTGTTGATCTTTGTGGGGTTTAGCTGACTGAGGACAGGATTGTCAGGATTTGACTTCGGTTTTGGGAAGGGAAAAACGGACACCCCCTCAAACCTCTCTGGGAAACGCGTATCTGTGTTGCAAATGCCCCAGGCACAACGTTTAACCATATTTTGGATAAAACTTCGACGGAGACCAAAAATATGAGACGCCTGTGTTGAAAGTCAATGGAGCGCTGTGGAAAAACTGTCGGACCTCTGTGGGAGCTGGTTCTTGGCTGGGCTGTGATTGGTCAATCTACATCCTAGGGCGTGGCTTAGCCAAAGGTGAGAACACATTTTATGAGAAATCTATGCAGAAATCAACATACAATCAGTAATTCACAAACATATCATTTTCACTGAAGACAGATATATTGATGGATTGTCAGCAGAAAAATATGTGTCTGTGTGAATCTCTTTACATTTCCAGGGAATTAAAACAAAAATAGAGTCTCACATTTGACCTTTCAGGTGTATCTCTAAACTAATGGCAAAAGAATCTTTCTATTAGACCACAATTAAATGGTCTCCATAGGTGATGTTTGAAATTGCTCCTTTTCCTGCAGTTTTAGTTCAGAATGAGTTTGCAAATGGCGTTTCAGGTCCACTCGATATGCAAAACTCTTTCCACACTGAAGACACGTGAAAGGCTTCTCTCCAGTGTGAGATCTTATGTGAGTCCTAAGGCTTTCTTTAAGTGTGAAACTCTTTCCACACTGAGGACACGTGAAAGGTTTCTCTCCAGTGTGGGTTCTCATGTGAACATTAAGGTTTGTTTTGTTTGAGCAAGTCTTTCCACAGTGATGGCACATGAAAGGCTTCTCTCCAATGTGAGTTATTACATGATTCTTAAGGTGATCACTGTCTGTGAAAATCATTTCACACTGATGGCATGTAAAACAGTCCTCTCTAGAGTGAGTCCTCATGTGGGTATTAAGGTTTACTTTATGTCTAAAACTATTTCCACATTGATCACATGTGAACGGCTTCTCTCCAGTGTGAATCTTCATGTGGGAATTAATTGTTGATCTATGTTTAAAACTTTTTCCACATTGAGGGCAGGTGAAAGGTTTCTCTCCAGTGTGAATTCGTATGTGGCTTTGAAGGCATGCTTTTCGAATGAAACATTTGCCACAGTGTTGGCAGGTGAAAAGGTTCTCCCCATTGTGAATTCTCATGTGGACTTTAAGACTGTCTTTTTGAGTGAAACTTTTTCCACATTGTTGGCAGGCGAAAGGCTTCTCTCCATTGTGAGATCTCATGTGAGCTTTAAGGCTGTTGTTTTGAGTGAAACTTTTCCCACATTGTTGGCAAGTGAACGGGCTCTCTCCGGTGTGAATCCTCATGTGTTTATTGAGGTTTCCTTTTTCAGTGAAACTTTTTCCACAATGTTGGCAGGTGAACGGCTTCTCACCAGTGTGAATTCTCATATGGACATTCAGGTTTCCAAGTTGATTGAAACCCTTTCCGCATTGAGTGCAAGAGAAATAACTTCTAGTTGCTGTATTCTGACTTCTTATTTGTGAGAAAGTCTTTTCAGTCTGTGAGCAACTAGAAGATTTTTCTCCAATTATGAAATCATTATGACTCTCATCCTGATCTTCTTCTTCATTCAATTTTTGACTCTCTTCTTTAAGCACCATCAAGTCTAAGTTGAAAAAAGACAAATACAAATGAACCGCAGTTAAATGGGACAAAGCAACAGACATCAAAACAAAGCATCAAAACCAACAGCATGTACTTCTCAATATTTTGTTAGCTCTTAACGTTCTTCAGGACACATCCCCAAAAACTTTCTAACTAGCAGTTTTAAAACCCCTTATCAAAAAAATTAAATAAATAATCATACCCAAGAGAAATTATTGTTTATTCCACCCATGAACTCAGCCAGATGATTTAACTAATCTCATGGCTGAAATCGTGCTGATTAGTTAATCAAGGTGATTGGAACAAAATACTGAGAACGACTTTGACTTTCTGAACCTGGACTTTACACCTCTGCCTCTCACCTATGTTCAGATTTGCAGAGAAACAGTATGGATAATTGTGGAAAATTTCAGTTTTCGTTTAAGCCAGATCATAGCGCAGAATCTGTGCTTATTAAAGTTACAAATGACATGCTTATGGTATCTGATCACAGCCAGCTGCATCTATCTTAAAGTGCTATTAGATTTCTATTAGACTAAAAAGTGCTATTAGACTAAAATAGGTTGCTTGTTAAAACATTTTTGCCTCAGACATTTTAAGGCACGATACACATGCATGTGTACATGATCAGGATGGCACACTAATGTAGGCTATGCATACAACGCTAAGAATGAAACCAACCTTTTTGTTCCTCAGTTTCTTCTTGTTTCACACTGAATGTTTTTTCAATCTTCATGTCTTCACTCTCCTCTTTAATAAATGCCATCTTTATAATAGTAAGTGACGTGGATCTCTAGGAGTTTTCACTAGGAGTTTTTCTGTTTAAGATATGAATAATTAATAGAAAGTACAATAAAATCCACACTAAATCTCTGTGAGTCACTCAATCAGCTAAGTGTACCTCAAAACATACACTTAAAATTATTTAAAGAGCACAAATATATTTAGCTATGATTTAGATTACCAAATAGATTATATTTAGTAGACAACACTTTCAGAAAACAGTTCCTACTGGTAAGTAAAAGTTAACATTAAACAAAGTTTTTTATGCTCCATGTTCACTTTTTTGACCAGAGGGTGACGTCAGTGCGCGTTGATTCGAGCGATTTGAATCAGTGAATCGGTTTTAACTAGCAATTGATTCAGTTGACTTTTGAGTTATAAAAAGCTCCCTTTCTCTTATCACTACTTGCCAGTGACCAAATTTATTTTTAAGATAAACTGATTCACGATATAGGGTGAGAAATAAGACTCAACATAAGAAATATGACCCTTTCTCACGAATGATTGCGCTTGACTCAGAAGAATCACATCCATTAATATATTATAAAGGATTAAAATGATACATTAAATGATGAAATAATAATTTAAAAGTTTTTGCTAAAACGAATCAATTACCTAAGCGATTAAAACACTTTAAATGCTTTGAACACAAACCTTTCTCCAACCGAATTACAACAGATGCAGGAGCGCAGGCTTCTGACGTCATTTCGCCACTCCAAAATAAAAGTCCCGTTCACATGCTAAAACCAAAAAAGTGCATAGAAATCCCATAGACAGTAGAAATCCACATAAAAGTAATATGTCAGCGGCGTTCAGAGTTGAATTCTTGTTGAAATACACTTAAATGCATGTTGTTAAAACAATGAACCACATCTAATCTACTATTTGTTTTGTTCAATTGGAACAAGTCAATTTTATTACCACTTTCAGATGATGTATGGGATTCTGGAGCTCAGGACAATTTATTTCACCTTAACACAGGCCACATCAAGTACTTAGGGATCCAGATTTCCCCCAGGCTGTCAGAGCTTTTCAGCCTCAATTACACCACACCACACCACACATTTTAAAGAAAATTGAAGACGAATACAAACGCTGGACTAAACACCCACTCACACTCATCGAGTGTGAAACCCTCAATTCATTAACAACACAATTTTATTGGAAAAACAAAAAAAAAAACAGAATATCACTTTCAACACTATAAAAAAAATCACATGGGGGGCTTGATTCACCAAACTTCCATCACTACTTCTTGGCAAATCAGTTACAATATCTAGAAAAATTGATAAATTTACATAAACATAAATACCCTTGACTGGAATTTAAACAAAACCAATGCATATATACATTAAGGTTTTTTACTTTAAAAAACGAAATAAAATCATTCAGGGGCTTACCTGGTGACTCGATGAGGTACAATTAAATAAGTGAGGTAAGACATGAGGTAAGACACCTCTGGCCACTGGATGGGGTTGTTACACCAATTTGATGCTGGGAGAATAAAGTGACATATTTTTAAATTGGCCAAATTAAGTTTGTGTATGTATCTTTCACGCTCTATGGCAGGCAGGGTGGACATATAATTACTTGACATGTTTTACATTACTTGACAAGTGATGACTTAAGTTATTTACGCCTGTCGGCTGTGTACGGACGCTGTTATTTTGTATTGAAGTCTATACGCCTTATTCACGGCAGTGCCATCTTTGATTTTTAATGAGAATGAAAGCGAGGCTGTGAGGGATAGACATGCATCTCTTCAATGGGCTGTATTGTTATTTAATGTGTTTTCGGATTGTTCTGCTCATGAAACACTGGAAAAATATCTTTCCAAGAAATGTCAGTTGACAAAAAACTCCTGACAATGCAAGCTGTGGAAAATTGTAAGTAATCTAGCCGCTTTATTCAGCTTTTTACAGCAGATGCCATTGGAAACACGGTAAGTCTATCCCTCACAGCCTTACTTTCATACATGGCGCTGCTCTGAATATGGTCTAAGGGGAGTCTAGTTTGTTTTCCCCCAAAAGTGGGCGTGAACCTATTAAGAGACATTCTATGACGCAGCGCCGATTGTGCACATCACAACCATCTTTTATATCGTTCTCCATCTTTTATATCGTTTTTTATTTTTATTATTATTATAAAGTTTACTTTCCCTCAGATTAGAACTTAGAACCATGTAAAAAAAAAAAAAGTAAATATTTTTAGCAATAGTTCTGCTGTTATTTTGTTCTCAGTTTGTAGGTTTTAAAGCGATAGTTCACTCCAAAAATGAAATTTCAGTCATTAATTACTCATGTCATTTCAAACCCGTAAGGCCTTCATTCATCTCCGGAACACAAATGAAGAGATTTTTGATGAAATCTGAAAGCTTTCTGACCCCTCCATTGATAACAACGTAATTGAAACGTAATTGAGGCCCAGAAAGATAGTAAAGAAATCGTTAAAATAGTCCATGTGAATACAGTGGTTCAAACTTAAAGGTTGAATCGGGAATTTTAGGGCCAAAAAAGGCCCAAACATAAATGATCACATTCATGAAAATGAATATTTTATGTTCTGTGGAGAGCCAAACCTTCCTCATCCGATTTGCACAGTGTAATTCACAGAATTACAAAAAAATATATATATTTTGCCTTCTAAAAGTTAAAGATTTTTTTCATGAATGCATGACTATTTCCCTAATGTTAAATATAAAACGCATGTGTAGACTGATATTTTTGTAATCTCTGGACTCCTTAAAGGGAGTAGCATGGATAAACAGATGTTTCAATATTTTGCTATTAAAGGGATAGTTCACTTTGAAATTAATTTTTGATATGTTTTAGCTTACCTCAAGGGCATCCAAGATGTAGATGTCTTTGTTTCCACAGTATTTCCAATTTTGATATTTTTCGGTCAAACTGTTGTCTATCAGTCATGTAATGCAGGTTTAGGGGGTCCACGTCAAAGAGCATGCAGAGAGAAGTCCAAATTAAACACCATTTTATGATTCATAAATGTAAGTACACATTGATGGCCTAAGACACGAAACGAGCGGTTTGTGTGAGAAAACGAACAGTATTTATATCGTTTTTACCTTGTGTAATCACAGCCATGTCCAACTGATCTGAAGGCATGGGCGCTTCAGTCTGCGCATGCGCCAGAAGTGATCGCTTGCATGTGTACGTCACTCATTGTTTACACAGAGATTTCGGAAGTTTTACCTTTCACTAAACATATTTAGATATACAGGAAATCACAATGGAAAATGATTTCGATATATCAAAATATGTTTAGTGAAAGGTAAAACTTTTGAAACATTGTATCTTTACACTGTGTAGCCAGAGGACTATCACAAAAGTATTTAGGAAATTAAAGACGCACTACTGTATGTTCGTTTAAAGCTGCTCTTTATTGTTGTGTACTTAAAAAAAAAACTCTATAAATGTCCGAAAATTATGTTCATTTTGCGTTAATAAAAAGTTCTATAAGTTTTATAACACATAGTTTTGTGTTAATAAAAATGTAATCCATTACATCTCATAATTCAGTTGAATTCATTTTGTATTGTATTGTGTAATTTCATCAAATTGTATTTTTTATAGCCTGTTTTGGTTCACTAATTGTATTGCATTGAATGTTATTGTATTGTGTGATGTTCTGTTTTAAGAAATAATTATGTCATAAATCATATGAATTAGTAAACAAAATGACATGCATGTAATTTAAAAAAGATGTATTATGCCTTATTGCTTAAAAGATACTTGAAAATGCAATTTCTTTCATTAATTAAGATAAAAAATAAAAGATTATTATATGAAGTTACATTAAGATTTGTGATTCAGTAATTTTATTACACTATCCTGTAATCAAGGCTAGACAACCAATTCATTCTGTACACAAAAACATAGCTAACATTCTGTATTTTTTTTAATGGATAAACTGTTAATAAGACAAATAATAATAAACACAACTTAACATTGTTAACGTTACATGATTCTTTTAATAATAAAGTTTGTACAACATATCGTGCTGATTATTAAGATAAAAAATAGTGACAATTATAATTGCATTTCGAAGGCAGTATAAGCTGAGGTAAACCTGATTGGATAGCTGTATGCTATGCTACTATGTAAGCTAACTAAAAAAAACATTAAGAACGAGAAATGTTTAAATTTACAATCTACAGCTTCGGTTATATGCTAGTATATGAAACATAAGTTAAAAATATTAATGACTCATACGTACTTCAAATGTCTCCTATAATAAAGCAACACAGTCTCATCCCAAAGATTATCACAAATAAACACTTGATTTTGACCATTATCCAAATGTGTGTGCGGAGTTTGGAGCGCACACTGGATGGCAAACAGGCGCAGGCGCGCTCTGAACACTTGCATTTTCCCATCAACAGTGGAATCAACTTAAAATACTCTATCATTTCTGGTTACACAGAAAATAATAATACATTATTCGCAACTACTTTTATTTGCGTAATGTCACAATAACAAGAAAACGTTGTACTTTTGTAAAATAAAATAAAACAATCAGGCACGCTTTATGATCTTCATGAACTGGAGCGCAAGAACTGAAACAATATATAACCTTTGTAGACTAAAGCTTTAAATGTCCACTTTAAAAAGAACAAATTCGAATCGTAAACTAATACCTTCTGAGTATGTAATCCGTATTAAAAAGGTGCAGTTCTCTCTAAAGGTGCATCCGAAGATTATGTTTTTAGCTCATTATTTTTTCAGATGCATTTATAATAACTCACCTATACATACAGCGCTGTGGGAAATATCATTTCCAGGTTCTGATTTGGCATTCGAAAAACAGTAAAATCTGTATTTTTTCCCATATTAATTTGTGAATATTTTAAAGGGTCACTTCACCCATTTGCATTAAGCTTTGTATCTTTAGAAACCCAGTCATATTTTTGAATGGTCATGGTTTATTCCCTTATTTTCCCCTGAGATGGGAGAAATAAGGATTTAAGTGTTTTACTTTCTGCTTATCGTGATGTAAAAATCGTCATTTTGCGTCACGATAAGCAGAAAGTCATATTTCAATAAAATCTTTAGAACTACATACAGTACATTAGCTCATTATTATGCCAGGGTGTGGGACCCACTCACCCTACAAGCCTCCCAGATAGCAAACTGACATTGAATCAACGTGGAAATATGACATCGAAACAACGTTGATCTGACATTGTTTTGCTCATCGAATTAACGTTGAACCAACGTCAGACGCGTCATTCTTTCAAAACTAACGGAAAATCAACTTGAAATCAACGCGTTGTTTCAACGTTATGAAAGCAAACCAATTTTCGATTTCATTTAGCTTTGAAGAATGCTGCGTCTGACGTTGGTTCAACGTTAATTCGATGAGCAAATCAACGTTGTTTCAATGTCATGAGAGACGTCGTTTCCACGTTGATTCAATGTCAGTTTGCTGTCTGGGCTATTACAGATCAGTGGGTGGGACTTCACTTGCAGAAACTGAAATCAATATCCGCCATCTTGTTTGGAAGCTAAGCTAACAAGTGCTGTGGAGATAGTAAGTTATGACAATGACGGAAGAAACTTGCTGGTGCCCGTGCTCTCGCTGCGTGCTACGGCCTACGGACACAGCCCGTCTGCTGCAGAGAATTTCAACGATGGCAATTTCTCCTGGAGGAAATCTCTGAATCAGACGAGCACACGGACGTTTGTGTTGTGATAGTTTCGCCTGACTAAACATCCAGGTAACATGCAGTTAATCACCTGCGAACAGAAATAAATACAAACTAGGAGTAATTCACTTAAAGTTTGCCAATGTAACGTGAACGGGGTTTGTTGTTGTGGAAAGAAGGAGGCAGGAACAGGCGAACATTCAAACATTTTAATAGTAAAATTAACAAATACAAACCGAAATTATAAGCCAGCAGCCCCTCATTGACGACTGCTGTAACGTTACACACAACAGAAAAAAAACTTCATAAAATCAGGCCTGTTTCTCTCTCGATCTGCCGTCGTCGCTCCCCGTTTTAAGAAGGGGATCTGACTGAAATAAATGGATTAATTACTTCAGAAAATATATTTTTTCTAATTAAATTCATGATTTTTATGATGTTATGATAAAATGGCAGTATAATAAAATATATTCTGACAGGATTTGTATCAGAGAAGGGGATCTGACTGAAATAAGTAGACAAATTACTTCAGAATTTTTCTAATTAAATTCATGATTTTTATGATGTTTTGATTAAATGACGGTATAATAAAAAATGTTGTACTTGCAAGCACTAGAAGTTGTACTTGCAAGCGCTAGAAATGCTTGCAAGTTCAACATTACTTTGGGATTATCTCTAGCTCATGTACCAAGAAGGCTTTAAAAACAATTGAAAAATGTAAGTCTTTTAATATTTTCTTTTGATATGTAAACTTTTCTGATTAGTTATTTACCCCTGTCTCGTGTCTTTTTGCCTTTCCATTTATTTGTTCTATACTGTGACTGTTTTCTTCTTTGCTTATAATGTTTCCAATAAAAAAACTCGTGTCGTTTTAGATTTTGGTAAATGGAGTGCTTTCTGCCGTAATTCACAGCCACATTGTCAGCTGAGAAGACCGATACGTTATGGATGCTGAGTTTTTGTTCTTCTAACTTCTCCAGTAAGGTGTCTGTGAAGGCATCTGTGCTCTCGGCTGCCTGTTCGAAGAAATCCAGAACCCTGTTTTGGATACCCTGCTCGGGGGTCCAGAATCTTTCTGAGATGGGGAATGTTTTCACATTGCCTTTATTAGAGGCATCAGTTGCAATAGAAAATGATGTGTCCTTTGACTCAAGGCTCTGGGAGAAGTCAGACGCGAGTGGTGCCAGTATGTTTGTGACAAGTGCTTCTGCTTTTGTGCGACCGCAGAAAATGTGTTTAGCTATAGCCGAGTCACAATACAGTTTTGGCGTTAACTTTATTGCACAGTCAAGGGATCTGCAGTGTTCGAATTATGGGGGAGCTAAGGGGAGCTTGGCTCCCCTGAAAAGGACCTGGGGCCTCATTTATAAACGTTACGTACGCACAAAAGAAGGCGTACGCCGCTCTCTACGCAATAGTTGGTATTTATAAAAAGCAAACTTGACGGTAAAATGTGCGGTCCTTCATGCAAGCTCTGACCCAGGCGTACGCACAAAAACGGGTGAAATGAGAAATGGCGACACCGTCGCCAGTTGGAAAAAACACGTGAAAGTGTGTGAAACTGTAGACGGTTGTGTAAAATAAATGGCAATACTGCCTCTCATAAATAACACGAAGACTTCACAAAGCAAGTCCTACAATTAACAGCCTACACGAACTGCAACAGAAATGCAAATTAACACATATTTCCAAAAAGAAAGTGAAATATGTTCTGCAATAATATTGGCATATACAATTCATCCTCATAAATAAGATGGTAAACAGAACGAAATAATGTACAAAACTGATATTCTCGCCAATATGTGCGTCTAACGAAGCAGATATTCACCTTTTTCCTCACTTCTTCGTGGGGGGCGCCATAGCGGCGAGTGACTTCCGGTAAGATGCTCTCAACTTCCGTTAAGTAATTGTCGTCAGCTAAACGCAGTTACGAGTGATGGCAAATAGTGGCGGCTCTGGTAGAATTTGTGCCGTTAAAGGCTGTCACAACAGCTACAGAAAACTAAAAAAACTTTTCTGTTCATGATTTCTTTTGGTCCCTGCATTACATCTACGCTGTTCATCAGTGCAAGATATCCCTGTCACACCACTGCATTCTGCACCTTTCAAAAATCAGAATATAATATAAATAATATATTTATTTTTACATGTATTATTTTTTATAATTTACATTTATTATAGTTTAAATATTGCTTTGTAAAAATGTACTCATGTTGAACCATGCTGCACAGACTATTTAAATGTAACTTAGTTGCTGTTTGTTAAGCCAGGCTAGCAGTGTACGGTATTTATAAATACCCACCTTCCACAACACAGCAGCAGCATGGCTACAAGACCTACCAGGGCCAGCTACACAGGAGCATCCAGCTGTTTCCACTACTCCGTTAGTTTGTACCATAACCCACGCGATGTGATTGGGTTTATTTATTGTCTGACTGGGCTCTACCTCCGCTTTTAAGAAAGTGAACTGCTGATGATTATGGGACAGAATTCGACCAATTTTATTACTGTGTAAGTAATTGTATGCCTTCGTGCTTTTATAATTTCTAAGCTCCTCGCCGTCGACACCCTCAGACAAAACAAGATAATTAATTATGTCAACATATGTGACTGCTGGCCATTGACTCATATCATCAATCCAGGAGGTGGCGCTTGTTAGCTTCGTAGGATGAGGGACAGACAAAGTTATGTTGTTTAGGGTCTTCGTTAAATAGTCTTGCCCGTGCTGCCACCGCGAACTAATGTTACCATTGCTTGTTGCCATTATGGATATTGCATATATATAAAACAGATTACAACTTTCGTTTCAGAGCTGTCCAATAACGCCTAAACTAAACGCGTCAACATGCGAACCGGAAGTTTCGAGCATCCTGCCAACGCGCACGCGCAAAGCAGGACGGGTAGTTTCGCGTCCCGTGAAAAAGGTGAATAGCAATTAGATAGTCAGTCAGATAGATAGATAGATAATTAGGGAGATATATAGATAGATCGATAAATAGATAGATGTATTATTTGTCCACAGGTGAAAGTTGTTTTCATCGTAAAAATATCTTCATCAGCTACGGAATTGTGATATTCATGCATATGCCTTTAGTCTGTTTTATTTTTGATAAAATAAAACAAACTGCAAGAAATGACATTTGTGCTTAACTATTTCCCATTTCCAAGTAGATTATAACCGACATCCGTAGCTTGTCAGATGCAGAATTAAATGGATGTAAAAAGCCCCATCACAATGTGTATAATGACACACAATGGCTGATATTGCGCTCTTAGAAGATGTGGCGATTAAATGGAAGGATTCGGAGTGAACCCATCATCTTCACTACAAAAGGTGTGGAAAAAATATATTATTTATTCAAGAATTCTCTTATTGTGCAGTTTATTTCAGTTAGGACAGTCTTCATTTCGCCCAACTCCTTGGCCACCTCTCTAATTGAATTAATGACTAGTTGGCCACAGTCCAAGGTTGTGAGGCTACAGCATTTACGGCGTCTGCAACCTTTTGCCATTCTGCCTTTTTGGCATTACGTAGTAATGCACACCGTGCCCTCCAACATTTTTCTCCTCTTTTCCACCTCGCCAACGATAACTTCTACTTCAAATTGAGTGAAGTTACGTTTTTTTTAAATTCCTCTCTGTGTTTAACATGATTTCGCAATTGATGAATATTAACTTGTGGGGGTTTCAAGGACTATTTATGGGCAACTATGGGCGTGACATGAAGCTGCAAAAGCTGCGCTACATTTAGAATTGATTGTGATTTATGAAGGGAAAAATGCGTAGGATGTGCGTGCACACGGTTTTATAAATCTGAATATTTATGTGTGTACGCACGTCCTATGTTTCATCCGTACGCCACTTCTGACTCAAATCCTACGCAAAGTTTTATAAATGAGGCCCCTGGGCTCTCCTGAAAGCCTACTTTGAGACATTTAGGGGGAACTCTAAAACACAGTCCATTTTTGTGTCGCATATAGATTTTGATTTTCTGTACATTAAGGTTCCTGAAATTAATGATGATATTAAAATGTGTCAGTGTTTATGCGCTCATTACATTCCTATTTCCGAACATCTGTCTCCACTAATAAATGCAATGGGCGTGGTTCAGCGAAGACTGTAGCGGGAGAGCGGGGACGGAGCAGAGCGGTGAATAAGTGGGTCAAGTTCAAATGACAAACACCTGTCTGTAATTTCAGTAATTGGGGTTAGGAGACCACATATAAGCGGGCCGTGCTGACATTAGTGTGTGAGAGAGACTGGGAGCTCGTGCACGTATCCTGAGAGTAAGGCTGCATTTACACTGCAGGTCTTGATGCCCAAATCCGATTTTCTGACTATGTCCGATTTTTTTGACGACCTGCTTACATCATCTTTTAAAAGTGACCCATATCCGATTTTTACATTTACACTATACACTGCTGAAACTACCAAATGCAGACGTTCTGACCCAGGGAAAATAAGCAAAACAGCACGAAATTCAATGGACGCAGAAGCGAATACAATTATCCAGTGTTTTTTATCCACAATATTTCAATAAGTCATCAAAACATTGGTCTCGTACGGCAGAGAAAAAAAGAGGAGGCTCTAGCCACGAGCACTTAAAACGATGCATCATTTCTCATGAACTATCTTCAAGAACTGATTTATTTCTGTAACAACCCTGCATTTTTGCCTGCACTCTTCACCCCAAACACTCAAAAGACATGAAACCTCCACATTGCCCCACTGTGTGTATCCTTTCTTCCATCGCGCCTATAATCGCAAACTTTTTAATGACGAACGACTCGCATTACCGGGGAATATCCGATTTGTCTGCTTACATGGCACACGCAAATGCGATTCATATCATTCATATCCGATTTATTACCACATATGAATGAGGCCTGAATCCGTTCTGAGAAAATCGGAATCCATGCGTTTTTTTTCCTGCTTACACGTTCAACGGTCATATCTGATCTGTGCCACATGAGAGGAAAAATCGGATTTGGGTCACTTGATGCAGTGTAAACGAGGCCAAAGTGACTTCTAAAAGCTGTATCCAGCGGAAATAGTAGCCTATTAATTATCATCCGTTTCTGTTGCCTTTTTGATTTTTGAGTTGATGTTATTTGAGCGCGACCATGTGCTGTAAAAGAGCCTTGTAAATAAATGTGCACAAGTTCCAGCTGTCGCCGACCCTGTCACGACCTTCCATCACCCACACACAACGAACCTGTTTTGCATCACACTATTGTTTTAAATGCCCGAACATGCCCCAAAAGCGTTAAAGTCAGTCAGGGAGGATCGGAAAATAGACCTTTTTCACAAAAACCGGAAATATGTAATCGTTGTGGAAACGGAGTTCCCGTCAACTGTCGACACATCAGAAAAACCTACTCTGGGAGGAAAAAATTGATCAGAGAGTCTTCAAAACTTCGAAAAAATGTAAACTTGTCATAGACCAGTTGTTGATGACTTTGTAAATTGCTGTGGTGATGCTTAGCTGCAGCTGATCTAAGACCAAATATTGATTTCAGAACTGAAGCTCATTCTTCCCAATATACGTTCATTAAAGGTAAGAAGGTGGAGTGTGTGAAAAAAGTTATTAATATTTAGGGAGTATTATTTACAATAAACTGCATTTTGATGTGAATACCAGAAAGAAGTCTGTCAGTTTTATTCAACAGTTATCCTCTAGGTAATGAATTTTTTGCACTGCTGTTGCTATAGAACGATCAAAGATGAAGAAAAATTTATACAAATATTAATTTATCCCTTGTACACTCAGATTGTTAAATACTCAGAATGGTATATATTAATATTTTAAATTTATATGTAGCCCACTGTTGTGTGTTCTTATTTATCTTGTTTACATTGTGGTGTATATTTTTATGTGCTTATTCCGCTGGATACAAATATCTTAATAAAGTTGAACATGAACTAACGTTACTTCAAAAATACACAAATCATAAAAAATAAACAAACAATGACGGCTTAGTGAATGGTGACATGAGAAGTACAGAGGATCACAGGATCAATAACATCCCGCCAGATTGCCTGAATCCATTTCCGTCGAACTTCATCGACAGGGAACTGACGAGGGAAGGAATGAAAACGACAGGTATGGCTGCTTTTGGGAATAACAAAAAAGATCGGTACGCAACAATTCAAACTAGTTGCCTGCGGCGCAATCTGTTATGAATGGAGCGGGAGAAGATTACCACGACAATTGCGTATTTCCGGTCACAAATACGGAAGTTGTGAGAAAGGTCTATAGGGCTCCCCGAAAGCCACTTTGTAATCCGAACCCTGGGGATCTGTGTGACTGTTAGTGGGTCACACAGCTGAACACAGAGGTTATACATAGAATCATCCTCCTGTCGAAAGAAGGATGAGACCAAAATGTTAGTCTGTACAGTTGTGCTGTTAGTTATATGTAGTTTTCTGCAAGCATGCAGCCTGACGTCACATCCCACATTTCCCTACCCAGCCCTCCTGATACCTGCAGAGACATTTTTGCTTTTTAGCTACAAGTTCATCGGGTCCCAGGACCGCAGCCTGAGCCTCCTTTTCAGGAATTAAAGAATGAATGAAATTCACGCCTTGCCGCCTACGTAGCATACTGCAGCTCTGTACGTTCTTTTACTGTCTATGGTTGCAATGAGCAGCCGACAGGAGCTGGCTGCAGGACGGTCATGAACAGTTTTTAATATTCTACTCGAGAGTCTGCTCTTGAGAATCGGGGATATCCAACATGCTGGATTTTTATGGCCCGATTTCTCCTTGTGTGTGGTGTCCCCCGTGGACGAACGAGCATGCAGCCTGTGAAATGTGGCATGTAGCCAATCAGAAAGCGAGGTGACGAGGCGCATTGAGGACATTGATGAGGATATTTCTATCATGATGTAGCAAGTATAGTCCATGCTCGTGTTGTCTCCACTTCTTTGGCCATCGCCTTTTCTTTTGAGAACGTTTTTTTTTCCGTTGAAAACAAACTACACACACTCTCGCCGCTGCATCCTCTTCGTCCGCCATGATTGTTTACTCTGAAGTCACGTTTGATCTCGAGGGATTTTGCAAGATATTCCGTCTGTCCTGGGAATGCTCAGGAGTCAAATCGGTTCCTGTGTGATGTGTTGATTTTGTCGTGTGGCTGCGCACCACACACCGTACGACCAAAACTGTTAGACCCGTGATTTTTTATCGCTGTGTGTGGGGTCTCTCTTAGGTTTGGAAAATCGGCAGACAATTTTAAAAATCGTCCCGTGTAAACCAGCCTTAAAATAGATTATATTTGAAATTCTACGGAGGGTCTAAATGGATCAATATGCCTGTTGTGCCTTATTAGAAGATCAAGAGCTTAGCTTAAATCAAAAATGTCTAGCTGTTCAGTTGGCTTGGGACTCCTGTTTATTTTGATAGGCAGGCATGAACTCTTCTGATGGTGCGTTCTCCTCACTGTGAGGGGCTGCTCGGTTCATCTGTAAAGATAGAACATGCTTGCAATATTTGAAGGCCATTTCAACAACAAAAAAAAATTGTGTGTGACTGCACTATGCAATTCTGTGTCTGATTATTTAATAGACAGTCTAGAGACCAATAAAGTTGTTTTTTTCTGTTCATTAGGTAATACAACACACAAAGTCAACCAACACATAACTCAACAATACCAACACAAACTAAAACAGAGACCTAATTACCAAAATACGCGATGGCCGGTTTGAATCTCCGTAGTTGTAAGTTAATTCTTTTCCTAAAGCTATCTTTAATTGAAAACAAACAGAGGTTTGCCTTCAATACCTATTTTTTCTCATTTTACAATTAAAAGACTTGTAATTTTCGTTCACGAGTCTCCCAGCTTATTTTGAGGCATCAATGCTAAAATGGGAGAGAGGAAAACATGAAATTTGTTTCCAATCAGTAAGTCAAAAAAAGTCAGTCAAAATGGTTCCCAAAACCTACCACCATTTTCTTCCATTCTAATCAAAGCGAAACAAGAAGGTATTTTCTGTTCCATTGTATTTATTCTGTCTTATTTGGATCTCTTTGGAAAGTAACTCTCCATGGTATTCAAGAATGAAGCATCCTTTGTCAATGGACATGCTAGCAAACACACACTTAAGACATGGTGTTGAATATTATGGTCTTTATTGAAAATAAATGGTTCTTTATTCCATTCCAGATTTGGACTGTCATGTTACATATCATTATAAAGAGAACAATACTGTAATAAAACATTGTGAATTATTTGGATTTAGTTGCCGTGTTTCATCATGTTGTTCTAAGAAGAGCGCCCCCACGACATGAGGCGATCTGTATGGACATTCTTATTTGCACATTGATATTTTAGAGTGTCACCCCTTCATTGCTGTGCACTTTTGAGTGCTGAGGTTTTTAATGATCTGTTAAAGGGGTGATGAACTGAGAAATCAAATATTCCTTGAGCTTTTAACATCTAAGATTTCATCATATTATAAGAATATCCTGTAAGTTTCAGAACTGAAAACGTCCTTGTTAGTCCAATAAAAGCTTTTATTGACACCAGCCTCTGAAAACGACTCGTTTTTCAAAGTGGGGAACTATGACGTCAAAGAGGATAAAACACCACCCCCACAGAAAATGATCAACGCCTGCTTCAACACGGCCAGTTTAGCCCCGCCCACCGATTCGCGCATTACACACATAGCTAAATAACATACACATGCCTACCTCATGATGACAAACCGCATCAATCTACCGAGCAATACAGAATATTGTGCAGCGCCTGGTAGTGGAAGAAGACAGTCGCTGCATAAGCTTCCTGTGGATTCCAATAGGACTGCATGGATAAACTTTATTTTTAATGACGTTCCAGCTGATGAGGTAAAACATCGTCATCTGTTCGTTTCATTTCACTGAGGATTGTTTTGTAAACAAGACTGGATTTGCAGAGCGATTAAGAGTAAAGAACGGTGCTGTGCCGTCTATATTGGATCTGACAGGAATTGTGCAACACACGGACTCTGGAATCATTCCGGTTGCCATTTTACAACATTAGACGTTTGCATGTCTGTAACTCATATCTTAATATTATTTTAGATTTTAATTCCTAACTTTTCTTTTGGTTCCTTAATTTTGAAGCCCAATATGGTTCATTTCCAGAGATACGGATCTCAATGTGGCTACATGAGAAAATTGCTTCACACTTTTAATGGTTGCACATTTTCTGAAGAACAAATAATATATCACCACAATTGAACATTCCTGAGTGCCATAAATAGTATTTTTCCACAGTTTGTGTGCCTTTAACTCTAAAAGTATTTAAGAAATCCCAATATCCATCTATCTTCTCATTCTTAATTAACTTTTAACCCATTTTCTTTATATAGCTACTATCAACAACACACTCATCACACTCTCCCAGTTACAAAGGTGAGACCATGTAACAATTGGTCTGCACTCTAAAAAACTTTTATTTTGATCACAGAAGCTTCCAATTCACTGAGACGACAACAGTACACAAATAGTGAGATAAAGATATATGAAGAAGATACACATAATGTATAAATAAACATAAATGACTGCATGAACTGAATGACATTGAGATGCTTTGCTGCTACGTAAAGGATTGAGGGACTTTATGGATTAAAAATGCAATGTATAAAAAGAAAAGAGTAAATTCAATTCCTTTTAGTCTCTTTTTTATTCCGTTTCATAAATGTATGTGCCATTTTTAATACATGTGTATTACAGCCTATGGCTCAAACATGAGCTTATTTCACAAGTATACTAGTTTATTATATAATAAAAATGTAAACAAATAATGTGTGTGTAAAATCAAATAAAATTCTCACACACCTTTTAAAATTGTAAAAATGTATCTACAAAATTAATAAATAAAAGAGAGAAAATAGAATAATTGGAATTATCTGAAAATTTTCACATATGGTCATAATGAGCAAATTAAATATTTTTGAAAAGTCATCTTCATCAGCAAAATACTGGAGAGAAGTAAAAATCTAACAAAACTTCAATTAAATGTAAAAAGGTAACTACAATAGCCTCCAGAGATCAACAGGTCTCCAAAATCCTGCTGAAGAGGGAGAATGGGAAAACAGGGAGGCAGAGGTGGAAGTAATTAAATGAAAAAAGTATTAAAATCTTTGACCAGCATGACTGATCGTGGGCGGGCTAATAAAAACACTTGTATTTGGACCGGGAAAAAAAACTTTGTTTGCCATCTGCATTGATTTCAGTTTACAAGGCTTCAGCCTCTAATCTAAAAAAAAATACATTATGGTAAATTTATGTGATAGTTGCTTTTTTTTTTAATTTTGGGTAGACATCACGATAATTTGACTAAAAATATCACTTGAAACATGAGCTTCAGAGTTACTCAGGTGACAAGCACATATACCGTAATAAAGATTTAGCATTGTAAACTTGCGCTCAAAGTTAGATTGTATGTCATTGTCAACACATTGTTTTATTCATATTGAATTCGTGTTTTAAGCTTAGAATGAAGAGTTTAATAATAACTCTTTCGTAAAAACAGTCTCTTGCTGCGACCCACTGGCATAACAATGTAAATGCACCGATTGACAGTCTCTCTAGATTGCGCATGTGTCAGTGCTAAATGCTGATAACTGCTAAATGCTGCCTTTGTCAGTGCTAAATAACTGCTTTTGAAAATCTTTATTGTCCAGTCAGATTTTTTTAAATGTAAAAATAAAATAAAATAAAAACTGTTCATTAATAAAATAACCTAACAAGCATATTTATGTTGCATTATAATTCATTAATAATAATAATCATATTAGACCATTTTAATAACTTGATTTCCACAAAAGTAAATAAATATCACAGGCTAAAAAGTAATTAGTACTTGAGTAGTTTTTGAGAGGGGTATTTGTACTTTTACTTAAGTACATTTTTAAAACCAGTACTTTTACTTGTAATTGAGTATTATTTTAGCAACTACTTGAGTACAAATATTCAGTACTCTTTCCACCTCTGCAAGGAGGTGGATGAGGAAGAGGAGGATTCCCCAGTTGAACTGCTGCAGATGACCTGTAGGAGTAAAAATCAAACAAAAAAAATAACAAAACAATGATAACTACAATACAGAGTTTAACAGGCTATTTTTCCATTTACCTCTTTAAAATCCTGCTTGAGGACGGAGGGAGTACAGGCAAACGGAGAGGATGAGGAAGAGGAGGATCCCGAGAGGAGTGCGGTGGATGCCTGGGGGAAGTAAAAACAAAGAAAAACAAAACGAATAATAAATGAGAAATATTAGCATTTTGTTTTATGAAATGTTATATTTCTACTTACACAACTGCTCCAACCAGATGTCTCAACTCCACTGTCACTAATGATCTCTTATGAGTTATGAGTTATGGCAGGCAATGGGCCATTTTCGTTTACATCACAATGCCTAATGGGCTTTGGATTCTTTCATGTGTATATATATCCACGTTAGTTCATCAGCTTATACGAAAAATGGAGTGGCCTGGATGGAGTGATCTTAGTGAAAAATAGACATTAATTCTGCACATTATTAATGGCACACGGCAACATGTTAATATTGAATGTTGTGTATTTGTTTTTGTTTTATTAAAGTAGTCAATGGCTCTAATTAAAAATCATTTTAATAACACATTTTGTTTAATGAAGTTTTCCAAAAACCTATTAAAGATGATATTTGCATTCAAACAGACTGTTTTTCTCCTACATAGATAATAGATATACACTTTCATTGGCAGTTGTTTTCAGCACACTATTAGACAACATATTTAAATATGTATTTCACTAGGATCTCAACTCTTAATAGCCCTGATATGTTATTTTATTAGTAAAGTATGCTTTCCTTTTTTTCTATGCACTTTTGTGATTTTAGACACAGCAGTGCGAGCGGGACTTTTATTTTGGTTTGGTGATCTGACGTCATAAGTCGGCGCCGCGCTGCTGCCTCTTGTGATTCGGCTGAAGAAAGGTTTGTGTTTTTATGCATTTAAATCGATGCAAACTGTTCTCTCTATTTTATAGTATTTATTAGTATTGTGCATTAATTTATTATTTTTGAATGTAACATTGCAATGCTTATCTAACATTAATAAACGTTATTGTTTTTGAGTAAAGGGCGTACACAAATGACTGATAGCAAAGGTGCGTCTCATTTCTCACCTTATATCGTAAATGTAAAGACATTTTAATTTCAATTAAAGTCTGATCTGACACAATTTTATTGTGAGGTAAAATTTAGGTTGAAATGCAAATGTTTGTTGGTGAATTTCTAAAAATGCTTATGAAACCTGAATGTAATAAAAGTGTCATCTGTTAAATTACGTAGTAATGGGTCTGCACAATTTGGAGGAATAAGCAAATTGCGATTTTTATTTATTTTTTTTATTTGATCCAAATTGCGATTTACTATTATTTAAAAAAGAGCTACTGGTTTGTATCGTAATCACAAACTGTTTAAATGATTATTTAAAACACTAACATTGTGGCATTTAATTTTTTTTTAAAATAATGTTATGACAACTAAAGCAAATAAATAACTATAGTAACTTTATTCAAGTTAAATAAACAAATCTTAATCTTTTAAGAATAAAAAACACTGACCAAAATATACATTAAGGTTGCAACAGTATTTCAGATGATAATGGATTCTCATGTGGACAAAGTATTTCCAGCTTTTACATGGATTAGTTTGTATTTTATTGCCATCTGAATCCATAATGTCTGTGTTTTTCTCCCACAACCCATGTAGCCTACAAATCCCTTGCCAAATTATCTTTTTTTTTAACACTAAGGTCATTTGGTAATTTAATTACTGTCCGAATCCATATCTTTAAATTTACTAGAAGAGATCACTTCACAATTCTCTACTTAAATCCTTTTGGCCATGACTGAGCACCATACGAAAACAATTGCGGTTCACTGTAATTTGCAGTATGGAAACACAATTGGGTGTTGTCTAGGCCTAGGGGTGTAACGGTACACAAAAATCACAGTTCGGTATGTACCTCGGTTTTAAAGTCACGGTTCAGTACATTTTTGATACAGAAGAAAGAAAGAAATGCCAGAGAAATTTCATATTTGTTCAAAGAAAAAATACTTTTATATAAGTTTGAGTTTTCTTACATCTTGAAACTTTCAGGTTTATAAATGGGAGTCATCGTTGAAGGAAGAACAAATGTTTTGGTCATCACATTAAAAATAACATTTAAATATATTTATATTTATTTATATAATATTTGAGTTTTGAAGTGCTGGAAAAAGATGTGTGAAGTACTTGAAAGCATTTCACTATTCCAGCCAAACTGGTTACGTGTCACTATATTAAATCCATGGTGAATGTTGCTGGTCTGTGGACGTAAAGTATTACTAGTTCATTCACGGCACAATGTTTCTCCTGGTTTCCATGACAGCGCTGTTTGATCTAATAGAGATCTACGGTTAATAACAGAGAAATGTCAATGCTTCTCACTAGATCTCGCAGCGATGTTATTACTTCAGTGGCGAATTCAAATGTTTTCTTCACTGGATCTCTTAACGCTGTGTAGTAAAAGTGTCGCTTGATCGAGATCGGCTCGCGCTGCACAAATGTTGCAGGTCCGAAATGATAAACGATCCGTGAAGCACATAATTAGTAGCGCAGTTTCGTTCTGCTTTCATTACGCTTGCCATTTCATGTTGCGCCACGTTGTGGTGGCCGCGCCAGCTAGAATTTTGTCAGCAGGAAAAATGGTCCAAGCAATCGTTCAGTTTGTATGCGTACCGAACCGGAAGCCTCGAACCAAAACGCTTCAATACGAATACATGTACCGTTACACCCCTAGTGTTGTCAGCACTGCTCTGACGATTTCATCAGTTAAAATAGTTAAACAACCTGTTAACTTCTCACTGGCAAGGGAAAACCGTTTTGAGGTGCGGTAACCATGGTATAAGATGAATAATTGACTCTGGGCCATTGAATTATTAGAAAAATAAAGCGCTTTATGTCATGGCCACATTTGGCCTGTCGTCAATTATTCCTTACTTGAATTTAAGACCCAACATTATTGTTAACAGTTTGAATTTTACTATAAATTTACCAAATATATATTTGTTGTTGCCGTTCTAATGTCTTCATATTATTGCAGTAAAATATCCAAAAACCACAAGGCCTATGATATATATTTTGTTTAGTTGATTACTTACAATATCACAAATGTTTCCAACTATTTGTAAATCGTGTGAAAAAATCTAACCAAGGAAACATGGCGTGTGAACTTGCGGACTTGCGTTGCATGTGGCGCTGATGTCTCTCATTAGCAAGTGCGCCCTGCTTCATACCACAGTCTTGTTAAAAACATCACTGTATTTATTCACTCATCTATTAAAGATCCATCAGCTTGACGACAAGATCCATAATTCTGCTTGATGCTTTGTGTCATAAATAGTGACCCCAGGGGGCCCGTTTCAATAAGGAAGTTCAACCAACTCTGAGTTAAAGCTTGAACTCTTAGTTGACTTATACTGAGATGGGAAACTCTGAGTTTTCGGTTACAGAAAAGCTGAAATGAGTCAGTTCAATCAACTCTGAGTTGACTGACTCTGAGTTAAGCGTGTGCACCACAACTATAAAAAGGCATTAGCAATGGAGCGCAGATATTATGAGTCACCATGGCAACAGCGACAGACAAAAAGAGGTTTTGGGTGTGATTAATTACCAAGTAATCTAAATTTTGTAATTTAATTAAAGGGATTACTCTTAATTCTTCTGTAATTTAAAATAAAATATGATGCAATTACATAAAAAAGGCTACTGCATAAACTATAGACCAATTCAGAATAAAACAATAGTGGATTTAACATACATTTTTAAAAAGTATATTTTTTATGCAACCTTCTCCCTCTACACACTTTGATCAATTCAAGAATAATTCATACAATTGTATATTGTTAATTTGAAAGCATTAAAAGTGCAGTTTCTTGTCTCTCCTCGTTGTATTAATCAAGTGGTTGAGGTTGATATAGGATTTAGTAATATGTAAACCAATACTTTCTAGAGATAGTAATTGTTACATTAATCTAACTACACCGTTGAAGATGACATTTGTAGTTAATAATTCATAACTATTTTAGAGTAACTTACTGTTATAATATCAGAGGGGAAACTGGAAGAATGTTATTCAACCTAAAGTAGGCTACTATTACTTTGGTATTTTTACTTTTACTTAAGTAAAAATGTATCAGTCTAAAAATTTACTCAAGTAAAAAGTAGTTAATTTAAAACATGAGTAGAAAAGTTGCTGAGTAATTTGTTTAACAGCAGGGGTGGGGTGGGGAACTCCCCAATGTGGGGTTGTAACGTATGAGAGTTTCACAGTATGATAACCGTCTCAGAAATATCACGGTTTATGGTATTAAACAATTATTAAATATATAAACTGCATTATTAAATTACGGTTATTATTGTCATCAGTTAAAATGACAATTAAACATTTGTTCAATAAAACATAATCAACTTTCTTCAATAATTGATTATGAATAAGATTAACATCTTATTTATCATTAATAAATTATGTTTGAAAAATAATCGAGTTCTATTTTTTTTAATGATTTAATAGAAATATATTATCAAAAACGGTGGTAATCAAATAAAAGTTTAGCAAACATTTTAATCCTTTTATTTTTTGGTAAAGTGCTGCAAAACAGATTTAGTCAATTAAACCATGGACAAACAATATATATTCCTTAAAGAATGTGTAAATACATTTTAGTGTTGGTGTTTAAACAGCACTTACTCTTTAAAAAAGGGGAGGAGACCGCAAGAAACTCTGGGTTTACTGAAGAAAACCTGCTGCCGACCAGGTTAGGTTCACAGAGTAAGTTACCATGGTAACTGACTCTGAGTATAAGTTACCTCTCTTTCAGAAACGGGCTTGACTTACTCTGCTTTCTCGGGTTTGATATACCCCCCTTTCTGAAACGGAAAACCCAGAGTTTCCCTCATTTCAGGGTTAACATACTCAGAGTTTTCACTTAACCTCCTTTCTAAAACAGGCCCTTGGTGTCTAAAAATCCTACATATTGTACCTTTAAATGCTGCACACCCAGAAAAACTCAGGGTTTTCAGGGGCTAGGTGCAAAACCAGGTTAGAAAATAGCCTATTACTTATTCATCATGGTGTTTTTGAATCTAAAAACCATGTGAACGTAATAAGTTGACCTCAGACAACAGTTCATGATCCTTTTAAAATTCTCCCTATTGGTTAATCTCTGGTAATCTCATCAAATGGTAAATACACAGGACAAAAACCTTCATTGACTAAGTGGATGCTTGTTACCATATCCTTTATTGAAATAATCACACCCTTTTAAAGCACAGTTTTGGTTTAAAAACAGTAGTGCAGCCCTGTTAAGGAATCACATAGAGATTGAGATTTATTTTTCTTTCTGTTGTTTATTATTATTTTCAATATGACAGGACAACTCAGGTTGGAGTAACTGAGAACCACATGACATAAAGATGGCATTTATTAAAGAGGAGAGTGAAAACATGAAGATTGAAGAAGTGGAAAATGAAGATACTGAGAGACAAACAGGTTGGTTTCATTCATCCTGGACCTAAATTAACTCAAGCCTGTCACAAATTTCTAAGTTATTATCTTATCAAATACATTCATAAAATGACGCTATTTCCACTTCACCTGTGAGACTGGGCTAAACAGAACACAATGCTGTGACTTCACATGACTACAAGCCCAATTTAAAGTCCAGTAGTTTTTATATAAGGGTGGCCACAGTTGGATTCTTGGACACCACCTTCAGACCTTGCTGGTCTTTGTTCCTCTCTCAGAGTTTACACCAATGAAGGGTTATTTAATTAATTAATGCAATTATTTATCTTAGACCAGACAGAGTTCATTGACATAATAACAATATTTACCACATACCTTGCACTGCTAACACTGAAGCCACACCTGTGAAGGCACATCTGTGCATTAATCATGTTGTCAGCATCTTTATATGCCACACCTGTGAGGTGGATGGATTATCTCTGCAAAGGAGAAGTGCTCACTAACACTAATATTGTTCACAAATCTGTGAAAGTCTTAGATCTCATGAAAAATGGGGGCAAAACAAAAGTTCAAATCAATACTCTCCATGACTTGGGATGACTAAAACAACATTGGACAGTAATGACCAAACCTACTTGAAGAAGGTCTCTTCGGGAATTAACAACCTCTGGCATCAATTGAAATGCGCCTCCAAGATATCAGAATACTTAGACTGGCATGACTCCCAGTCCACATTTTCCTGACATGTTGCTGCTTTTTAGTCCAGAATCACTTGTAGCAATAAAGAAACCTAATTGTCTAACCAGATAAAATAGTTTGATGCTTTTGCCATCTTGATTGATTGGTTCCTTACAAAGTGACATCGCCAACTACTGGCCTGGCATGCATATTACAGCATTTTTAGTAATTTTCGCAGATCCATCTTTTTCTACAAAGTTGTCATTTGTACAAAGAATTTGTGTAAACGAGTAACTTGACTTGACTTGTTTTTTCTGTTCATATATCAGCAGCTGCCTATATTCTGGAAGGTTATTTTGAAAAAAGTTTATTGCTGCATTGGGGCGAGACCATGTGCAAGTTAAAGGATGCAGCCTAAAAAGTGTGTGTAATAAATTAGTTCAATAAAATAATAAACTTGTTTTTAAAATAACTTTTTTGTAAAGTCTACTCTATACTTCTCATCTTGCACAACAATGAATTAAAATGATCTTTTGGGGGTTATTTCTCTGCCAAAGGTGTGAGTAGTTTACGATGTAATTATTTACAATTAAAACTTTTAACACCTCTTTTAGTAGCTTAGTGTGTATAGAGTCTTGTATACTGGTTTTGATGTTATTTGTTTTGGATGCTTTTTTATTTTGGTTTTTAAGTCTGTTGCTTTGCCATTAAAAAGGGTTAACTGGTATTTGCTTTGTTTTAGACCTGATGCAGCTGAAAGAGGAGAGTCAAGAACCAAAGGAAATTGAAGTGAAAATACAGAATGAGAAAGAATATATTGACCAGGATATTGAAAATGGAAAAAAATGTTTTGGTTGCTCAAAGACAAAAAAGACCACCTCACGAAAAAAAGGTCAAAAGGCAAAAAACAGACGCCATTTTAACTGCCAACAGTGTGAGAAAAGTTTCACTCATAGAGGAAATCTTAATGTCCACATGAGACTTCATAAAGGAGAGAAGCCTTTCACCTGCCAGCAGTGTGGAATAAGTTTCACTCAAAGAGGAAACTTTAACGTCCACATGAAAATTCACACTGGAGGAGACGCTTTCATCTGCAATCATTGTGGGAAGAGCTTCTCACGAAAAGGAGGTCTTAAGACTCACATGAGAGTTCACACCGGAGAGAACCCATTCACATGTGACCAGTGTGGAAAGAGTATGAGATTTAAAGCCACTTATAATAAACACATGAGGATTCACTCAAGAGGAAACAGTTTTGCATGTCATCAGTGTGAAAGGAGTTTCATAGACTGTGATCACCTTAAGAATCATGTAATAACTCACATTGGAGAGAAGCCTTTCATGTGTCATCACTGTGGAAAGACTTGTAAAAACAAAGCCAACCTTGACGTTCACATAAGAATTCACACGGGAGAGAAGCTTTATATCTGCCCTCAGTGTGACAAGAGTTTCACATTTAAAGGAAACCTAAAGATTCACATAAGAGTTCACACAGGAGAGAGGCCTTTCACGTGCCCTCAGTGTGGAAGTAGTTTTGTGTATAAAAGAGACCTGAAACGTCATTTGCACACTCATTCTGACAAGAAATTGGAGTGATCTGTGCATGAGGTTTAGTAAAAGGAGCTATTTCAACAATCACTTGTCCATTCACGATATTAGATAAGCTTCTATATTGCTGTAAAATTCCATGAAGAATGAAGTGTGTGTGTGTGTGTGTGTGTGTGTGTGTGTGTGTGTGTGTGTGTGTGTGTAGAGAGAGTGAGAGAGAAAAGGAACTGAATAATGAATATTGTAAGAAAAATGAAGTGGACGTCGAAGATCTCAAAAATGAAGTTTATTTACAGCTTAGCAGTGGCAAGGCACACGAAGCACCTTGGGTTCACCGGCGTCAGAATGAACCCCGAGCTCATTCCAGCGCAAACATTTTATACAGTATTACATCTGTCTTCCCTCTCAGCATGTAAATTAAGCTTTCTCTTAAATGTAAATCAAGGCAAACAGATTTGTCTTCTCTATCAGCGTGGGGCTGAAACTCTGTCTTTAAATGTAAATTGAAGAGAACGAGACAAGTGGTGCCTCCGTGTCTATGTCTTTGTTATTCCAAACTCTGTCTTTAAATGTAAATCGAAGAGAACGATACAAGTGTTAGAGTGATACGGTCAAATGTTTAAAGGTGATAATATCTCTCAGAAACTCCCTAATCAAGATGGTTCTTGAATACCCACTGTCTTTCCCACTCTATAGGTGATAAACGTGACTCTGTGATTTTGTTTAAGATTGTAAGGAATTGATTCTATGATAAATAAGCTCTTTCAAGTGAAGGAACATTTCAATATAATCTATATTGGAGTGGAAGTTTGATCGGAGCAGACTGTAATTTCTTACAGATTCCCCCCTTTGATGCTCTTGGCCACAAGTAGCATCACATCCACTCCCTTTTCCTAAATAACACCTCCCTTTCCTGGTGGGCAGGTGCCCAGTGGCGGTGCCACCCTGGCTTAGGTTGCCCCCCTATGGCCATCGGAGAAGTCTTACCCGTCATAGGAATGACACCTCATGCACACTGGTTACAGCTCTACTTCACTTGAGCAGACCTATCATAGTTTGTGTTAAGTTTGTGTTTTTTTTTTTTTTTTTTTTTTTGAAAAATATTTGGGTTTGAGAGAGGTAATCAAGAACCATCACATCCAACGGGAACGTCCAATATTGATCATAGAATTATCTTCAACCTGACGTTTCAACATGGAACACATACAACATAACCTAACGCACTGACCGATAATAAGAATGATACATACACAAACAGCAGTTTTAAAGGTTACATCTCAAAGTAAACCAGTATAGCCAATAGCCAAGTCTCCATCATGCATTTGTTTTTGTCAAAACTTCGTTTTTTTTTCTTCTTCATAATGTGTATCAGTGATGTTAGCATTTTGTTTTAGCTTTGATAACTCAAACAATCAGCAATCAATAGACAATATAGTGAGTGTGTGTGTGTGTGTGTGTGTGTGTGTGGGTGTGTGGTTTTTCATTTTCTCAGTGTGGACATCCTTTATCCACATGTGTGCATCCACTTGACAACAATATATCTAATGCAAATGAGTATGCATATACTTGTCTCTTCATGTTCAGTCTTTGTGCCTTTGTGCATTTCTTAGAGTGGGTATGTCCTCTGCCCACTTGTTTTCCATGTGCAAAGACTGCTGTCTATAGTCTCTGAAATGGTTTGATCTCTTCTTGTTTCTTTTCTCATTGTCTATTCTTTTTCACATGGACCATAAGTTCTTCTAGAAGACGCAGTCATTGTTGTGCTCGAGTCTGTGCCTCTTCATCAGTTCCATCCATTCCATGGTGGGTCTCAGGGTTTCTAGGTCTCTTAGGCCTGGAGTTCTGGATCTTGCAGGTCTGGAAATCTCTGTATTCTGTTCTTTTTCTTGAGAGAATCCCCTGGCTCCACTGGTTCTACTTCCTTCTTGTCCTTCAAACGACCATGTCATCTTTCTCCAGGAGGTTACACGTTTCAGGCAAACATCTCGATGCTTATATCTGAAACAATGACCAAAAGAAGAGGTTGCCCCCCGTTTCCCCCACAATCATCTTTTCACATTTAAACATCAAACATTGGTAACATTTAAAACAAAAAAATATATATTCTTAAACATAATGTCATTAAAACATTTGTTATAAATTACAACTGCATAAAGAATCACCCCCCTTTTGATAGTAAATCCTTTTCTAAAACGTGTTACTATCATAAACCTAATTCTAATTTGTATCAGCATCTGCTTGAGACTGAGCTACAGTCCTGTTGCTCATGCGGTGATACGTTGGACAAGGTGTGAATCGCTTCTTTATTTCCTTTCAACATTGCCAAATGGGTTTCTAAATTGCCTATTTTCTTAAGCAAACCATGATAGCTCAACTTTCTTTTGTGTGACAAGTGACACCTTCTTGCCTTGTGCCCCATCAGTCCACAAGCAAAACAAACAACTTCCTGATCTTCCTTTCTTTTCTCCAAACAGTGCCTTGCAATGTGACCATCCTTTCCACATGCATGACAGACAAAGCTTTGTAGAAGTCTCTCATTGTCTTGACAATGTCTAGCAATGTGACCAGCTTTTCCACATGCATAGCAAATAACAACACCTTCTGAATTTATTCTTGCAAATATCCTTGGTCTATGATGGAAACCATTAGACCAACATTCTCTCCCGCCAACGGCAGCAACTGGATGTCTAGATTTGACCGTTTTCATTTGACTATTAGCGTTATTGTTGTAAAACTGTGTCATTTTACCAATAATGTCAGTGTATTCAGAGAGTGGAGTCACAAGCATTGTCACAGCAGACCGGGTGAGTGGGTCACATTTGTTAATCAAGGCAGTCTTGAAACTGACATCATTCTTAGTAATATCAGGATTGCCACTGAAAGTTTTAAACATCTCCAATAATCGTTCTGAAAAAGCTGCTGGATGCTCCCCTTTCCTCATGCGCATCTCAGATATTCTATCCCAATTAACTGACATCACACCTAAGACTTCAAGCAGTGCCTTTTTCCTCTCTGACTTATTAGCATTTCTGTCCTTTACTTTCTGAGTTAAGGCTCCAGACAAAGTGTCAGGCAAGCACATTCTTAACACATTACACACCTCACCATCTGTTAAATTGTACACTTCAGCATATTCCTCCAAGTTTTTCAGAAAATCTAATGGATCTTGTTTGGCAGGATCAAATTTACCAATATTCTTGATCATAGTTTCTAGTTCAGTTGGATTAAATCCTCGGACTATGGTAGAGGTAATTGGCTCTTCTCTACCTTCACTAGCATGCATAGTCGTCGTAGTATGGACTGGGGCCATGGGAAATCTGACTGTACAGTCTGAGTATTGGCTGCTGAATGTCTGAGAATCTTTTTCCCAACCCTCAGCTCTGTCTTCCTGTAAATCTGGCATTTCTGGAACTGGGTTACACAATCTGACATTTAACAATGTCTTACTATGTTTTTTCTCAGTTGTGTCACTCTTTATCATGAACTGACAAGCCGCCTTTGCTTCCTCCAAATTTTTGGACAATATTTCCACAGATGATTTGAGCATACTATTGTTAGTTCTAAGAAGTGCGATCTCATTCTGCATCTTGACCTTTTCTTCTTTCCATATCGTTTCACTAGCCAGGTAATTTTTTGTAGAAATCACCCCAACACTGAGTCGCTCATTTTCAGCCTCTAACTCATCTACTCTCCTCCTAGTTACTTTGTATGAAGCAAAAAGAGCTTGAA
The DNA here is from genome assembly GCF_988280905.1 of Pimephales promelas. Classification (NCBI taxonomy): domain Eukaryota; kingdom Metazoa; phylum Chordata; class Actinopteri; order Cypriniformes; family Leuciscidae; genus Pimephales; species Pimephales promelas. The sequence continues at coordinate 25,175,761 of NC_142792.1, read as the reverse complement.
GTGCATTAGCAATTTTCCCATTTTTGTTCTTAGGCATTTTGGGATCATTTTCAAACTTAGAGATCGCCCACTGATATGGTTTATCAAAAATATTCTCTATTCCGTCAAACATTCCCTGAGAACCATGTTTAGCGATGTATTTCACAATAATTTCTTCCATTTTCAAAAGTTTTATCTGGCTTTAGACTATCTCGTGATCTAATAGTTATTCACAAAGTCTGATTTTAAATAACTACCATTCGTCTAATTATTCACAGCTCCAGTAGCCTACTTCGGACGCAAATGAACAAGATAGCCACACTACCTGAGGCTTAACTTAACCATGGCCACAGTCTTTTTAAACCATAAATTTCACTGGACAAAACAGTTTAAAAAAAAAATAACACTGTCACAGTACGTCGGACAAAACCACACTACGTCGGGTTTTATGTTATTTTCTTAAAACAGCTGACCTATCCACAGAACTTTGGGCTTAAACAATATTTATAAAATTTAAAACACTGCCACACGTCGGGCAAAACCACACTGCTTCGGGTTTTTTTGTTTTAAATTTCACACAGCCACGGTGTCAGACTCACTAATCTACTATACAAAACACAATCGTTGTGAAATAATTCTGTGACCACACTGCGTCGGATCTATTCAATTACTTTAGAATTTTTTTAGAATTATTACGACTTCACAATCGGTTTCAAGTAGGCTGCATACACTTTTGTTTCGGATACTTTAGAAACAACTGATCAAATATAATTCTGCCACCACACTACTTCGGGTTTATTCACTTACTTTCAGAATCTTAACAGAATTATAAGAGGCTAACACCAAGTTTCAGTTACTTTAGAAACTTTACACTTAAGCCCTTTGTTTCAATTACTTTAGAAACAACAATTCCAACACAACTCTGCCGCCACACTGCTTCAGGCTGATTCAATTCCGTTAGAATCTTAAACAAAATTGTACAGAATAGGCTTAACAACTCCTCCTGCTAAGACTGAATAAACCAAATTCTCTTCTGTCCTTAAATTTTCCTTTTCTAGATTTTTTTTAAACAAGGGGTTTCCTGACAAAACAGCATAAATGAAAGAAAACAGCTTTTTTCTTACCTTTTCCCCGCTTTTTGTTGGAAACCTCCTGGAAGGGTGGCTCGCCAATGTAAGAAAAATGAAGTGGACGTCGAAGATCTCAAAAATGAAGTTTATTTACAGCTTAGCAGTGGCAAGGCACACGAAGCACCTTGGGTTCACCGGCGTCAGAATGAACCCCGAGCTCATTCCAGCGCAAACATTTTATACAGTATTACATCTGTCTTCCCTCTCAGCATGTAAATTAAGCTTTCTCTTAAATGTAAATCAAGGCAAACAGATTTGTCTTCTCTATCAGCGTGGGGCTGAAACTCTGTCTTTAAATGTAAATTGAAGAGAACGAGACAAGTGGTGCCTCCGTGTCTATGTCTTTGTTATTCCAAACTCTGTCTTTAAATGTAAATCGAAGAGAACGATACAAGTGTTAGAGTGATACGGTCAAATGTTTAAAGGTGATAATATCTCTCAGAAACTCCCTAATCAAGATGGTTCTTGAATACCCACTGTCTTTCCCACTCTATAGGTGATAAACGTGACTCTGTGATTTTGTTTAAGATTGTAAGGAATTGATTCTATGATAAATAAGCTCTTTCAAGTGAAGGAACATTTCAATATAATCTATATTGGAGTGGAAGTTTGATCGGAGCAGACTGTAATTTCTTACAATATTGAACATTGCATTGAATTATTTGATTAACTTTATATATAATATATTTGTGTGAATGTATATATACAAAATTTCATACAGGCTGTATACCTATAAATATAATACATAAACATTTTATATAAAAGCAAATTTATGTGAGATACGAATATGCAACAACACTTAACACATTGTTTTAAACATTCTGTAATAATGCTGTGTATATTTTAGGGACAATTTATATACGTGGGATTGGATTATTTAGTGATTTTCTATTACAATCTTAGGCATCTGATTCATACATTCAACTGTAATTTTACATGAGATTATTCAGTCTTATTTTCATTTCTTTACCCTATTACTAGTTAAAAATAACAATGTTCTGCATCAAAGACCTCCTGTGGTGAAAAACACATTTTTAATGTTTATGTCTATGTGCTGCTTTAATACAAACCTTATTCAGAATTCAGTCTCATTAAACTTCAGCGAACCAAAGACATATGAATAATGAATCATTACACATAATTAATTAATTCAATTCAAATTTATTTGTATTTATTTCACAATACATAATGTTTCAAAGCAGCTTTACAGAAAGTGCATTTCAGAAATGTACATGGAAAAATACATTTCGTTGATCATGTAATAATTTAGGTCATCATCGCCGGCGTTGAGTCCTCTCATCGCAGGTGTTGGGGTATCTGAAGTCACCGTAAGAGGCTGGATACAAACTGGAGCATAACAGCAGAAAAGCAAATGGGAAATAATTAGCATAGCTGCTGTTCACAATTAGCATAAGCATTGGATCTGATTCAACAGAGGAATAAAAGGTAAGCATTATGTGAATGCTTGGCTAAAGAGATGCGTCTTTAATCTAGTTTTAAACTGGGACAGCGAGTCAAAAATCGGAACTTTGGTGTCAATTCGTGCCACGTTAACCAATCAGGAGCCTAGCTGCTTCCTCACGTGGTGAAGTATCTGGATGCTTCAATAAATTGTTTTGTAAAATGATTAAATGCTTGGTGTGAGGCATCAGCAGACCTGTGGTTGCTGAGGTCGAGGGAGTCGCCCCATCGGATGACTCTATCATCCATCTCACAATTGGATGTGACTGTAGAGACTGCAGTCAATATGTTGGACACACTCAGTCCCCCTCAGCGGTGAACTGGGGTTATATTTGTGCCCACCTTTTCCCTGTACCAAGGAGAAAGAGATTCTACCCAAATACAAAAGGGGCAGAAAGTAAGCTGTTTATGATTTTGATTAGGTTAGGGATTTCCAATGCAACAGTTCATAGGGAGTAGGGAAAGTCCCTCTGAGGACTTCCAGGAATAACTACTGTACCAATACATGTTTATTTTGTTACCTCAATGCAATCTTGATTCAGTTTTGAGGTGCACAAATACTTAATGCCAGCATCTGTGCACCTCTCATGGACCATCAAGATGCTCTTGATTGTGAGCCGCTTTCTGTTCTGGCACGGTTGTGGTTTACGCCCAGAGCTGAGAGAGGGGTATAATTTTATATAATATATATGAATTTATATAATATAAGTTTATCAAGAAATGCTATTTATAAATGTTATGTTAATGTGCATTTCACCTTTGTTTGTTTGTTTATTTCATTGGCTGAATCTTGGTTGTTCACTTAGGCTTTTCTTATTGACTGACCTGAACTGCCAGCCTGCCACCCAGCTTATGCACGACAAGGAAGTTCCTGTACCAAGGATTCGTCTCCAGGGGTTTGAATCTTTGGCAGACCTAATTAAGGAGTAAGAAATATGTTAGGCTCAGAAACTGGGAGACTGCATGTAGGATAGTTGTAGATAGGTAGGTATGGGTAGGTGTGTCGTAGTCAATAGGTAGGTTGAAGTTAGTGGGTAGGTTGAAAGTTTGTAAGTTATTTTTTTTGTTTTAGAATTACCTGGAGTTCAGGACATCAAAAAGGCGATTTATTCTGTCAATAAATTCGGCAGTGTCTTTTGCTTCTGCCGGCAGCTGGGTCACAACAGATGTAAGAACTTAATAGGAGGTCAGTATTACTTTATAATCTTCAAAATCTGCTACTAGTCATTACAAAGATGAATTATCCACATGGAATTTACCTGCAGAAACAGGGTGGGTAAACACCCGTGTTGCCAAACTAACACGCATAGGCAAAGATGTGTGCCTCTCGGTGAGCTTTGGCGCCAGGCGTATAGTGGAGGCTTGTCGAGCTCATAAAAGTTTGAAAATATGTCACCAAAGAACATCTTTGCCTTGGATCTAAGGATGTAAATAAATAAGAGCTGGTATGAGAATCATTGTGATGATGTTGCATCTTAGTCATGCCATTCGTCTTCATGAAACCATTTCATAGACAAATCATTACAAATGTGATTGTTGTGTTTACTGTGCTTACCAAATTTGAAGAGGTTGTTCCTGATGGACTTCAGTAGGCGGACATCAAAGACTACAGGAACTCTCTGAACACCCACCAGAATGCAGCGGGAATCCTCACCACCAAGAGGGTCCAGGGTGACCCCAAGTAGGTGCAAAGCCTTGATGTTAGTTGTTGCTTGGTCAGAAATGACTGCCTGACCCTTGGAAATAGGTTAATACATTGTGTACATGGTTTGATGGTAATTGTAGATTGCTAATGTTGCTGTTTAAAAGTCTGTCCAGTACATACTGTCAGCCCTATATGTTCTAGGTTCCGAATGGCATCCTTAACGATGCTGGCGATTTCCACGGCTGCCATAGAACCGGGGGAGAAGAAATAACCCATGGCCTGTTGAAGGACAATTTTTTGGTAAATGTTTTTTTTTTCATAAACAGAAAAAAAAAAATATTTTTTTCAAATCAATACAGAATGTTGTTGTTGGCTTGCCTGGTTCCACTTCCCCAAAATGCCCCTAACCATGATGACATTGCCCGTTTGGCAGCATGGCTTGAGGGAGATAGACCATAAATGGTTCTCTTGTCACAATCAAATTGCCTCTTGATGGAAATCTCATCTAAAACCAAAGAACACGTTATTTCTGCTGGGGTCATGGTGGAGGCTTCACATTACCCGTTTAACAATTTCAAAATGTACACAGACCTGTTAATTTAACTTGCTTGTTCCAACAGCCAGGCTTCCTGCAAGGAATCATTTCCCAAATGGGAGTGATCGCAGTCTATGTTAAATTGGTATCCCACACGTCCTGTAATGTAACAGCGTATTGTTGTTTTGAAGGGTGGGCAAGAATGCTTCTTAGGTATCTGTAAGCCTTTGGGCTGCTGTGGAGAATCTGCAGCCCCAGGTCCTTCAGATTGTTGTTAAACCTCCTGCCTTTTCCCTTTTTCGCTGCCTCCGACAGTAGTTCCGACAGCTTTCAGCACAGCTCTTCAGCATCTCTTATAGAATTTCATGAGGACTATGGAAAAACAGGATGCAGGTATTAAGATTCAAATATTTTATTCCTATGTGTGGTGCACAGGCTTGGAAGTACATTACTTGGATTGTTTCGGTTTTGTAGCTGGCTTACTACTCCTTTTAGTCTTTTTAGCTGTGCAACCTTTGCCTCTAGTTCTTCAATTCTCTGTGATAACAAAAAGCCATATTATATTTGATTCTGTGATAATGCTAGTCACAATCTTCAAAAATCGAATAAGCTCAGGACTTAATAGGGAGTGGCCAGGCTTTTCGTAGACGGCAGTGTTGCCAGATTGGAAATATCCAAGTATCGTACCAGACGTTCAAAATGATCATATTTGGATCAATGAGTTTGATTACAATGACCTCCGATTGTAGAGTCACAAAACTCTGAAATTAACATACTTTATGGGATTTTTTCCATTATTGAACGTAGGTCAAAATTATCGTACAAATACGATAATTATTGTACATTTGGCAACACTGGTAGACGGGCTTTGGCAGGGGAAACATATTAAAGACAGAAAACGTGATGGCAAAATTACAAAATAAAAGACATGAAACATAAAACAAACCCCAAACCAACTTCCCATCTAGGGTGATATCCACCATACAAAATAAATAAATATGAAAATCCAACGCCTTGGCAAAGATGAAATTTAAATTGCATATATCATGTTCTTTTTAAAGTCATTGTAATTTTGATGAATGGTTGGAAGATAAATGCTGTTGGCACATGTATTTGCTTTAGGCAATAGTGACAGCATCTCATTCTGAACGCTGGGGTGAGGTCTCAATCTCAGAGGTGGCAGAGGTTTTAAGCCAGTTGTAAAAAAAGATGATGATTTTTATAACTAAGGAATAATTGACGAAGGGTCATTGAATTATTAGAAAAACAATGCACATCCAATGTGGTAATGCGGTCACAACACGAAGCGGAGTGGCCGTTACACCTCGGGTGTGCATTATTTTTCTAATTGCAATTCATAAACATGCCCAAAATATCTAAATTTGCTCACCAGTAGCATCAGTTTGGGGTGGGACTACCTGCATGACATTTGACAATGTTACGGAAAACTGTTTGCTATTAGTTTGGTGCCATTGGAGTTGAAGAAAGTACATACCTTCATTAACTTTTTCCCCACAGTGGCTTCACTGATGAACAGAACTGAAACATTGATGGGACACCTGTGAAATGAAAACAGTTATGCAGTCCATTGAAATACACCTATAGATTCTCTTTAACTCACGTCATCTGTTGTCTTTTTTCATCTATAAGATGAATTGAAGCAGAAGGTAGATGGTCTTATCTTTAAACAGTTTGCATAGCACTGCACCTTCAAGACTTCTACCTGCCTCCAACACTGGTTTGAACAACTTGGTGTAGGTGGCCATCATTATTGTGATTCTAAAGAAATATCACATGATTATTTATAATTTTATAAATACTTTATAATAACATTATTTTCAAATAATCAAGCATTTACAAATTGACACACCCATCCGTTTTGTTTAAAGTGTTCTATTCAATACTTTTATCAAAACCTAGTTAAGTGATTTGATAAAGTGCTGATAGGATTGGATGTTATCTTTCTCTGTGCTACTCTTCAGTTTTGAACTGAATATGGTTGTCAGGTGTCACAGCGTCTGGTTTGTGTTTCCCTCGAGAGGTCCTCTTGCACCACGGTGTCCTTCACTCAGACTACATTTCCCATCATCCTGTTTTGTCACTCAGTAATCATTGCACACAGCTGTTTCCCGTCAGCTTGTTAGTATCTGTTTGTATATTTACCCTCTTTGTTCTGTGATATTCATCGAGTCCTCATCGGTCATTCGTGGACAAATGTGGGCACAGTTGTGATCAAATTCTTTATTTATCATAATTTTATATCACTGTCTTCGATAAAATTTGTACTATCCATTTATGGTGTTTTTATTTTAATTTGGGGGTATTTTTGAATTTATTTACCTCTAAAAGTACCACATTTTCTATGTAAATTACGCTTATTTTTTAATATTTCTTTAACTACATTAAAAATATCATTCCACTATTTTTACGAGAGTTAAATCCTAAAGATGAAGTGTCTTTGCTGACATTTGGTGTCTTATATTGGTATTAAATTTAGAAGAAAAAAAAAACAATAATATCAAAAGCCGCTAGAAGTACTCGTAGTACTCAGGCTGCATTTAGGCTGAACTCTATGAGGGAACTCTATTTCACTTCCAGAAAGATCCGCCTTCTGAAGGTCTTTCCTACATTCCAGGCAGGATTGATTTCTGACCACGAGACGAAGGCGTTCAGGGCCGACACATCCAGCATGTTGGAGAACACAACCATGGGCCAATGGTTGGATTTACGCTTAGAAGTATAAGCAGCGACCATCTTGAATAATACACACAGAAAAATACTAAAAATCAATCACTTTACTGAAAAAAGTATATTTACATTTATTCACTTAGCAATTCATACATTTGTTACAAATTATAAACCACAAGCAATTTGTCATAGGAAAATGAATAAACAATGCAAATACCTGGTCAAGGCTGTCCTCTCCACCTTTGGTCTTGTTGTAATCCAGGATTACCTCTGGCTTCCTCTCTTCACCTGTGCTGACTGTGACTTCCTTGTGAACCGTGCTCATAAAGAGCACATTTTTGTTTGTTTTTTTTGGGACAGGAAGACACAAGTGTGTGTGTAATGGTAAATGCAAACACTGAAGATAATTTCTCTCTGCCCCTTGTCTTCACCGGTGCAGATGGGAGCTCAGGCTTGTTTTTCCTCGCTGTTCTCAGGAGGCCCAGTTCCTCTTCAGGAGCTCCTGGCCAAGGACATAAGATGTGAAGTAATTGTCACACGGGATGGTATTCCCTTGGAGACCCGCGGACATGTCGAGGACAACGTGCATTGCCAGGTTTTTTTCTCGCTGCCCATTAGCCTACTTGCCAGTATATATTTGCATATTATATGCATAACTGGTCTTAGCATCACAGGCTCCCCAGATTTTGATACCATATCTGGCTGGTTTGCTTGGCATGTACTGCTTGAAGCTAGAGCGTCCTCTGAAAGGTATACCAGGCATTCATCTACTGTAAATTCATGCCCTGGGTTGTACATTTTAGGCCGATTTTTGACCCATTTGTCCCAGATATTTCGTATCGCAGCCAGTTTGTCGTCTCTCCAATGGTCCAGTCTTGTGACTCGGTTGCCAAACCGGATGACCTTTGTCATGTCTTCAAATGCACCCAGAGATATTGCAGCACGGAAAATGGCTCTCCCTGTGTGTGCATTCTACAACCCAGCAAACAAATTTAGGTTCTGGGAACGTTCTGGGAATGTTAGCTTTTGGTTCCCAGAACGTTCCTAGAACTTTCCCTTAAGGTTAAGGGAACGTTCCCGGAACATTCTCCTTACGTTATAAAAATGGAACCTAAAAATAACCTACATGGAACGTTCCTATAACGTTCTTGTTTGGTTCCCAAAAAATATCCTCATCAGACCATTCGGGAACATTAGTGGAACGTTCTGTGTTTGCTGGGAAGCTCCTTGTGGCCTTATTGTGAGAATGATAAACACCGGCTAGCAATAGCAGACCAATGTAGGTCTGTAAGTCCACCCAGTCCACCTCTTTCCATGACTCCCCATACACTTATTTATTATGTATAAGTTATTACACCAGGATCCTGTTTGTAATGGGGCTATACTGGTTGCGAAATTAGTCACCAATATGGGGTGTCTAGTCAGGACACGGAAGGCAGGAATACTTGTTGAAAGCTTTAATGTATACTTTCCTAATACAGATGCACAGGCACTATTTCTATGTATAAACTTTACTGTGTAGGTGTGGTTCTAAAGAAAAGGAAATAAACATTGATGTCAACTAACATAACACAACTGAGGCTAATACTCTCTCTAGTCATTTAAATAAACGGGGCTAAACATATTCTGAAATGTGAACTTCAATAAGAATGCCATACAATCTACACATAATAGAGAAAAAGGCTGTTACTGACATTTAACCATCAAATGCTAAAGTCACTTATTAACTTATAATACTTTATAACTAATGATAACTTACTTGTGGTCACTGACGCACACGAACACAACCTGAAGCTTATCTTGCAAAGTGAAACTAAACTGAATGCTGTTCTCTGCAAACCAGGGCATGTCTCAACATGTCAGAAAAGGGGCGTGGTCTGATCGATCACTCGCTGTACTGCTCTGTCCAGTTCACATCACTTGATCCTTTTGCACAGCCGCCCCATAATTCACGATGTGAATTATCTTCTAGAAAGACTCAACTATCCACCGGAGCTGTTGTCGAGACATTATCCGGGATGGCCGGCAGCTCAATGAGCTTGGCCACCGGTCTGGTGTAGGTTCTCTCTTCCACCTGTACCTCAGCAGTCCTCACTTTACCATCGACACTCCTAATGGTCTTCGTTACTCGTCCCACTGGCCACAATGCCCGAGGTAACCTTTGGTCAATTACCATCACCACTGTACCAACAGTGAGATTCTCAGTGTCCTTTACCCATTTCTGCCTTGACTGCAAGAAAGGCAAGTAGTTACGAATGAAATGGGTCCAAAACTGGTCAGCTAACACCTGACTGTGCCGCCATCTTCTCCGACTTAGAATCTCAGACTCAGGGTACACCACCTGAGGAAGCGAAGAGTCAGGCCGCCCCATGAGGAGGTAGTTGGGAGTTACAGGATCCGCATCGGCTACATCTGTTGACACGTAGCCCAGTGGCTTGGAATTGAGGATTCCTTCCACCTCAATCAGAACTGTCTGCAAAACTTCTTCGGTCACTGTCTGTGCTCCCAGAGTGACGTAGAGTGCAGCCTTAATGGATCTGACTTCCCGCTCCCAGGCTCCACCAAAGTGAGGTGCATTTGGTGGATTGAACTGGAATCGGATCTGTTGCTTAGCCAACTTGATTTGCAGCTCTTCACCCATGGCCTCAAAACTTGCTTTAAGCTCGTGCTCCCCTCCGCGGAAGTTGGTCCCACAGTCAGACAGAAGCTCAAAGGGAGTTCCTCGTCTAGCCACGAACCTTCTAAGTGACATGAGGAACGAGTCGGTATCCATGTTAGACAGCACATCAAGGTGAACGCACCTGGTTGTCATACACTTAAAAACAATTCCCCATCTTTTTTCCGTACTCCGACCTCGCTTGACCTGGAACGGGCCAAAGCAATCTACTCCTGTCGAATAAAATGGAGGCTTCAGGAGGCGGAGACGACAAGGGGGTAGATCCGCCATCTTAGGAATAACAGGCTTTGCTCTCCATTTCTGGCACTCTGGGCAGGATCTCTGATGACGACGCACAGCTTCGCGGCCTTGGAGGATCCAAAACTTGCGTCGGAGCTCTGCGAAGACCCTCTCTGATCCAGGATGGAGTAACTGGTTATCATATTGCCGTATGATAAGTTTGGTAATATGGTGCTTCGGTTCTAGCACAATTGGGTGTACGACATCTTCTTCCAGACTAGTAGAACGGCGCAGTCTTCCACCTACTCGGATAAGGCCCATAGAGACGTCGTACTCTGGAGCAAGTGACAAGAGCCGACTGCTAGATGGAAGTGCTTTCCCTGCTTTTAGGCACTTAACTTCATCCGGAAAGCTATCATATTGTGCTCTCTGAAGGATTCGGAGTTCAGCCTCTCCGTAGTCATCCGCACTGAGGGCGCTCGACTGGAAGGCCGCCCCGTGAAGGGACTTACTTGTTGCCTCAAGGAGATCTTCAAAGGTAGAGTGGTCTTCAGGGGCTGGGATCTCTGGAGCAGTAATGGCTGACATGAACCCACAGAAAGCAGACCTCTTCATCTCTGTTTCATCTGGGACCTCCACGAAAGAATTTGTAGCTGGCCAACTCTCACGTGGTAACCGGAGGAAGGCTGGACCTTGGCTGAACTGGTTTGGTTTGGCTAAGTTGGATAATGTCATCCCTCTTGTGATAGGATCTGCAGGGTTATTCTGAGTGTCCACATACCTCCATGCCCGGTGATCTGTTAGCTCCTGAATCTCAGATATACGAGTTCCTACAAACACCTTGTATCTGCAGGACTCTGACTTTATCCAGGCAAGTACGGTGGTGGAGTCAGACCATAGCACTGTGTCCCTCAACTGAAGGGTGAGCTCCCTCTGGATCATCTGGGCAAGCTGAGCTCCGGTAAGGGCCGCACAGAGCTCAAGGCGTGGCATTGACTGTTGTTTCTTCGGTGCCACTCTTGAGCGTGCCAGCACAAAGGCTACATGGACTTGGCCTTGAGGATCCTCACCACGTAGGTAAGCAACCGACCCATAAGCGGACTCTGATGCATCACAAAAGACGTGAAGCTCGAGGGTGATGGCACTTACATCCACGTCCAGTGGGAAATAACTCCGGGAGAGACTGATCTTTGGGAGCTGAGGGAGCTCTTCTTCCCATGTAGTCCAGGCTTGCAGGAGGTCGACCGGTAAGTTTGAGTCATCCCAGTCGCGGTCTTTGGCCCACAGTCTCTGGACCAAAACTTTGGCCCTTGTGGTGAACGGCAGGATATGACCTAGGGGATCATACTGGCTTGCTAATATCTTATAGATATGTCGCATGGTGGTCTGGCTTGGGGCAACCGGGCGATGCCTGTAATGGAGTGTGTCCTCCATGAAGTGCCAACTGAGGCCTAGCGTCATCTCTTGAGCTTCACCATGCATCTCAGAAACCCATCTTTCGCTGCTATCAGACTTGGCCTCCTTAGGCAGGTTGCAAATCACCTCTGGCTGATTACTGGCCCACTGACGAATTTCGAAGCCACCTGCAGCTAGAAGGTTTCTAAGCCTCGTCACAAGGTTACTTGCTTCTATTACAGTGGGTAAACTCTGCAGGCAGTTATCAACATAGAAGCACTGTTCGACACTGTGGCGGACATTCTCCCCTGGTTGACTTGACTCATTGACGTGTTTCTGTAGAGCAAAGATCGCGCAGCAGGGGCTGCACGTTGTCCCGAATGGCAGGACCTCCCACTGGTACACTGATGGCTGTTCGTCTATCTTTAGATCCCTCCAAAGGAACCTCAACAAGGGCTTGTCTCTGTCCAGAAGGCGGATCTGGTGAAACATCCCTTTAATGTCACCACTCACTGCAACTCGATGCTCTCTGAAGCGCAGGAGGACTCCAAGGAGTGAGGGTCCTAAGGCTGGGCCAGGAAGGAGGTAGTTATTCAAACTTTGTCTGCCAAGCTGGAAGCTGCAGTTGAAAACAATCCGTTCCTTGCCATTGTGTCTGACCATGTGGTGGGGCAGAAACCATGACTCTTCTGATGAGTCTGCTTCACAGGAGTCAATCTTGGTGACATACCCAGCAATCTCCAGTTTCTTGATCTCCTCTCGGTAGGTAGATACACGCATTGGGTCTTGCACTAACCTTTTCTCTGTGTTTCGCAGGTTCTTCATCACAACTTCCTTTGAAACTTTCAGCTTGGGCATGTTTGGGACTCGTAGAAGGGGTGTAGCGTATCGATGCCCTCCGTTCACTTCTACACGAATGGTCTCGGCCTCTAATAAGTCCACTGAGTACTTGTCCTCTCTCGATCTGGTCACCAACCTCTCACTTTTGAAAGGCAGTGTATCTAACTGCCACAACCGTTCAACTTGACCGAACAGCTCAACAGATGGGGAGGAAACTGTGGTGAACAAGCACTGTGTGGTGGGAAGCTGTTGCTGCAGGTATTTTGCTGGGCCTTGGAGTGTCCAACCGAGCTTAGTCTTGACCGCTGCAGGACCACCAGGGGGACCTAAATGCACTGGCTCAATCGGAACGATCAGATCAGCATTATCTGATCCAATCAGGAGGGTTGGCTGAGCTCCATCGATGGGTGGAATTGCCAGACCTCGTAGATGTCGATATCTTCTTTGGAGCTGGGTAACTGGGTAGCTGTACTGAGAAAGGCCTAAGTGTTCACCCGTGAATGCGCCTTGAATGGAGAACCTCTTCGTTGGTTGGGAAGCAGGAGTAATCGTAAATGACACACGAGAGCCTGACAGTATCTTGATGTCTTGACGGATAGTACGGAGTGTGAGGTCTTCTGCTTGACCCTGTACTCCCAAGCGGCGTGCTGCAGATGAAAGCAGGATGGTTCTCTCAGAGCCATCATCCAGCACTGCATATGTGTCGAGTACTTTATCCTGGTATTGCAAATTGACTCTGACAATCTTCAAAAGCACCTGGCTATATCTATTTGGCTGATCCAGGTAGTGAGTCTCTGCTGTCGACATGATGGTAGGCTCGTTCTCACTCCTCTGATTAACCTCATGTAGAACAGAAAGGTGCTTTGACTTGCAGAGGCGACATGGTTTCTTAAGGTCACAGGCGGAGGCTAGATGGGAACGTCCGCATCTCCAGCACCTTCTCTTGACTTTAATCCAATCCACCATCTCTGCTTTGGTAAGCTTAGCAAAACTCTCACATTGGCTGAGGTAGTGTTCTGCCTCACAGTAAGGGCAGTATATCTTACCCTTCACATGGGTTCGGATAGAATGAGCTACCTTGGAGGGCGTGTTGGAGGGATGGTTACTAGAACTGCCTGTCCCATGCATAACAGTAGTGATCTTAACATTGGACTTCTGCTGCTTGTATTCTCTCCTGTCTTTCTCACTGTGAGCTTGAAGTGAGGGCTCAATGTCCAGGCATCTGACTTCTGCCTTCAGCCATTCTGAAAAGTCAGTGAGCGTTAGCTTCAACTTATCAGGATCCTTCCTATACTGTTGACGACGAAATCGCTCTTGCTGGTGCTTGGGGAGCCTGCTTAGAAGGCGCTTCACATTTGAGCCACAGTGGAGTTCCTCATGGCCTTCACCTCTGAGAGCTTTCAGCATGCCGACTAGCGACTGCACTCTAATGGAGAACTCATCAAGTGCCCTATCACTTCGGATCGGGGGTAGGCGTTCCATGTCCTCTATCTCTTTCAGCACAAACTGATATGGACGTCCATAGCGTTCATCCAGCACTTTCAGAGCTTCAGAGTAGGGCATATTAGACTCTGCATGGGCTAGCACGAGGCGATGAGCTTGTGGCACCTTGACATGCTTCAGCAAGATGGCATACTTGTAATGCTCCGACTGAGATGGATGAAGAAGGGTGCTAAGAGATAGGCGTAGCTCCACATATTGAGCTCTATCCTCCTGGGTGAAGTCCGGAAATGTTGGGCCTTCTATATTGAGGGGTGGATGCTGATACCCAGTGGAGGGATAATGAACCAACATGGCTGGATTTCCTTGGTAGAAGGGTTGGGGTACATAAGGAGGCTGGAATGTTGACTGGTGCATGGGTAGAGGCATCATCTGATCAGTAGCTGGACTTACATGTAGCGATCTGGGAGGAGCCACATGTGGAAGATAGTTATGAGGCTCAGGTGGCACCAGATGTGGATTTCCTAACTGAGACTCTCCACTTCCCTTGTGCTGGCTGCTGGTTGTAGCTGCGTTGAGCTTACAGTTACTTGAAATGGGATAGGATAAGAGTGAGCTATCTGAGGAGACATTTCTTAGAAAGCCTACTGAATGCTGTAGGCCCTGGGGTGACCCTTTAGGATGGCTGGGCTGAAGGTGAGCTGGTGGATCGTGTTCAGTATCCTGCTTAATAGACTGAATGTCATGGCATGGATTGAGCGTGTGCTTAGGGGGTTGAATGACTCGGCTAAGAGGCGGAGGAAGTGTCATTTGTTCTAGCTGATGGCTTATTTCTGCAGTTTCACTTGGGTGATGCTCAGTTCTGTGGTGGTGAGGAGCAAGGGCTGGGGAAGGCTGTGGTTCACCTCCTCGGTCTGGATAGAGTTTTCTTACTGGGGTCTGATGCCGTGATGACCTCCTTGACCACTGAGCTGAGGTCTGAAGGGAATGGTGCTGCAGGAAAAACTCCAAAAGCTCTGTTTGTTTCTTGGCCGTTTCACTCTGTTGGCGCGCTGTCTCCAAAGCCTGATGAACAATGGCGTCATTTGCATTCTGCATTGGTGTCATTGAGGATATGCTTCTAGCAGGACTGAGTAGATTCCTTTCCTCTTCGTGCCTGTGCATCTGGGCTAAGCTATGCTGGTCTGTATATTCGACTAAGAAATCATCCAGATATCTTGGGCGTTGCACTGCACGTTTGGGGCGCACAGGTGAAACAGGGAGGCTGATTCCTTCTTTACTGGTTGCCATATCGTTGACTCTGATCCGGCTCGAAGGACCATAAATTGTAATGGGGCTATACTGGTTGCGAAATTAGTCACCAATATGGGGTGTCTAGTCAGGACACGGAAGGCAGGAATACTTGTTGAAAGCTTTAATGTATACTTTCCTAATACAGATGCACAGGCACTATTTCTATGTATAAACTTTACTGTGTAGGTGTGGTTCTAAAGAAAAGGAAATAAACATTGATGTCAACTAACATAACACAACTGAGGCTAATACTCTCTCTAGTCATTTAAATAAACGGGGCTAAACATATTCTGAAATGTGAACTTCAATAAGAATGCCATACAATCTACACATAATAGAGAAAAAGGCTGTTACTGACATTTAACCATCAAATGCTAAAGTCACTTATTAACTTATAATACTTTATAACTAATGATAACTTACTTGTGGTCACTGACGCACACGAACACAACCTGAAGCTTATCTTGCAAAGTGAAACTAAACTGAATGCTGTTCTCTGCAAACCAGGGCATGTCTCAACATGTCAGAAAAGGGGCGTGGTCTGATCGATCACTCGCTGTACTGCTCTGTCCAGTTCACATCACTTGATCCTTTTGCACACTGTTCCTCAGAGTCTTCCCCATCGGTGTCCTCATAATCCTGGTCAAGTCTGATATTTGGATTACTCCAATAAATACAACTGCACTTGGATCTTTACCTTTTTTGTGTGCATCGTGACAGGTGTTGCAGGATCTCCTGTGCAGTCCACTCCTTTTGAAACTGCATGGCAGACACTATATGCCCTTGCTCTGCCAGTAGTGTTTTACTGCTGGACATTGGAACCGTGCAATCTCTGGGGGATGAAAGAGATTCATCTCAAACATCTCAAAGGAAGGGGACATGTTCAGCCATCCTTTTTCTTTTCCCATGCCTTAATTAATAGAAATCATGTTATTAGTCAACATAATAAATATGGTATAAAACAAACGCTGACAGCTTGATGCATACTTTTTCCTGAAGGGGCACCTATGCTCCTCAGTTAAAAAAAATTAGGAGTGCTTTTTTTTCTGAGTTAGCAAAATGAGTCACATGGACCCAAACTAAAAAAAATTGAGATTTTGGTTTTAAAGGGATAGTTAACTTTGAAATTAATTGTTGATATGTTTTAGCTTACTTCAGGGGCATCCAAGATGTAGGTGTCTTTGTTTCCACAGTATTTCCAATTTTGACATTTTTAGGTCAAACCGTTCTTGTCTGTCAGTCATATAATGCAGGTCTATGGTCACTACCTCAAAGAGCATACACAGAGAAGTCCAGATTAAACATGATTTAATGACTCGTAAATGTAAGTACACATTGATGGCCTAAGACATGAAACGAGCGGTTTGTGTGAGAAAACGAACATTATTTATATCGTTTTTACCTCTCGTAATCACAGTCACATCCAAGTGATCTGAGGGCGAGGTCACTTCTATCTGCACAAGCGCCGGAAAGCCCTGGAAGCGATCTTTCGCACGTGTACGTCACTCATTGTTTACACATAGATTTCAGAAGTGTTCTCCTTCACTGTGAAGATCTAAACATATTTAGATATACAGGAAATTGCAATGGAAGACAATTTCGATATATCAACAGACAACGTTGATTTTTTTTCCCGCAACCGCGCAAGAGATCACTTCCGGCGCTTTCCGCCGCTTGCGCAGACCGAAACGCCCGTGCCTTCAGATCACTTGGACGTGGCTGTGGTTACAAGAGGTAAAAACGATATAAATACTGTTCGTTTTCTCACACAAACCGCTCGTTTCGTGTCTTAGGCCGTCAATGTGTACTTACATTTACGAGTCATTAAATCATGTGCTGGACTTCGAAGGCACGGACTAGTGGTGGTTTTTGATGGCCGTTGCCGATACGTTGATTTTTCCTAGTCTTGTGGCAGGATCATGGCAGAACCATGATTTATGTACAAGTGCATGGTCTGTTGTTTGGGCCATGTGCTTGTGTTGTCTTGTCTCGTAACCCCGCCCCCTTGTTATCCTTGTTTAGTCATGATTGCATTGTTAGTGTCACCTGTTCCCCTTGTTAGTTTCTTGCTATTTAATACCCTTGTGTTTGCTGTCCTGTGTCGGTACATTGTCTATCTCACTGTAAGTTACCTGTTGATCGTCTTGTCTTGTCTTGTAAGAAGTGTATCTCTTAGCTATTAGTTTATCGTCTGAGTCTTATGCCGCGTTCATGTGCTATGGTAATTATGGTAAATACCAAAAGCCGATGTGGAAAATGCACATGAACACCCCCTCATGTGGTATTTTCTACTGGGCAACTCGTAGAATATTTTGATGGACAAGTTGCCGAGATGAGATAACCTTTGACCATTTCAAAATGGCGGAGAGCACCGCAAGAGTCGTGAAAATTTTGTTTTGTAGAATTTTGTTTTGTACTTGTAGAATTTTGTTTTGTACTTGTCGAATTTTGTTTTTGTACTTGTAGAATTTTGTTTTGTACTTTTAAAGATTTTAGTTTGTACTTGCAGGATATTTTGGTCATTGAAGAAATACGTTTCTATGTATATGTAAAACATACTGTATTTGTTTGATAGGTACGTTTTTTATTTGCAGAACAATATGCATTAGTTTGTGAGTGATGTTTTGTATTTACAAACCACACTGAGTTTGTGTGTGAATCATTGGGTGTGAGTAAAACACGTTTTGTTTGTGTGTGAGGTTTAGGCACATACTTCGCTCCATACTCCAGGAACTGAGCTATTGTAATATTAATATGCAGACTCCGTCCGTCACACCATCATTCAAAAGTTTAGGGGGCAGCAAGATTGTTTCAATGTTGAAAAAAGTTTCTTAAACCCACTAGGGCTATCTTTATTTGATCAAAAATACAAAAAGTAAACCAGCTGTTTCCTATTTTAATATTTTTTAACATTTATTCATATGATGCAAAGCTGAATTTTCAGCATCATTACTCCAGTCTTCTGTGTCACAAGATCCTTCAGAAATCATTCTAATATGCGGATTTGCTGCTCAAGAAACATTTCTGATTATCAAAGTTGCTGCTTAATTTTTCTTGATTTAATAGAAATTGCAAAAGACAAAAAAATTGATTTGCAATAGAATATTTGTCTTTACCGTCACACCATCTTGCGGAATTATAAAGTATTCATTTATTTTTTACTGACCCCAAACTTTTTTGAGAATGTGTACAGATTTGTATGCTGCAAATAACTAATCATAATTGTCTTTTCTCCAGGCTTTGTGGTCTTTGCAACAGTTGTCGTCATCATAGCTCTCATCTTCATATTGGGCCCACGCCACGGGCAGACCAACATCCTGGTCTACATCACTATCTGCTCTGTGATTGGTGCCCTGTCCATCTCCTGCGTGATGGGATTGGGCATCACCATTAAGGAGGCCATCGCTGTGGGAAGCCAGTGTTGCGACAACTACCTGAACAAAGCACTGAACATCTTCAACACATCCCTGGTGACGCCTACTACGTCTTCTGCAGATGTTGGCCTTTAACCTTAATGGATTTCCATGGAGCATGTCTGTCAATAACTAGCCCAACTTCGGTATTAAAAAAATCCCATGCAGCTTCAACATCAGGAATTAAGTAGAGGCTATTCCCGATTTATCCTTCGAAGGTCATTAACAAAAAGATTATTATTAAATAATTTAGTTTTCTATACCTTAATATATTTAGGAGGAAGATGAGGAGCTGCAATTTTCCAGATACAATGGATAATGGAATGATCGCTAAAGCAGTCAGAGAGAACTCCAGAAGTCATTATTCTGTTTGGATGAGAAACAAGAATCCAATCAATGAGGGATTTAGTCAGAATTAGAGCAGACTCTGGTGGGCTCAGTGATGATTTGAGTCAAATAAGCAGCATTACCCCATACTACGTTCTTTAAATGTAGAAGAATCCTTCCAATTTAAATTAATATCCCCCAGCAGAATAATTTCTCTTGAGTCTCCTAATAACGATACCATAGCTAAAAGGTTCTTAACAGACTTCAGTTTAGGGGATGTAGGTGGTCGATAAATATTACCTTTATTTGCATGAAGTGTTATCTTAACAAAAATACCTTGGAAAAGCTCAGGTTTCACCTCAGGAATAATTAGCTGTGAACTCAGATTAGATGAAATATAGGTAACGATTCCACCTCCCCTGGAACCTCAGTCAGCCCTATACTGTACATTACATAATTTTCAAGGTGAATAATGGCGTCAGTAGTACTATTAGTAAGCCATGTTTCAGACAAAGTAATTATATTGGGATTAATATAGGATAGCCAGGCTCTAAGCTGATCAATTTTAGGGAGTAAACTACGGATGTTAAGATGAATAGCATGGAGACCTTTACCCATAAAATATATATTTGTAATCAATGAAAATAATGCTAGCTAGCCTTATGAGGTAAAATCGTGAAAGTGAAGAAGAGGTGAACATGAGGGCCAACACCATATACACACACACTCAACCATACCTACATTAAAAAAAAACAACAACAACACAATAATAGACCAACGCTACTTTTGCGTCATCGAAGGGTAACGCCCCCTTTTGGGGGAAAACACCTCTATACTGTCTATGGGAAAACAAACGGATTCCCATGAGAACAGAACTCGCACTAGATCTGCAAAGTTTCTTGATAGCAAAAATGGCACAAACTTATAGAAGCTAACGTTACTGAATACGGGGTTACAGAGGTGTCCCTTTGAAATGGTCGAAAACTGGATTAATGACCCCACACAGCGGCCAAATATGGACTATTCAGACATCTAACGTTACCACTATCTCGTGGAATCACCAAGTAAGTAGCCTTTTTTTTCATTAACACTCACAGTATGACAAACTAGACGATGAATGGATCATATTTAACTTGATTTAAGCTATTGACATAGTCTAATAATGTAACGTTAGCTGCTAACAGCTAGTCTTTCTAATAGCTAGTCGACAACAAAACTGTCAATAGCTTAAATCAAGTTAAATATGATCCAAGTGACATGGCCTCATCGTCTAGTAGTTTGTAATAGGCTACTGTGAGTGTGTAAATGATAAATAAATAAAAAAGGCTACTTACTTGGTGGTGATTCCACGAGATAGTGGTAACGTTAGATGTCTGAATAGTCCATATTTGGCCGCTGTGTGGGGTCATTAATCCAGTTTTCGACCATTTCAAAGGGAAACCTCTGTAACCCCGTATTCAGTAACGTTAGCTTCTTTGAGTTTGTGCCATTTTTGCTATCAAGAAACTTTGCAGATCTAGTGCGAGTTCTGTTCTCATGGGAATCCGTTTGTTTTCCCATTGACAGTATTGAGGTGTTTTCCCCCAAAAGGGGGCGTTACCCTTCGATGACGCAAAAGTGGCGTTGGTCTATACAAAAATCCACACACAAAAGCAAGATAACAAATTCAACTAAACTGTCTTCATTCACTCCCCTGATAATAGAACCACTAAGTTACTTTCCGCAACGTAATTAAGTGCTTCGAGATTTATAATAAGTCCCTTGAAATGAATAGGTAAAATAAATCAATAAGAAAAAGAATACACACTCAATACATTTTTGTTTGCTTTATACCAAAGACCCAGTGGTGGAATAAAATAAAACAGCATATATTAAGCAACCAAAAAACAGCAATCTTCAAGGTCAGAGAAAATCAAACACTCAAGTACACAAACTTTCTTCCTTCCCTTTTCTTAAAAAAAAAAAAAAAATCATCTCTCTCTATGAGAACAATTCTATCTGTCACCACGAAGTGACTTCAGGCCGTACGACAATAAACAAACAAGCATGACAGCAGACGTAATTGATCTTTTTACTTAATGAATGAGGATCAGAAGAGTCAAAAGAATCTAAGTACTTGACAGCCTCACTTAAATCACCAAACTGGATTTGGTCCGACCCTCGGCTGAATTTGATAATAGCAGGAGACAACGAAAAAGCCTCAAACCCCAAGAGCCCGGTTCATTACTGGAAAGCAGGGATGTCTAAGTCGAGCGGTGAAATCACTGTAGTCAACAGTAAAGCGGATAGTTTGACCATCAACAACCACAGGTGTTTTCCTTGAGAGGCCCAGGATCCTGTCTCTGTCAGTGAGGCGAAGACAATTAAAGATCATGTGCCGTGGGGAAGAACACGGGCGGCCAACGTGATGTGCTCGCGGAAACTCCGGAAGGTTGAAGGCCAACTCAGGAAACCATGTAGGAAAGATGCTCAACAGGTAGGACAGCGCATTACTATGTTCTACTCCTTCTTTCAGGTTGATTATACGTAAGTTGTTCCTTCTGCCCTAGACCTCCATTGTGATTAATTTCTCCTGAAGTTTCTTTAAAGCCTCAGACTGCACAGTTACGGCATCCTCAGCGCGTTTCACTTGAGCATGAAAAGAAGTAGTAAGCTTACGTTGGGAGTCCAACTCTTTCGAGTGTTCCTCCAGTGTTGTTTTAATGGAAACAAGCTGATTTTCCAGACGATCAAAGCTATAATTAAAACTATAATTAAAAAAAACACATACTTTATATTTTTGTTTCAGGTTTTCCCATTTCTTTTTTCTCTGAACAACAGACATTTTACCCTCAAGGCTCTGCTCTGTGACAGAAAATCTGCAATAAATGCACAGAAATCAAGAATTACAGGACTGCAGTAAGACTTGAGTAGAATTATATACATCTATAAATGATGTACTACTGAATCTACAGCACTTGGATAAAATTACATTTGTCTTGTATACTTACTCAAAACCTTTTATTGCTGTGTTTCTTTTGCCAGACACAGCGGAGGGAAAAGTTTACGTGAACTTATAAAAAAAAATTTTTTAAATAGAGTGTGTATCATTTAATTTCTTTATATTTTTTTCGCAATTATTCTAGCAGCTGAAGAAATCTTTCCTCTCTCTCTTTTGTCTCCCTTTCTCTCTCTCTCTCTCTCTCTCTCTCTCTCACACTTCTCTGTCTCTTCTTTCTTCTCTTTCTCTGGCCTCCTGTTCTACTCTCTTCTCATTCTCTCGTCGCTCTCTTTCTTTTCTTTCCTCCTTTTCCTCCATCTCTCCACCCTTTCAATGGCATCTCGTTCTCTTTCAGCTTCCCTCTCCTCCATCTCTCGGATCAGCTCCTCAACTTCTTTTCTTTTACTCCCTACTCTTTGACGCTCTGACCTCACTGAGGATAGAGAGGTAACAGCAACATTCGGGACAGATGAGGCAATAAGGGTGGGTTGTGTGTTGGAGGGTCTGCCCCCTATTTCCTCATCCATGGCAGAATACCATTTCCAGGATGCTGCTGTTACACCCCCATCCTCAGCGCTCACCCCAGTCTGTGGACATTTCAGATCCAACAAATATAGATTCCTTCGAATTTTTTATGGATCAGAGTCAGACAGATCATAAAAACACAGCTTCAGCCATCTTGATCTAGGATCTAAGACGTATAGACTATTTTTATGATACTTTCAATGTGTGTTTTGAGTCCCTTTTAAAGCTTGAAAGCTTCAGTCCTCATTCATTGCAATTGCATCTAAGAAACCAACCAGGACAATGGAATCACACGAGGGTGAGTAAATCATGTCAGAATATAATTTTTTAGGAGAACAAACCATTTAATAAACGTGTGTGTGTGCACGCTTTATAAGAGCTCCAGCATGCTCTTGGTGAACAGTGTTTCCAATGAACTCCAGTCTGGCATGTCAGCTGTATTGCCTTTACGCCACAGTAACACTGCATCCTAACACTTCAGCTGAAGTCATTTCAACAGTAATCAAAGTGTTTTTGATGTTTATTATACTTTGAACCAATGAGATTTCACAGTGGAAGCAATTTACCACTAGTTGGGAACTTACAAGATTTTACAAATTTAAGATTTTTAAGAAATTACAAGATTTGCAATGCACATATGTAATTTATCGCTTTTTGTGTCCTGGCTAGGTTACTGTGTAAAAAATATGACATTCAAGAAGAACTATCAAGCCCCACTAAGAAATCCATTGATCCTACAACACTCCTGTCATTTCCAAAATTTAGTAAGCTGCCTCAATGTCTACTCTCTATACTTTAGAAACCATGTAGAGAGAATAAATGCACATATAAACATGCAATTTGTTTAATTTCTTTGTGCTCTGCCAAGCTGTTGTTTTAATCAAAAGTGTGTGTCCCATGCAAACAGCCAGCATCCCAACTAAAATGGAGCCTAATAAGATTACTAGGTTTTGGTACAGCAACTATGTCTTACTCAAACTAAATAATTACCAGCTCCACATGCAAGGGCATAGCCTAGTAGAGTACGAGTAGAGATAGTAGGCATAGCCTAGTATCAGGCAAGCCAAATCTCTTAGAATCTTTAAATCTCAGCTTAAAACTCATTTTTTTAGGTTAGCTTTTAATTGATTTATTGTCTTTTATGTTTGTTGTTTTTTATGTTAATTTTACTGTGTATTGTCTCTTGTGTGTGTTGTATCTTTGCTATTTTAATTGTTTTTGTACAGCGCTTTGAGATGTACATTTAAAGGCGCTATAGAAAAATAAAGGTTAATATTATTATTATACTATTACGGAAAATAAATCCTACCTTGACAAGAGGGTTAATGGCACCAACATTGGGGTTTGTGTTGAAGATTTTGTTGAAGTTGGTCTCTCTGTTTACAAGCTCCAGTTGGTAGAACTTCTTGTCATCCATCCTTTAAAGAAAAGTAGATGCTCTCACGATTTTCATGGAATTCCATTTGTCTACTGAACATGAAGGGCACTAAACACAAAAATTGTTTTGCAAGCTTAAATACATGAATAAAAAATTATTATAAACTTCTATTAAAAACACTAGTTCATGTGATGATAAAATGCTTGAATTTCAGTTAGTTATAGAAATTATATTGCTTTTTTTTAATGGTTTAAACACCAAAACCATGCCATGAGAAACTGTAATTTGGTTTTTTACGTTTAACATTATAATATAAAATATAAATTCATAAATGTAAATATGAACAATATGGTAACTATGTATGTTCTCCCTACCACTAATGTTCCTCAAAATAATTATAAACTCTCATTAAATTTAACTACATAATGACGTGACCTCATCATTTAACTCACAATTGACATTGATACTGTTTTCTTTCTTTCTTGACTTTCATCAAATATCACTTTTTCACTCTGTCACATAAAACAAAGAAAAATATAACTATAAAAGTAATATATTCAATATCAAATTCATCTTTGGTTTGTTCAGCTAATTCAACTTTATTTGTGATAATGAGTCAGTGAATTAAAAAAACGTTTTAGCTGGTCGGTTGCCAGGGGCAACGCCTTCAGAACTGCACAGAGGCGCGACTAAACATGCCAGAAATAGCGAGAGAGAGAGAGACAGTACAGAGTAGTATTTGTTTACATTTTAGCGATGCACGGCAGTGTCTTTGGAAGATATGGGGAAGGAAGAGAAATGAAAGTGGTTCTATCGGGTTTATAACAATGCTAGCAGGCTTTATTTAGAGAAACTGCTTGTCGATAATCTGACAGCCGCAACAGTGAGCACAGCATGATTTCAAAAAGCAATACTTTCAGCACAGTTCGCCTTTTATTTAACACAAACAAATGAAATGAATACTCTGTTATTCAACTAGAGTTCTTTAATTTGTTATAGATATATCTGTACCTCGAAATGTTAATGAGGAACGATTCACATTGACAGGGGAATGTCCGATCTGGTAATTCTCTCAAATTCTGCACAAACCTACATACACAAGAAAATTAATTTGTTACAATACCCAATATAGTCTAACAGCAAATAAAATTCCAATAAAAAAAACTTTCAATTACCTCTTCTGTTCTGAAAAGAGCAGGCCACCTGGTTTTGAAGTCTGCAAGTGGTTCCTTGATCACCTCATGCCTCCTTATTGAAAAACTCTTGTCCATCAGCATTCTAACATTTTTCTCATTGTTCTTCTTTTTTACTTCATTCAGAAGTGTTTTTCTGACTGCCTCAAGAGTTTCATCCGTTTTCCTTTGTGGATGGGGAGGACAGTAATTGACCTCAGCTTTGCGTGGTTTTTTTACCTTGTATGCGGGACTGGATATACCACCTGGCTTGTGCTTGACTGAATTAACTGCAACTTCTGTGCAGCCAAGATTTCTTAATTTCGTTCAATAGTTGCCAAGTTTATATTTTATACTGGCTTTCCATCCACTGTATCCAGTAACCGAACCTCTGTCTTTCAAGCAAGGATGCTTTTGAACGAGTGCTGCAGATCATATTCTGCATCAGAAGGGTAGACTTTGTACTTCACAATTTCTTTGGCAAGTCCATCTAAAATTGATATTTTCAGTTTTGGGTCAGGACTGAGTAAAGTGCCCCGTGTTTTGAAAGCTGTATTACTTTGTTCCAGTTTGAGCTCTGCATCATATGTGAAACGAGGCACAGTGAAAACAGCAGGCCATGCAGAGGACTTCATGGTAGAGGACGACTCAGGAGAAAAACTCGCAGAAGATTCAGAGTGTGTTGAAGTAGATGGAGCAGATGAAAGTATAAGTGCGTCACAGGATGAGATTGACAGAGCTGGTGAGGAGCATGCACTTCCAGATATGTCCACATGTGGTATGGTACTTGATGCTGTCAAAAATACCACTTTCAGTGTACTTTTATCGTGAATTTCTGATGTGGACATGAGATTCATGAACTCATTGTCAAAGTCTGGATCCATTAATTGCAATCTAAAATCTCATTGGAGATTACACTGCTTTGCAATTTGCTTGGTTAAATCATCAACAGAAGTAGGCATCCCATCCTGAAGGATAACTCTCTGAGAGTTGTTCTCTCCAAGAATAATTCTTATGCTACGTTCACACCGGACGCGAATAGGGCGTCAGGCGCAAATTATTTCAATGTTAAGTCAATGCAAAGACGCTTTACGCGCATGAAAAATTCCTGCGGCGGGAATGAGGCGTAGAGCGCGGCGTGGAAGACGCGAATACGCCTCATTCGCGCGAAAGGCGCGAATTGAGTGTCTGGTGCGTTACGCGCGAATGATTCAGTTAGTGCCATTTGTGCATTCACGCGTTTGACGCGAATTCGCGTCTGCCGCCCGAGTTGAAAAATCTGAAAAAAATCTTGTCACCTGCCAATAACCACTGTTGAGATCAATAGTAGAAAAGATGGCTGCCCCAGAGAGTGATTCCCGAATCTCTGTGATATTGGGAAGAGGGTAAGCATCACTTTCTGTTACAAAATTGACTTCTTTTTTTTATTTTATTTGCAATGTCATGAAGCCATTTGATAGATGTACCAGTGATAGTAACTATAGTAACTATAGTAAAGTTGGCCTAATAGGCTAGTAATAAATGAACACGCATACAAAAATGTCTTTCGTCCTGTAGGCGTCCTGGAGAATATTTCTGTTCATCCTAAACACATTTTCTGTCGTCCCCAGGATTAGGTCCAACACCCTATGGGCGGGTTTGAAAGGGTGGGATCTAGTACTTGTAGTCTTTACTGAAATCCTCTTACACTTCCTCCTATAATGACGTAAAATTTCGATTTTTGCATCATTTTAGGAGGAAGTGAAAAAGGTAAATAGCAGATTTCTCTCATCTCAGGGGAAAATGAGAGAGTGTTGCACGACAATTCAATAGTCCCTTCCCCATAAAATTTTGAATTTAGTAGATGTGATTTCCTGCATTCTGGTGCATTTTAGGCCTTAGACCTATACCAATAAAATAACTTAAACCAGTCAATACCAATGGTCAAATAATACAATAATAATAATAACAGTTTGACAGTTAATGATAATGAACAAGTTGCATGTTTATTATGCTCTGTGTGCTGACAAAAAAAAAGTGCAAACGCATAATATTGATAAATTATAATATAGGTAATACAAAAAATAATAGATAATACAACAATCTAGTTTAATCCATCCCCAGCTGTAGATTACATATTTTTGACAAATTGACAATTGGATAATGGATAACAATGTGTTGATACTAGAGAAAGAGAGAGAGAAAAGGCTGTGAAGGAGAGGGTGGGACAACATTCTTGAGGGTAACACCCAAGTATGAGAAGAAAGTTGATTTTAACTAGTATGAAACACAGTAATCTAGCTCAGAACTTAAAAACATTAAAAACAAAGCAAACACACAGGTATTAATATTCCTATAACTATTTTAATATCAAATGTGTGTGAAACAGTGTTTATGTGTGTGTGAGTGAGTGACAGAGACAGACAGGTCAATTCCCACGACTTACTTTACATTATTTCCACTCGACGTCACTGACGCTGCCATTCTGCTCTCATCTGAGGTAAAAAAAAATGTCCCGTGGTGCGCGTGCACGGTGCACTCCCCTAGTCTGATACTGTGGGCGATATTTTCAGCGCCCCCAAACCATAAAATTTGACTACGCTGATTGGCGAAATATAAACTTTTTTGCATAGCAACCGGGGAACTATTGGCTTAAATTCCAGCACTGTGGGGCTGAGCGAACTGGCGCCCTGAGAAGACAGCCTATTGGCTATACTACCACACCAACATGATAAAAGTAACGAAAGTGAATGCAAATATCATTCTGGTGAGTTCAAAACACTTTTCAAAGTAAAACCATGATTAGCATATAATTAACATTGATTATTTTTCAAAATTATAAATTATAATATATATTAAAAAAACAGACAGACAGGTCGGAGGGAGGGCGGCGCCCCAGCGCCCTCTATGGGCGAGCCGCCCCTGCAAATGGGTGTCCCTTTAAGTACATCCTCCAATGTAATGAGTTTAAGGGTTCATCGTCATCACAAATTTTAGGGAGCCCAAGAAAAAAAATAAGAATTGTACATTTACATCTTGCTCTAAGACATTCTTTTGCCTCTATCCTTTTTCAAATCTGTCTGGATTGTTTTGAAATAGTCCCTTATGACAGTTTGAGAACCTCCCATAAGGTTGATTTAGACACATCTCCTCTGTCATTTATTTAGAGTAAGCTGTTTTCTCTGAAATGTCCCTCATTTGTCAAAATGGGGTTAAAAAGCTAAACATTGTGAGTATTTCTATGTTAAAGTCTACTGAAATTGAGACTGTGCAGTGATGAAATTTTGGAGGGTAAAATCTAGAACAATGGTTCTCAACCTTTATTGAACAAACGCCCCCCTGACCTCTTCATGATCCGGTCGGAAAAGCAAGGAGCAGAAGACGAATCCTCCTCCACAAAAGAGGGAAATGCTGACCATGCGTGGCCCACATGACACGCCAGCTACAGGCCCGAAAGGTTGCCTTGGCCTCCTCATCATTTTGAAGGTCGATGAGAGTTTCTTGAATTTTGGCCTCACTCCTGGACACATCCACTTGAAATGGCTCCATCACCCACTCAGGGACATCCAATTGGCCGAGGTCCTTGAAACTGATCTCCATGTTCTTCTTCACTGCCCTCAAGTGATTGGTGTAACGCAGCAGGTGGTTATCGGTCAGCTCATCAACCACCTGAATGTAAGTACAGAAAGGCAGTCAATATTATTAAGATAACATGTTAGGCTGCCTTTGTAGGTTAAAATATACCTAATACTACTACTACTATTAATAATAATAGGCGACCTTGGCCAGCTGAGGGAAATGACTGAATTGACGCCTGCTCAAATTTTGTTTGTAAACGAGTTTGTTGGCGAGGAAACTGCAGATGGTGGCCTTTGAATGGACAAGTGTCACGGCATCTCTCTGGAGCTTGAGTGACACATCATTCATCTTCCCAAAGAAATCTGCCAGGTAAAAGATGTCACTGTGACACGACCACAGCATGTCCCTTAGGGCTGCGTCGGCACCGGCAAGAAACTCTTGGACACTTGTGAACAACTTTCACAGCTTAGCCACACAGTTGCCCTTGGATAGCCAGCGTACCTCAGTGTGGAGCAGCAAGCTCTGAAATGTTTCGTCATTCTCTCGCACAGCTGCCTGAAGATCTGGTCATTCAGAGCATGGGTCTTAATTTTGTTTATGGCCCTGACAGCGATGTTCAGAGACTGGTGGAGAGAAGAACTCATATTTTTGGCCACTAAATTGTGATGGTGTAACGTGCAGTGCACTGTTAACACCTGCGGCACACACTCCTTTAACAAAGTTGTGATGGTGGGTACCTGCCAACCATAGCGGGAGCTCCATCTGTGGCACAGGCGAGGATGTTGGCAATCAGAAATAGGAATACAGTTCCCCAGCAGGTAGTCACTCAGAGCCCTGAAGATTGTCTCCCCTCGTGTGTCAGTGGAGAGATATACACTCTCAGTGTGACACTCTCAGACATATAATGCACATACGCCATCAGCAGAACATCATTGTCTATTGTCGTGTTTTCATCCAACTGGATATTGAATGGGTTTTTACGGAGTGTGGCACACGACTGCTGCTCTGTATCCAGCACCATCTCCTTTATTCTCCAAGCCACTGTCATTGCTGAGCAGAATGGCCTGCATCATTGGCGATGGGTCTCTATCCATGATGGTGGAGATGGCTTCTTTAATCGCTGGGATAACCAGCTTCTCTTCCCTTTCTAAATGACAACCCAGACTTTGCTATCAGAAGAGAGATGCTATATGAGGCCAGTAACCCACTCTGTGTCTGGTTTACCTTCATAGCAAACATCTTGGAGATGGACTGTTTTGAAAGGTTCTGGAAACACGCTGCATCCTTGGATGCTTTTTTTTTCTGACATTTTCACTGCATGGCTTCTAGTTCACGACACCTGAAGAAGAAAAAAATAAGCTGACCTCATAATTGTCTTAATATTCAACCATACATAACTGAGAAAAAAACAGAGGGAGAACTGTGATTACCCTAACAGT
The DNA here is from genome assembly GCF_988280905.1 of Pimephales promelas. Lineage (NCBI taxonomy): Eukaryota > Metazoa > Chordata > Actinopteri > Cypriniformes > Leuciscidae > Pimephales > Pimephales promelas. The sequence continues at coordinate 25,145,667 of NC_142792.1, read as the reverse complement.
GACACTAATACAACTTACTGTCCAACCACCGAAAGTGAGCCTCTCGGCGGAAACTTTCTATGCTCACAATGCTGTTGAAGCAACTGCAGGGGAGGGCAAGGGAGCCAAGTGCAACATCACCATCTTGAAGCACAACCTGCGGTAAGATTTCACGAAGGACCAGCGGAGGAAGCTATACATTAACAAAACATAACAATCTGAACTTGTGGTTATTATGATTCCCTTACCTTTTATAAATTGGGTAATAACAAACACATACCTCCTGTATGTTCAGGGCTTGGTCAACAGTTGCCACTGTGATGGGACAAATGAATAATGTCAGTAAATGACAGTCAACATTTAGTATAAATAATAGAGCACCTCAAACAAAATAAATCATACCAGTTTTGAGTGGCTTTAGCAGTTCGCCTTCTTTTTCTTTGCTGGATTTCCATGACCAATCTTGATAAATTTATGACATAAAAACACATTAATAATACAGTATATCAAGTTTCATTGCATGACAAAATGACAGCTAAAAGTCACACTAACTGTAAAAGCATTTTGCCATCCATGTCATTATTTTTTAGAAAAGGACTATAAAAATAAAGAAAGAAAGAAAGGTATGTCTTGGAAAGGTAGGTTATACTTTGTATATCTGACTATAGTTGGGGAAAGCACAAGTTTATCAAAACAATTCTTAAACTTACAGAATGTTTTTTTAATGAGCTTGGAAAACCCACCTCTGAAAAGTAAAATGTTCCCCCCAAGATGACATAGAGAGCATACTGCAACATGAATGATGTATTAATAACTGCACATGGGTTTAATTCTGACCAGGCACCTGCAGAATCAATAGTAACCGTTGATCCTACCATTAGAATGAAGACTCCACAGCTGCAAGACATCTCTTATCGAGGAATATCCTAGATATAAGTCAATTACATATGATATGATTTTTAACTAGTACCTCTAAATTCCTAATTCATTAAAATTTTCAATCACATTTGGTGTAAAATGAAACATACCCCAAGGTCCTCAGAGTAGAATTCTGTCCATGTCCAGGACACAGACTCTGAGCAATTTCTCTTTTGTCACAATAAATGAATGCCCCAGCACTTTAAGATATACACTACAAATAGTCAATCAATCAAACAAACAAGGCTTTTAAAAGATAACTACCCTGCAATACTACATATGATTAACAACTAAATTTGAAATAGAACAGAAAATAAGAAAGGCGGAGTTAACTCCCATGGATTTCTTCTCAATGCAGGGATGCATATATTTAATAAATATATGACCCTAATATTAAAGTGTGTTGCAAGTAAAGTGTTTCTTAAATTGTATGCAATGAGAAAAAAGCCAATGGGGAAAAAAAGAAAAGAAAAAAGAACTCAACATAGAACAAGAGAACACAAAATTCTGTAACAGGAAAACCTGTATATGGCAATGTAAGTGCCATCTCCAAAACCTGGAGTTTTCAGGGAACTGAGAATTCACACAATTTTGGCGTCATGATCTGAAAAAAATATGTTTTTACCCTGTGTTAGGAAACGCATAATATCAAGGAAATAATCAGAAATATGTCGTTGATTTCAGTATGCACAACAATTGGTGTTGTGTATGTTTAATTGTATGTTTATAATGTTAATTGTATGTCAATTGAATGTTTATGTATCATTACATTAAAGCAGACTCACACACAGCATCCAATGCCCTGGCACCCAAATGGGAAGACCACAGCATCATTGCTCATAATTTCAATCTACATTATATTAAATATTATAGTATATTAAAATTAGTTTATTACATAAACTATTAAAATGTATATTTTATAGTATATATATGTTTAATGTTTAAAGACATTCAAATTGTCAGTGATCCTTACAGGTAAGTTTTTTTTATCTGTTTCTTACATTTCCTTCCACCTCGCAAAGGTTTGTCAGTGTTAATAAGTTTTTCTGTTTTATGACAATAGAGCCCACAAGTGCTGCTTCATCATCAGCATTTGCAGAACGAACTTGAGCCATCTGTCAAGAGAATGGAAATATTGTATTACTTACAAAACAGATTCTTAGTAGTCTTATTCTAAAAGACCTGGCATTGCACACAGTGAATATTGTTGGCTCTATGATGAATCAGTTGTAAGTTGCTTAGAATATGACTGTCTGAATGCATAAATGAAAATGTTCAATCTTATTAAAAAAATAGTTGTTCTTACGCATTCCAGCGAAAAGTTGTTTTGCAGCTTGTGTGCTCACTCTGGGACAATATGAATCTTTCTAAATGCCTCATTATGCTTCTGCATCAACTCCATGGCGTAGCTACTGCATCGTGGCCATTTTCAGTGTTGGGAGTAACGCATTACAAAAGTAATACATTACAGTAACATATTACTTTTTGCTGTAACGCAGTAGTGTAAGGCATTACTAATCAATTTTCAGTAATATTTTACTCGTTACATGTTCAGTGAGGCTTGTATTACAGTTGTATTACAGTGTATTGTCTGCTTTTACTTCTTAAAGGCAACAGACTATGTGAAAGTTTTAAAGTAGTCTTTTAGTGCCAGTTCAGAGCGGTCGCGTCTGTAACATTGTTTTTTCCTCATAAATGCGAACATGAAAACTAAAATAAAATGAATATTTTAAGTTCTATGGAGACTGGAGAGCCAACCCTTCCTCATCCGATTTGCGCAGTGTAATTAACAGAATTACAAAAAATGTACTTTGCCTCCTATTTTTTTTGTCACGCATGAATGTGTGTCTTTTCCCTAATATTAAAAATAAAACATAGACTGATATTTGTCTAATGTCTGGAGTCCTTTAAGGAAGTAGCCTATATACGTTTCAATACATGAATTTTCTGAGAATTTTTATTTCAAGTTTTGACTGCAAATGTCACGTCCATAATGCTGGACTTCCCCAATTTTAAATAATTTATCCTCAACTAGTTTTGTGGTGTAGGTCTACGTATTTTATAATGTTAACTTCAAATAATACTAATAGCCTAATTTAAAGATAAGGCAGCATTGGATCTGGACGGTAAGGAGAATAACGCTGGAGTTGGAAGAGGTGTGTCTCGATTCTGTAGGTTCGTGGATCTGTCGTGTGGCGAATCGCGATTTCGGTTTCATATTGCATATCGTTACAGCCCCAAAGTTAAGTACTACTTAGTTATTTTGGTGAAAGTAACTCAAAAGTAATACATGTGTAATGTAACGCATTACAATTCTGGGACAGTAATATTGTAAGGTAATGAATTACTTTTAAATAACAGTAACAAGTAATACCTAATGTATTACAGTTTTGAAGTAACTTGCACAACACTGGCCATTTTATGCTTCTGCGTCAGGTTGCGTTGCATCGCGGCGCATTTCACCGCCAGAACGCTAGTGTGTGGTTTGCAAATCTCTTTGCTAGTTTGTTTTGGTTCCGTGCACCGGTTCCGCACTTTGTAGTGCGCTGAAGAGAAATTGTACAGATGGTCGTACTTTCGTACTTCCTCGATAAAACATTCCTCAACTTGATCCATCGTTGAAACAAACAGGTCACTTTAAAATGGCGCTATAGCGGGAGGGGGAAACCGGAAAAGCTACACTCCGGAAATGATCTGACCAATCACCTCGACGCGTAGTAAAATTTTTTGGAGGTGCACGTCGAGCTACGGCAGAAGGGTCGGAGAGGTGTTTGCATCATCGCAGAGGGGTCTGTGGGGGTACGCTGTCGATTCAACGCAGAAGCATTAAACAGGCTTAAGTGTGTCTCGCTTATCCTTACTGTTGGCCTCGTGGGACTTGTCAGATAGAGCAAAGTGCTTGGAAGAACCAGTCACTGGATTGCAATTACCATCCTCATCCATCTTCTTCACTTTTATCCAGGGTAGGCTGATAGTTAGGGTTACGCTCTGTGCAGCGGTTATTGTTTTGTGTAGATTCCGCAATTCGTCCCTCAAAGGGTGTAAATGGCATTGGCCGTTTCTCAATACCAAGTACGCAGACTTCGGACTTGCGTCCTTGGTAGTTCAGACTTGCAAGTTCGACTCCGGAGAACGAACTCCCGAGGATGCGAGGACGCAAGTCCGGTTCTTCTGCAAATGGAACAGAGCGTACTTGATCGCATCACTCAGCACGCTCTACTCTATATTTTAGGCAACAATAAAACGAAATTTGCTACAACTCTGCATCTTTTCGTCAACAATAAGACGAAATATGTTATAAAACACCCCTCTGACTCTTCATTAACAAAAAACAACATAGCCTATAATAGCCTAATGGCCATGTGGTTCAGGCAACGCGATTCTCTTCACTGCATATATTATAACAAAATGAACATGATCTTTTTGTTTTCATTTTAAAAATATGAAACATTGGATTTTTATTGACATTTATCAAACAGAGACAGGGTTATGTCATTTTATTTTATTGTTCATATAGTGAAGACAATATAAAAAAAATAGCCATGAAACCTTAAAAACTATGGAACAAATGGAACAAATGATAGTTTAATTAGACCAAAGATAGACTTATACACAAGACGAGTTATACGTCAAGGTTTATCCACTAGACTAGAGAGATCAGAGCCGGCGGCAAACGTCAGAAGCACTAGCCGAGGATAAACTGTTCCAGTCGGGGTTGATCTCGCTGAGTGTCCGCTGTAGGGTTGGATGTCAGAACTCCGAAAACGTCAGATGCATTTTACAATATAGGTGCTATCTTTATAAAAAAAACTACAGATTTGAGATTTAAACAACCACATTCTCGCCTGAAACACTCTTAAAATTACATTTCATGACTCAATAACAGTAGTATTTTGATATTTCGCGGATTTTCTCCTCTCCCATTTACGCTTGCTGGTTGGTGCGAGGTGCATTCTGGGTTACCTGGCTATCTCAAGTCCACACAAGTCACCTCTCGATGCATCCTCGGTAAACGGGGCGGATCAAGAACACATCCGGGGATTTGAAGTGGACTTGGCTAGATGCGAACTTTGAATTGGAACAGTACTTCGGCAGCGACTGATGACGTTTCACAAGTCCACAAGAACACAAGTACAGACAAGTACGCATATTGAGAAACGGCCATTGTTTCTGGCCTCCTTAACCCTCTGAGGACCAAAAACGCACTCCTGCGTTTTGATCGTTTTTTTTTTTTCACATAGCTGCAACATTGACTTAAAATACTCCGTCATTAAAGGGATCACTTTGAAATTAATTTTTGATATGTTTTAGCTTACCTCAAGGGCATCCAAGATGTAGGTGTCTTTGTTTCCACAGTATTTTCAGGCTAAGGGGGTCCACCAAAAAGCATGCACAGAGAAGTCAAAATTAAACATGATTTAATGACTTGTAAATGTAAGTACACATTGATGGACTAAAACACGAAACGACCGTCTTGTGTGAGAAAACGAACAGTATCTCATTTAACAAAGTTTTTTTTTTTTTCAATAAATTCATCTAGTTTTTGCACAAATATTTTTTCAAGGACTTTAGAAAATTGAGATAATAACGAGATTGGTCTATAATTTGTAAGCATATGCTTATCACCATCTTTGTATAGTGGAACCACCTTTGCTACCTTCATCCTATTAGGAAAGATCCCTGTCTGAATTGAAAGATTAAATATGTAACTTAAAGGTTTAACAATACAATCTATGGTTGTTTTTTTTTTCACAATAATCATATCTACAGTAACCCATCCATATCTGTAGATGTCTTATATTTTAATGCATTTACTATAGATATAATTTTATTTTCACTAACATATCCAAGAAACATTGCTTGGAGTACTCTACTCCCCTTTATCCCTCCATTCTGTGACCCTAAGTTATGTTTTTCAATATTCTCTGCTAGCTTGGGTCCCACATTTACAAAATAAGAATTAAATTCGTTTACTTCTTCGTTTAAGTTTTCAATTTTCTTATTATAATAAAAAAATAATAAATAATGGACAATACTTTTCATATAATGTAAGATATTTATCTAGAAAAGCTTCATATGCTGCATTTACTTCCCCAACATACACCTCTTTCCAGTCTTGGGCCATGTCCACACTAATACGTTTTCATTTGAAAACGTATATTTTTCCCGTCCACACTGAGACGCGGTTTTAAGTCAACAAAAACGTATCGTTTGGAAAACGCTCTCCAAAGTAGATAAATTTGAAAACGCCGTTTTTCGCGTTGTAGTGTTGACAGTGAAACCGGAGGTATTTCAAAACGATGACGCAAGTTAAGTCATGTGATCCATGTAGTATTAATAGATATTCATGTTTATCGGTATTGTGCCTGTTATGTGTTATTCATTTTTACACTATTATTTGTGAGAATAGTGTAATGAAGAATAGCACATATTAAGTAACATGAAAGTAACATATTTTAGCAATATGTTACTTTCATGTTACTTAATGTGCTATTCTTCATAGCACAGTACTGCAAATAATATACTTACATTTGCTGTCCTGCGGCAAAACAGGAGAGCAGTTGCGTTTTAGCCCAAACATATGGTGACTGAATGCGACCTGGACGCATCAGTGATGGTGAAATATTTTGCTAAATAAAATTATCCTGTTATTGTGCGATAACATTATTATTTATTTTCCCATCTGTATCATCTCAGTGAGCTTTTGTGAAGTTTCACGCATGCGCAGTAAAGTGAATTTAGAAGTTTCTCATCCACACTGAAATGTCGGAGAGCCCCGTTTTCAAATGTATCCGGATTAATGTGGACGTAGCCTTGCTCACTCAAATCATTTCTAAATCTACAAATTGCTTCATCTGTCCTTTTTCTAACATATTTAGTCCTACTGCCAGCTTCCCAGATAGCAAACTGACATTGAATCAACGTGGAAATATGACATCGAAACAACGTTGATCTGACATTGTTTTGCTCATCGAATTAACGTTGAACCAACGTCAGATGCGTCATTCTTTCAAAACTAACGGAAAATCAACTTGAAATCAACGCGTTGTTTCAACGTTATGAAAGCAAACCAATTCTCGATTTTCATTTAGCTTTGAAGAATGCCGCGTCTGACGTTGGTTCAACGTTAATTCGATGAGCAAATCAACGTTGTTTCAATGTCATGAGAGACGTCGTTTCCACGTTGATTTAATGTCAGTTTGCTGTCTGGGTTCCTTCTCATTAAGTATTTGACAATCCAAGACACAAAAAACAGGTAAATGGTCGCTTATATCGTTGATCATCAAACCACTCTTAATTTTACTTTCTAAAACATTTGTGAAGATATGGTCGATCAATGTCAAACATGTTGATGTTATCCGAGTTGACTCGGTGATCAATGGAAACAACCCTCAACTGTGTAGCATCTCCAAATAATCGCTAGCTGCAGCTTGTCTATTCACACTCAACAAATTGATGTTTGTATCCCCACACAAAATATAACTTTTCTTTTCATTCAACTGACATAACACCTTTTCTAGCTGTTCATTGAATGTTTAAATCTTTGACCCATGTATTCTGTAAAAATGCATGTAACAACAACATTCCTCTTCTTATCCATAAGGGACAAACTTGTAAGAAGCTACCTTCCAGGTCCTAAACAAAGAACATGGTTACAAAAAGTTTGTTGGGAACCTATAGATGTGGGTCTTGCAGTCATTGTGAAGGTGTAATTCAGAGTAAGATTTTTTTGTGATTTGAGAACGCAGAAAGAATTCAAAACAAATGGTTTCAAAACAGCTTCAAAACAGTGGGTAGTGGGTAGAGGATGTAAAACCAAGATTGGTAGACTGTAATATGTTCTGATTCAGCAATCAAAAGTCTCGAAAGTTGAAATAAATCAGCAAGGCAAGATATTATATATGAGATTTTCACAAGTTTGTTAAGAATAAGTAAAGTAAGCTTGACATTGTTCTTGTGGGAGGGGAGGCTAATGAAGTGGTTGTTAAACTATCTAAGCAAGCTGTAAATCACACAGATAATTATTCAAGTGACTGAGCAAAAGAGTTTAATTAAAGAATTGATAAACAACAAATTGAAAGAAGTATGGAACAGTGCTAACAAAGGTAAGACATGAATATTATACATAAACAAGTAGGAAATGGAATAAGAGTTTTTAGGAATAGAAAAGAAGATACATTTATTTTTCGCATTTGAATAAGGCACACTAGACTAAATCCTTCTTTGTTCAAAATAGGAAAACAAAACGGGTAAATGTAATTTTTGTGATCAGGCAGAAACCTGAACATGTTTTAATAAAATGTATGTAAAAGAAAGGTTAGAACTAACGAAGGAAGTAAGAAACTTGGGTGTTGAATCACTTAATATGGACAGCATTTTGAAAGTACAAGCAGAACAAGATAAAATATATAGTTCTATTATGAAATATGACAAAGCAATAGGAATAGACTGGAGAATTTAAAGTAATTGGGTTAAATTATTATAATTTCTTTCTTTCATACCTTTATTAGTTGTTCATTTCTACATGTTTACACTCCAGTCCAGTTGGTGGCGGTAATGCAACAAAAGTTGTTTTGCTAACCGCCATAAAACTCCACTAGAAGAAGAACAGGACTTTTATTTTGGCGTGGCGATGCTACGTCATAGGGTCGCGCTCCTTGTTCTGTTGTGATTCTGCTGGAGAAAGGTTTGTGTTTTTAAGCATTTAAATCATTGCAAACTGTTCAGTTTATTTTATATTTTTAGAAGCGATATTAAATGAATTGTTATTATTGATACACCGTTGTAATTATGTATCTAACAGTAACTACTGTTAGTTTTTAATTTCAGAAAAGTTCTTCAACACATTAGTACAGAAGTGCGTCTCCTCGCTGTATCAGTTTCTCATAAAAACAAATGAGGCCAAGAGGAGCTTTATTTATTTTTTCATTTTTTAATCAAAGTAGGAAACAGTCACAATGTAGAACAAATAAACGAAAGGGAAAAAAAGTCACAAAACAGGGGTAACGTTGTTTTTAAAGCTTTCTGGTTACATGAGTCAGAGACAGATCCAAAGTAATGTTGTACTTAATTTAGTATATATATAAAAAAAAGATTAAGTAAGCATATATTGTTTTTGTGTAATTGCTCTTTTTCCAATTGACAATTCCTAACAAAACATTTTCCTTAATAGAGAAAAATCTTTATCAATATTTTCAAAAACAAAAGTCTTTCCACTATAATTTAGAGTAATGGCAAAGCCAAAATAAATGCACCATAATCTCTGGGTGCTGTTCACAAAAATTAAAGGTAAAATAAAAAGTATTAACGGAATATACATGATGGACAATTGGAATGGAAACTTCTATTATCGTATTCAGAATTAAGTATCTATTCAGAATCAGCCAAAACTTTTCTCCAGACAATATCAGGAAGAAAAGCTACCAGTAAACTGTGACATTTGATGCACATTTATTGAGAAATAGAATAGAAGTTTTGATCTATTAGAAGAAGTGGATGCAAATTAATATTTCTTTGAATCACCACGTGCTGCAGCTGACATTACTTGCTGGTCAAAACAGTGTAAATACAATGAGAACACAAACGTGTATTAACAACTTTTTTTTGTTACAAACAAATCACAAATGTTTTTGTTTAATCGATTGACTGTGACAAGTCATTAAATACCAAATATGAATCATAAATACCTAAATATGAATGTCCAATATTGAATTATTTTAGGTGTTTTAGTCTAATCAGGAGATGTATGTCCTGACTGACTCTCTTACCACTGCACTGAATGACTGAACTAGAGCTGATTGAGACAGAGAGATTTAGTGTGGATTTATTTTTCTTTCTGTTAATTATTCTCATCTTAAACAGGACAAACACACAGAAAAACTCCTGGTGAAGCGACTGAGATCCACGTCACACCATTATAAAGATGGCGGCTATTAAAGAGGAGAGTGAAGACATGAAGATTGAAGAAACATTCAGAGTGAAACGTGAAGAAAATGAGACACAAACAAATATGGCATTTAAGAAAGAGGAGAGTGAAGATATGAAGATTGAAGAAGCTTTTGGAGTGAAACAAGAGGATACGGAGGAACAAACAGGTTGGTTCTGTCAGGCCCACTATCATTGAATGCGATTGACAGATAGCATACAGTTTGGATCGACGTTATGCTTCTGTTCTGGGCGAGAACTCCCTGCCAGTCTAGCGTAGATAAGAGCAGAGAAAGCAGCGATAAACAGAACATAAATGTATTGCAGATATCAAATCAAAGTTTATTTATAAATCACCTTAAAAAACACATTGTGTACCAAAGTGCTGTACAATTTTAATGAATTTGATAAAATACAATAAAATACAAGAAAGAATACAATGTAAAAATGAAGAAGTAATAAAATACTATTGAAAATCAAAGTCTAGCGGTCAGCAAAGGCCTCATCAAACAAATATGTCTTAGAGGGATAGTTCACTTTGAAATTAATTTTTGGTATGTTTTAGCTTACCTCAAGGGCATCCAAGATGTAGGTGTCTTCGTTTCCACAGTATTTTCAATTTTGATAGTTTTCGGTCAAACCGTTGTTGTCTGTCAGTCATATAATGCAGGTTTAGGGGGTCCATGTCAAAGAGCATGCACAGAGAAGTCCAAATTATACATGATTTAATGACTCGTAAATGTAAGTACACATTGATGGCCTAAGACACGAAACGAGCGGTTTGTGTGAGAAAACGAACATTATTTTATAGTTTTTACCTCGTGTAACAGCCATGTCCAACTGATCTGACGGCACGGGCGATTCGGTCTGCTCATGCGCCGGAAGTGATCGCTTGCGTGTGTACGTCACTCATTGTTTACACAGAGATTTCGGAAGTTTTACCTTTCACTGTGAAGATCTAAACATATTTAGATATACAGGAAATCGCAATTGAAGACGATTTCGATATATCTAAATATGTTTAGTGAAAGGTAAAACTTCCGAAATCAAATCGAATTGTGAAATTTGTGTCAATACCTAGCCTTAACAATTAATAAATTCACTTTAAAGAAAGGCTTTGAGCTTTCTGTTTGAGGTCTCTGTGAATCTTTTAGTGCCGCTTCCAGAGAACTGTCACGTCCGTAACATTGTTTTTTCCTCATAAATGCGAACATGAAAAATAAAAAAAACTAATATTTTATGTTCTGGGTAGGGCTGAACGATTAATTGCATTTGCGATAAAATCGCGATATGATGAAACGCGATTTTGTAATCGCAAGAGCTGCGATTAGTGGTCACGTGACACGCGGGAGCAGTCTGCAAGATCAAGCATCAACTTGTCACGCTACGCAGTCTGGCGTTCAGAAAAGAACAGTTTATTTTTAATGTATGTGATATTGTGTTATTTATTCTCTCCCCAACAATCCTGGATTGATTCAGAGAATTTCAGAATCGAGTCTGAGCCTAGTTTTTAAACACAGATGCGTGATGACGCTGCGCGTGCTTCAGAAACGAACCGTGTTCTGCTTGCTTCTATTCTCTCTCTCTCTCAAAACATAGTAAAGTAAAGTTCGGGGTTGAACCGAATTACAAGGACATTCGCGGGCTTGCTGCTTTGCTTGATGTTATAACGTTACTCTTGCAGTGTGTGTTCTCTCCCGCGGGAATTTTCCTTACAAATGCTTCACAGCGGCATTATTTATGTCTTTTGGAATGCAGTTGGCTTATATATTAAAACTATGAAAATCACTGAGAAGGCTGCTTCATTTTAAAATACTAACGCGCGCTTTGTGAAGAGAAACTTAATTATTTCACACAAAAAGTATTCTCGTCGCTTGATAAACTTATAGTTGAGCCACGGTAGTCACTTGGGATATTTAAACATTTTCTTCATTGACTTTCTGGGCCGTCAAGAGCCAGTCCCTTAGGAGCCAATGTGGTAGTGATACAGCTCTCAAATTTAATCAAAAATATCTTCATTTGTGTTCCGAAGACGAACGAAGGTCTTACGGGGTTGGTACAGCATGGGGGTGAGTAATTAATGACTTAATATTCATTTTTGGGTGAACTAACCCTTTAAATGATAATGAGCTTATCTCACTCCGCCCCCTGTTCTGTGGGTTTTGACACAACGCACGTGTTGCCTTGACAACAGTTAAGGGTATATTTTGGAGAGAGAATGGCAGTGGGCTTGCCCATTATAAAAGCGCAAGCGTCAATGTCAGCCTTGCTCATATTTCAACATGACATCATGACTTTTGTGTAAACATACACACCACTTTCAAGTCAAGTGGCGTGTTATCTATACGCATTTTGAGCTATCAGCGTGTATGTCTACGCCGTTAAATGTCCGAGTGATTCCACGTGTATGTACATGCCTTTAAATGTCCGTAACGTTAAGTCAACGGCGTTCATAAACACGCTGAAAAGCAGCACGCGAAAAATGAAAATACGAATTGGTGTGTCATACACATGCAATTTCATGAAATCAGTCTCCATATTTTAGTATTTGCTGCCTCCTGAGTAGGGCTGAGCGATATGGCTGAAAACTGTATCACGATATCAGTGTTTCATATCGGTCGATATCGATAATTACTGATTTTTTTATGACCCATTTAAAATTAGTACCAGGGGAAAAATATATTGCATTTAAACATTTTTATTTTAAACTTAACCTTCCTATGATCATAATCCCAGGACAGAAATGTCAACACAACCATGGAAAACTCAAATAATTAAAATCTAAACATAAGTCTAAATTCACAATAAGACCTGCAAACTCCTCAGAGTAAAAAAGGTGACAGTGGCATGATGATAACAATACTAGGGGTGGAATGGTAGGCCAACACAGAAGTCATGGTTCGGTTCAGACATCACAGTTCGGTATGATTTTGGTACAATGGAGAGAAAAGCAAAACAGAAATATAGAAGGCATTTTTATAAACGTCTTAAGCCTTGTATTTTTTAAATAAGTTTTATTAATAAAGGCATAGAACCAGTTTATTTATAGTGCACTGATAATAGTTTTATATAATTAATTCATTAATTAAATCAATAGAAAGATAAAAGACATTGAGATATGATTGGTAATTTTACCTGAATTGATTTAAAATTAATTTGCTATATTACAGATCAATATAATTGTTTTCCTTAATTTTAACTAACCATAACTTTATACTCATCAACCTGATGTTTCTTCTGACGGAGAATTTTTTTTTTAATGTTTTATCAAACAGATTTTTTATTGATATCGATCACTCGTCTATCGTGATACATATCGTTATCGTATTATCGCCCAGCCCTACTCCCAAGCATCATAGATGTATGAAACTACAAATTTTTTTTTGGTTATTAGATTTTTGTTTTAACACACACACACACACACACACACATATATATATATTTATATATATATACACACATTAGCAATAATAAATCAATAATTAAGATAAAACAACTAAATAAATAAAAAAACATATTTTATCAAGGGTACTATACCAGAAGGATAATAAAGATGCAGGAAAAAATAAATGAAAAAAATAAAAATAAAATAATATGGAAACAAAATATGCTTCAAAATATACTCAAAACTATAGAAGTATAGATTGTATAAAATAATAACCTAATCAAAAATCTTGATATTTAAAGCAATTGAATAAAGCTGAAAGTAGTCTACGACAGTTGGAATTACAACCCAACAGGTAACCATAATCCAACTGTAAATGTATGAATAATAATGTGGAAAAAAATTAAATTAATCAAACAGAGCAAGAACAATAAGAAATTAAATTAAATAAATTATTTTAATTTCTTGTTCTACTTCTAATTCTTGCGCATGAGGCGTGGAAATCTCTTAAACTCTCTTAAACTTTAAAAAAAAAAAAAAAAAAAGTGGGGAGCAAATAGAAACTTCTCTGGTCCAGGCTTTAAAAACCCAGCATTTGGGCAAAACAAAAACAGAACAAGGAGAAGATTGGGTGCACCCATGTCTATAACTCCTGTGACACAAAAATGAAAAATAAACTAGGATCTATTAATCATTCAAAAGTACAGAGAGAAGAAATGCACTAGTTCAATATCCCAGCTTAAATCAAAAACTTCACGATAATAAACATGTGAAAACTCTCCCATTCCTTTTGCTAAACACCCATCATTGGATAAACACAACAATTACATGGATCATATTAAAATGAAAAGCCAAAAGAGTTCACATATTACTGTCCATAAAGGCTTTGGCATCTTTCGGGTCTCTGAAATTTGTGCCGTTGGCTTTGAAGACCAACATGGCTTGGAAGTTCATTTGGAAGCGGATGCCTTTCTTCGGGTTGAACACTCTCCTCGTAGCACGCACCATGGGCGAAATGTCAGAGGCGATACAGAGAGGTTGATCCTTGTATTGCTTGTAAAGCTGGCCTTTGCGTCTAGCAGCGGTCAGAATTGTAGCAACATCTCTAGAGCGATGAATCTTGATAATAACAGGACGGGGCCGACCATCCGAAGGAGTCCCAAGCCCTCGATGTCCACGGTCAATTGATATCAACGGGACTGGCAGCTCAAGCAGTTTTTGGATGAATTTTTCAAAGAAAAGTATGGGGTCACTTCCCTCGACGGACTACTTGGAGTTAAAGCTTCTGATATTGTCCCTTGTGGAACACCCCTCTAGATCCGTAACCTTCTTCACGTTCGCGTTCAGTTTCTCAAGTGCGGCCAGTTTCCCTTTAAACGGAGCAATGTCATCTTTCAGAATGGAGATATAAGTTTCTGTTTAAGCTAGGCGCGTCGCAAGGGAGTCGGTGGCTGCAGCAACCTCATCAATGCATTTGATGATGCAATCAACTTTCACATCCAGCCCAGAATCCAGCTTAACAAAAGACTCATTCAGCATTTTTTGCGTGCACCGACCTTCTTCTGCAACGATCCCCATGTGATAAATCAGGTAACGATCTCATTACTAACCGCATGGCTACTGCTACTACTAGCCTCAGTTGAATCAGTACAAACCTCCGTACAGCCTCGGGAGTGGTCCGGCTTGTTCTGCTTTGATGGCTTGGGCATGATAAAGAAGCAATAAGGCAACTAAATAATGACTGGGGTGAAGGTAAGATAACAATGGAACGTGGAACGGGAGAGGCGAAACCGCGACTGATCAGTCCGCTGCCATTACCGGAAGTCGAAACTATACATGTTTACTCAGAATGACTTGTTCTCCATTTGTGAAATGTGACTTGAGGATGTCCAGCCCGAACTCATGAAAGTTCGTATCTATGGCACGAATGTCATTTCTCGTGGCATTTATACGCCAAAAGCAGTTTTGCGTGTATTTGGCACGCGATTTTCGCGTACATATTATACGCACTTTTTTGCGTATAATACACACGAACTCCCCACCCACCTCCCCCCTAAACCTAACCCAGGGTTTTTTAGTGCGTACCATATACACGAAAAAAACACTTTTGGCGTATAAATGCCACGAGAAATGACACTCGTGGTATAGATACGCATCTTCATGAGACTGTGTTGGGATGTCAATTTACACATTCACATGGTGCATCGCTAATACGACGTGTCACCAACACCGCCTCAGATACATTCTCATCCTGTTGTGGATGCGCTCTTCCTGGAACAATGCGCTGAAACATGTGGTTTTGTGATTTGAAAACTAAGTGACAAATATCACAATTAAATGGTTGATATCATCGTATCTATAATATAGAAGGAAAATAAGTTCTTACAAAGTCTGCTTGAAATCCATTCTGCACGATCCTCTTGTTTGTTAAAAGTGTCAGGGTCTGAATCGGGCTCGAATTATTTTGAAATTGACGTTATCCTTAATATTTACATCTTAGGAGAGCTCACGGTTACGAAAGGGATAGGACATTTCCTGAAAATACACTAAACGCTGCCAATCACAACACACTGGGCCAGCTAGCCAATCAAAGCACATTTCAAACTTCGAAAGGAGGAGCTTAGTTAAAAGCAATGCATTCGATAAACACAACAATTACATGGATCATATTAAAATGAAAAGCCAAAAGAGTTCACATATTACTGTCCATAAAGGCTTTGGCATCTTTCGGGTCTCTGAAATCAGCTCTCACAGCCTCAGTACGACCATTACTGTGTTATGTAAAAGGCCATTGACCCTAACCACTTGAGATCTATCAGTTAAAAAGTCAAGAATCCACTTACATATGGACTCCTTGACCCCCAATCCCAGAAGTTTGTCACACAATCTCATTGGAATAATATTATTAAAAGCAGAACTAAAATCAATAAACAAAACCCGTGCATATGTAGCTGGCCCCTCCAAATGTTGAAGAATATTATGAGTACAAAGAGAAACTGCATCTTCAACAGACCTGTTCTCCCTATACGCAAATTGGTGAGGGTCAAGTGACGTTACTGAGAGGTAATTAGCTACTAGTCGCTCAAAAACTTTCATGATAACAGAGGTTAGGGCCACTGGTCTGTAGTCATTCAAACAATTCACATTCAACTTCTTAGGCACAGGAATGATTACAGCTGATTTGAAGCATGCTGGAACTTTACATACTCTAAGGGACCAATTAAAAATGTCAGTGAAAACATATGACAACTCATCGGCACACCATTTAATAGTGGCAGCAGAGACCTGGTCAGGGCCTGATGCCTTCCTACAATTTTGTTTCCTTAACAATGATCTGACCTCTGTTTCTTCTATCAGAAAAGGTGGTTCAAGAAGGCCTGTATCATTGAGGAAATTAGAGCTGACTGCACATTCAGAGTTACTTTCAAATCTACAGTAAAATTCATTTAGTTTATTAGGTAGTAAAGGGTCATCATCATAAACTGTGTATTTGTTTTTATAATTAGTAATCTGTTGAAGGCTTTGCCAAACACCCCTGTTGTCATGGACACCAAGCTTAGCTTCAAGCTTGGCCCTATAGTCAGCTTTAGCTTTTCTAACAGCCCTTTCAAATGCATATTTAGCCAGAGAATACTGATAGCTATCTCCACTCTGGAAAGCACTTTTTCTCTCCAGATACAACATTCTAATATTCTTACTAAACCATGGCTTGTTATTGCTATAAACAGTCACAGTTTTAGAGGGAAAACATAGATTTTCAGCAAAGTGAATATATGAAGTAACAGTATCACAGTATTCGTCCAGGGTAGTGAATTCATCCCTAAAGACAGACCAGTCAGTAGTATGAAGGCATTCTTTCAGTTCATTTTGTGCTTGTATAGACCATTGTTTAATCACTTTTTTTGTCGGCTTAGTAGATTTCAGTCTCTGACGATATCGAGGGATGAGGAAGATAGTGTTATGGTCAGACCGACCCAAAGGGGGCCAAGTAATAGAATGATACGCATTCGCAATCACACAGTAGCATTTATCTAATGTCTTTTCACCCCTGGTAGCAGTATGAATCTGCTGCTTGAACTTGGGTAGTGATCTCTTTAAGTCCACGTGATTAAAATCGCCTAAAATCAAAACCACGGAGTCCGGGCTAGAATTCTCCACCTCGGTTATGAGAACCGCCAGCTGCCTGCAAGCCTCTTTGGCTCCCCCATTAGGTGGGATGTAAACAGCGGCGAAAATGACGGAGGAGAACTCCCGCGAGAGATAAAAGGGTCTGCATTTAACAATGAAACATTCCAGCTCAGGTGAACAATGTCGCGAGAGAACGACAGTGTTGGTGGACCAGCTTTGGTTTATATATAAACAGACACCCCCACCTGACTTCTTCTGTGAATCCTGCCGCGATCGATCAGCTCATAGAAGTGTGAAACCGGGCAGGAGAAGACCCTCATCCGGCGTGCTGCCATCCAGCCACGTCTCGGTCACGCATATAACAGAACAGTCAGCAGCGTCCCGCTTAGATCGAATTAGGGTAGCCAGCTCATCCTGCTTGTTAGTCAGGGAGCGGACATTCGACAGGATCATGCTGGGAAGCGGAGAGCGATGAACCCTCTGTCTTAGTCGAACCAAAACTCCCGCTCGTTTGCCTCTCTTCCTTGGAGATCGCTTGTGTTTGTAAACTATATAGCGCTTTTCTCGGCACACAAAGCGCTTTACATAGAGAGGGGAATCTTCTCAACCTCCACCAGTGTGCAGCATCCACCTGGATGATGCGACGGCAGCCATAGTGTGCCAGAATGCTCACCACACACCAGCTTACTGGTGGAGAGGAGACAGTGATGAAGCCAATTGGTATATATGGGGATGATTAGGAGGCCATGATGGACAGAGGCCACTGGGCAAATTTGGCAAGGATGCCGGGGTTACACCCCTACTCTTTCGAAAGACATCCTGGGATTTTTAATGACCACAGAGAGTCAGGACCTCGGTTTAACGTCTCATCTGAAGGACAGTGCTCTTTGACAGTATAGTATCCCCATTATTATACTGGGGCATTAGGACCCACACAGACCACAGGGTGAGCACCCCCTGCTGGCCTCACTAATACTTCTTCCAGCAGCAACTTGGCTTTCTCAGAAGGTCTCCCATCCAGGAACTAACCAGGCTCAGCCCTGCTAAGCTTCAGTGGGCAACCAGTCTTGGGCTACAGGGTGATATGGCTGCTGGCACTCATAGAGAATAATGTGTTCGAATTTTAAAGACGTGGCACTGCGCGACGCGATGCTGAGCTTCTCGTCCGGTGTGCGACCCCCTTTAGAGCGTCCGCTCTTGGATGAGATGGCAAACAATAAAATAAAAAAAACAAACGGTCTAATCATAGACTGCAAAAATAAGCTAAACATGGCACTTTTAAAACCGAATAGTTTATTTATAGATCGAATACGGATATTTCACGTCATATTCGAATGCATATTCGAATATCGAATAAAAAGTGACAGCCCTACTCAACAGCGTTGATAAACACGCTGAAAAGCGATTATGCGTGTTGATAGCACGCATAGAAAAAAATGGAAATATAAATTGCCGTGTCATACATACGCCATTTCATGAGATCAGTCTGTTATTTTTATATGCAAGTAATGTTCAATGATCTGTTTGCATTATTTAGCCATTGTTTTATTTATTTGAATACAAGTGGTAACAGTCAGATAAATAGGACTTTAAATATCATTATGTTTGTCCACAAATGCAAACATATTTCTTAAGTTATCCCAGAGAATGTTGTCATCGATGTTGCCGCAAGATCTAATGAGAATAGAAACTGAAAAAAACAACAACAAAGACAACAGTTAGCCTGCTCTGCAAAACTGAACATGAATAAAAGGATGCTATTTTAGGCCAATTTGAAAGTTTTTTGTTTTGTTTTGTTGTTTTAGATGCTAGAAAATATCTATTTTTTTCATGTCTGTTGCTTTGTGTCATTAAACTGGGTTTAAATTGTATTTGTCACTTTTCACCATAGATCTGATGGCACTGAAAGCAGAGAGCCAAGAACCGGATGAAATACGAAATCTTTATGGCAATCATCATGATTTTGCAACTGGAGAAAAGCCTCACACCTGCCCTCAGTGTGGAAAGAGTTTCATTCGAAAAGAAAGCCTTAAACGCCACATGAGAATTCACACTGGAGAGAAGCCCTACACCTGCCCTCAGTGTGGAAAGAGTTTCGCTGATAAAAGAGGCTTTGAATACCACATGAAAACTCACACTGGAGAGAAGCCCTACACCTGCCCTCAGTGTGGAAAGAGTTTCATTCGGAAAGAAACCCTTAAACGCCACATGAGAATTCACACTGGAGAGAAGCCTCACACCTGCCCTCATTGTGGAAAGAGTTTTGCTAATAAAGCGAGCCTGAAATACCACATGAAAACTCACACTGGAGAGAAGCCCTACACCTGCCCTCAGTGTGGAAAGAGTTTCATTCATAAAGAAAGCCTTAAACTCCACATGAGAATTCACACTGTAGAGAAGCCTCACACCTGCCCTCAGTGTGGAAAGAGTTTTGCTGATATAAGAGGCTTTAAATACCACATGAAAACTCACACTGGAGAGAAGCCCTACACCTGCCCTCAGTGTGGAAAGAGTTTCGCTGAGAAAAGACGGTTTAAAGGCCACATGACAATTCATACTGGAGAGAAGCCTCACACCTGCCCTCAGTGTGGAAAGAGTTTTGGTCAAAAAGCAAGCCTGAAATACCACATGACAATTCACACTGGAGAGAAGTCTTACACCTGCCCTCAGTGTGGAAAGAGTTTCACTCTAAAAGATAGCCTTAATAAACACATGAAAACTCACACTGGAGAGAAGCCCTACACCTGCCCTCAGTGTGGAAAGAGTTTCATTCGAAAAGAAACCCTTAAACGCCACATGAAAACTCACACTGCAGAGAAGCCTCACACCTGCCCTCAGTGTGGAAAGAGTTTCGCTGATAAAAGAGGCTTTGAATACCACATGAGAATTCATTCTGGAGAGAAGCCTCACACCTGCCCTCAGTGTGGAAAGAGTTTTGCTGATATAAGAGGCTTTAAATACCACATGAAAACTCACACTGGAGAGAAGCCCTACACTTGCCCTCAGTGTGGAAAGAGTTTCGCTGAGAAAAGACGGTTTAAAGGCCACATGACAATTCATACTGGAGAGAAGCCTCACACCTGCCCTCAGTGTGGAAAGAGTTTTGGTCAAAAAGCAAGCCTGAAATACCACATGACAATTCACACTGGAGAGAAGCCCTACACTTGCCCTCAGTGTGGAAAGAGTTTCGTTGATAAAAGAGGCTTTGAATACCACAAGAAAACTCACACTGGAGAGAAGCCCTACACCTGCCCTCAGTGTGGAAAGAGTTTCGCTGAGAAAAGACGGTTTAAAGGCCACATGACAATTCATACTGGAGAGAAGCCTCACTCCTGCCCTCAGTGTGGAAAGAGTTTTGGTCAAAAAGCAAGCCTGAAATACCACATGACAATTCACACTGGAGAGAAGCCCTACACCTGCCCTCAGTGTGGAAAGAGTTTCACTGAGAAAAGATGGTTTAAAGGCCACATGACAATTCATACTGGAGAGAAGCCTCACACCTGCCCTCAGTGTGGAAAGAGTTTTGCTTATAAAGCAAGCCTGATATACCACATGAAAACTCACACTGGACTGAAGCCTCACACCTGCCCTCATTGTGGAAAGAGTTTTGCTCATAAAGCAAGCCTGATATACCACATGAAAACTCACACTGGAGTAGGGTTGGGTACCGAAACTCGTGTCAATAGGGAACCGGTTCTGACATAAACAGTAGTAACCAGACAGAATTAAAGCTGCAAGCAGCATTTATCGGGGTTCAAGCATTTAAGCCCCTTAGGCACAAACGAATTTAAAGACAGTAAGTTTTATTTTTCAAGAATGTAAACACTTAGAAAATGGAGGAAACCAAAGGTAATTTATAAAACATCATATAAGAGATTCAGTAAAGAATCCTTTTGTACAAATGTAAATAATATAGGTTGGATTGATATTTATAAGGAAGTTCATCTTCATCTTGTCAGCATTTGGAAGTTTATTGTATCCTTTAGTGGACAAACATGCACCTATGAAAAAAATGCAGTGAAGAATGTGGTGAGAAGCATTCACAGTCTCCGTTATTAATGCATCAAAACAGCACTGATGTGGAAACCAGGAAGAAACATTGTGCCTTGAATGAACTATCCAGTGTCCACAGATCAGCAACACAATCTGTAACCATGGAAGTTTGGCAGGAATAGTAAGTTAGGCTACAATGCTTTCGAAATTATGAATAAAATTGCAACCCTCAAATGTTAATCTGAAATGAAAAATAAACTGTGGTTTAAAACTATTACAATATTACATTAAATTTTTTTTCAAGGAGCAAGGAGCTGTTTTTGTTTTATATAATCATGAGAAGAGTCAAGTACATCTCCATCTTTGCTCAAAGTAAAAAAAATTATTTATGTGATACTTTATGATGCTATTTTTAAAGGGGGGTTGATTGCGATTTCACTTTTTTTCATTTTAAATAGTTTGTAATGTTGCTGTTGGTGCATGTACAGTATCTGCAAAGTTGCAGCGCTGAAATTTCAATGTAAGCAGAGATATCATCTTTTAAAAATCAGGAAGTTTACTGCCTACAAAAAGGACTCGATTGGGACTACAACAGGGTTTTAGACGTCTCTAACCCACACATTTACATCAACCCTCCCTCCGGTAAATGCAAAAAGGGCATGGCCATATTTTTGTGGTTCGTCGAGTGTGTTGTGTTCATCCAGCTGTCATGTCTTCTGAGTTCGAGCTTCCCACGGACGCTGTAGTTCGTCAACAATGGATACAATTTATGTTTGATTATGTTCCTGAAAATGACGATCGTAATTTAGCTCTCTGTGCTGCGCATTTTACGGAAGACAGCTTCCAGAATCTCAAAGAATTCAATGCCGGATTCAACAAGAAACTGTTACTAAAACATGAAGCAGTTCCAACTTTAAAACCAGAGACACCAGTTGTTGGCCAACAACCTTTAAGTAGGTTATAATAATTTCTGAAATTTTCTCTCTCTGATGACACACCAGCCTGACGCATCCAAAGTTTCCAAGTACACTCAATCACAGTTCACGTTCGATAATGATTTAGTGAAAGGAGTTTCTGGAGAAACGTTCCGTGTGCTCAGCCTCGTCTGACCTGTTCTCATCTGATTCCCTCATCTGTTCATGCTGACTGACTGCAGCGCCGGCGCAAACTGTGGGCGGGTCTAATGAATATGCTGCTAATGTTGGCTCTCAGTCAGTCACTGCAGCACAATCAGTGATAGGATGAATCACGTTTCCTTGTAGAAAACTTTAATTCTTTCTTTTTCTTAACTTTTTACAACTCTTTCTCTGCAGAAACAACATGACATCATGACTTTTGCGTAAACATATACGCCACTTTCGAGTCAGGTGGCGTGTTATCTCCACGCATTTTGTGCTATCCGCGTGTATGCGTATATGTCTACGCCATTAACGTCTGCGTCATTCCGCGTGTCTGAACACGCAGTCAAATCTCCAGTCATAAATGCCATTAACCCCAGTGATGGTTAAGTTTAGGGATGGGGTTGAGGTAAGTCATATCTTTTTTTTTTACCTAGGATGGTAAGGGAACAGTCATAATTGCCATTAACCCCAGTGACGGTTAGGTTTAGGCATGGTGTTGAGGTAAGTCATATATTTATATAACGTTAAGTCAACGGCGTTCATAAACACGCTGAAAGGCGATTATGCGTCTTGATAGCACGCCAAAAATGGAAATACGAATTGGCGTGTCATACACGCGCTACTTCATGAGATCAGTCTGGCAGAAAGAACATTTCTGCAAGTAATTCTCAAAAGTATGTTTTTCAAAAAAACGCAATTTACTTGAAATGGCGAGCCAATCCGAGGCATGCATCTTGTCTGGCTGGAGCCAACGATTCCAACGATGTAAAACACTTGAGCCTACGCCCGATTGAGGAGTTATGAGCCATTTCGTACTTTTGCCCGCTGTAGCGCCCCCGTCAGGCCGATCGGGGCGTGCCTTTGTGACGCTGTCGGCGGATATGAGTACTACCAGCCCACAAAGTTTCAAGTTTCTAGGACTTAAGGTTCGTCGAATTAAAGAATTGATAAACAACAAATTGAAAAAGTATAGAACAGTGATAACAAGGGAAAACATGTATATTATACAGAAAGAAGTAGAAAATGGAAGAAAAGTTTTAAGGAATAGAAAAGAACTATATTTATTTCTTGCATTCGAATAGGCTAAATCCTTCTTTGTTCAAAATAGGAAAACAAAACGGGTAAATGTAATTATTGTGATCATGCAGAAACAATAGCCTCTATGCAAGATCGCTTACGGGTTTGTCTCAGCACGCCCAGTTGCATCCGGTGCTGCGTCAGAAGCAGGTTTATAAAAACGTCCTGTAGTTAACGTGAATGATGTTAACAACACTGTGAGGCAGTTAGTTGTCACACAAGAGTAAAAAAGAGAAATTATTTAAATTATATATTTCGAGCTACATCAACAACTTTGAGGGTTAGTATTCTCTCATATCATACGAAATTCGACTAGCGAATAAGTGTTTCTAAAATCGTTGTCTCCGTTTCTGAGAAAATGGATTTTATTAAAGTTTTGCCGCTATACACTTTGCCTGCAGAACACGCTTCCGGAAGTAAGACGGACTGAGGCCGTTTCTCAAAACCAAGAATGCAAAGAATGGACTTGTGTTCTTGGGAAGAAAGCTCTTGCTAGTTGTTCTTGGAAGAAGGAACTCACGAGGTGACAAGCACACAGAACGCTGCTGACAGTTTGAGACGATGTGTTCTTGCTGGTATTGCGCAATAGTACCCCCGCACAGACGCCGTCTGCTGTGCCCAAACATAACGAGAATTATTATACAGCCAGGCTTTATCGCCCAAGCCTAAGGTATTACTCTACATACACTACAATGTAATGTATATTCATAACAATGAAGCAACACCTGTCTCATTTTAATTCTGCTTCTGTTGTTTGTTTGTGTACATCACTAGCCAACAGCGGTAAAAAACGCTGGTAATACTCAGTAATATTCAGGTAACTTTTGACCTGCCTCTCTCTGCTTCCCGCTCCTTCTGCGAATGCTGAAATGAATTATGGGATATTTCTGCTGTCAAGTTCACACAAGTTACCAACCGATGCATCCTCCGTAAAATGGGAGTGTTAAGAACATATCCGGGATTTTTAACCATTCTTGCCTAAATGCAAACTTGTGTATTGGGACAGTACTTGGGCCGCGATTGATGACGTTTTACAAGTTCGCTTTTTCAAGAACAGAAAATATTTATAGCTACACAGCCTTAGATGAAATCGACTGCAAATAAAATAACACATTACATCTCTCAAGATCTCAGTAGAGAATGACTAAACAATCCAATCCAAAAACAGCATTACCAGCTTCACTTATTACAAACCATTTTGACAATATTTCTTTATTAGGAATAGGAGAACATCTTCAGCATATAGTCAGATATGATGCTCCAAGCCCCCTATCTTAACAGAAGCTATATGCAATGTAATGTAGTCTTGGCAATAGGACTGCAACTAACGACTATTTTGATAATCGATTAATCGGATGATTATTTTTTCGATCAATCAATAAAATTTGCCTTTTTGTTTATTATAACTAAATAAAACCCTAAATCAGGTTTGTGGCGTGCAGGACAAGGCCGAGGAACATGAGATGCAAGGTGTGTCTCACGGGTGTCGTTCATTATCACTCACGCCACCGGCCTTGCGGCGCTCTCTCATGTTCCTTGGCCTCGTCCTGCTTGCCACAAGGGTATTTATGTGTAAAAGTGTACTTCAAAAAGTGCAAAAGCCACACATTGCATTTTACGAACATCAATATTTGCATTGTTTTTAATGATAATTGGTGATGGCAAGTTGACAACCATATATATATATATCCAACATATTATGTTAACACAATTTTTGTTAAAATAAATGTACACAGCCATGTTGTTCAGATGTGAAGATATAAACTAAAAAGATCTCAAATATGTAATTAATTTAATTTTTAGGCCTATTTAAAATGAAAAGATAAGGATAAATTGATCAAATAAATATAAAAAGACTGAAAAACAAGTGTTTTAACGTAGAGCTGCAGTAGATCGCGTTTGAAAAACAATTAAAATTTAAAGGGAACCTATTATACCCCTTTTTACAAGATGTAATATTGGTCTCGGGTGTCCCCAGAATGTATTTGTGAAGTTTCAGCACAAAATACCCCACAGTTAATTCATTATAACCATTTTAAAATGTCATTTTTGAGGCCTGTTTTAAAAAGTCCTGTTTTGGTGTATACGACCTTAAATGTAAATGAACTGCATATCTCCGCCCTGCCTTTGGATGAGGACGTCACTTGCATACCTATGGCAGTCGGTCTAAGCAGAATGGATGAGAATGAGAGACCCGCTGTTTTGGATGTCATTCAGCCGTACATGTTTTAATCGAAATCTATAAATAGTCTCTGATCAGACCCAGATGACGAAGAGACTTCGGAAGAATGAGAATGGACCAGTACGTCTCGGTATGGTTATTTGATACATTTATGTACTTATAGAGTTGTAATCGCGTCCTCCTTTTGCAATTATGGAAGTGCAAAACACAGACGCATACTAATGTTGGCACAATTTTTTTAAACTACATACACATTCTGTGATAAAGTTTGCTACGTACAAGCGAAATTACATTTATGTGAGGGACCTGTTGCGTCATGTTTACATTACTTGTCATTCAGGTGCTTCTGTGGCAAATGTGAGAAGATGGCGACAGAAAAAAACATTTAACGTTATGCAGTTTTTAATACAATATCTTGAAAAGTTTATATATTTATAAACATGTGGTTACACACTATACAAACAATGTTTAAATTATATACACAGACATCCTACGTCGACGACAACAACAACTTTAGACGCATTTGAAATCATAAAATACACTTACTGGAGGTGACGGTGGATCACAAACAGTAGACGATGATCCACAGTTGAGGATTAACTTTGAAGCAAGACCTGCTTTGAATTGACCCTCGTTCACAAAACAGTCAGTCAGAAAATGATTCGCTCAAACATAAACTTATTTACGAAGGAAAGGTGCCACTTAAACTTCCAAAATACAAAACATCCACTGTGTTTTCAGTGGCTCTGATGTCGGAATTAAGTGAAAACTACTACAGGGGTTGGACAAAAAAACTGAAACACCTGGTTTTACTACACAATAATTTGTTAGAATGGTGAGGGCCTCATTTTGCATCCAAATACAGCACCAATTGACAGATAGAAGTCCTTCACAGTGACCAGAGGGATTATGAGCCGTTCCTCTTCCAGAACAGTGTCCAGGTCACTATATGATGCTGGTGGACTCGCTCCTCCAAAACACCTCAATAATATTCAGATCTGGTGACTGTCAGACCATGGGAGATGTTCAACGTCACTTTCATCTTCATCAAACCCTTCTGTCATAAGTCTTGCTGTGTGTGTTGGTGCATGATCATGCTGATACACGGTTTGAGCATCAGGTGCTCATGATCCTCCAGAAGAGTTTGGTAGTCCTCGGCAGTGTCGTGTCCATCAAATACAATCAGGATTGTCATGATATTGGAGCTCAAACCATCACTGATCCACCCGTGCTTCACTCTGAAGATTGGCCGCCAGGCATATAGATGTGAAACCTCCAACATTGGCCAGTGTTTCAGTTTCATTGTCCAACCCCTGTATTTATGTCATTATAACATCCCATCCCACAGCAGAACACTTATAATTCTTTGAGACATTACCGGCTGTCGTTGAAACAATGGAGGATGCTGTACAGATCACAGAGGGCGGGGTCTATGCCACAACCACACTGTCAATCAAATCCCTTGCTCAATTCTACATCACAAAGTGCTGAATCTTAGAACAGCTCGTTCTGAGACAGTGCACATGATTTATTGAGATTGATTTATTGAAAAAAACACTAGGTGGATTTTTATCATTCTACAGTGGTTTTGCTCACACACTGCCGACACACATTTATGTTCAAACACCATGTAAAAGTGAATTTTGCAAAATAGGGACCGCATGAACGCAAATTTTATTTGAAATATTTATTTATATTTACTTAATAATATATTTATATTGACTTTTCTAAATTATTATGAAGGAACGTTTTAATTTTTTTCATCAGTGCCATTGGTTTTTGCAGCTCTGTCATGCTTTGTTGGAGACATATTAACTGTGTATTATTCTGTATACCAGGCTTGTGCACAATTCAGAATTGAATTGAGAATGACTACTAAATTCCAATTCAATTCTTGAATTTGAATTGATGTCAAAAACAGGATCTAGAATTACAATTCGAATTTGAATTAAAGGAAGCAGAAATTCATATAGATATTTTAAGTGAAGTGTTTAACAATGTAGCTTTACAGTATGTCATATGATTGCATTACATATTATATACATTGTATTAGTTTGAACACCACATGTTCTATGATTTCCCCAGAAATTAATTTCAAAAGCTGTAGTCACAGAACAAATAATAAGTTTGATTTATTGTGTTTGTAACGCCATTTCCCAGAATTACTTAAAACAAATTATTTTCTTAATTAGTAAATTTTTAGGGGAAAAATTTTCAAAATAAAAGGAAATTGCTTTACCTTAATAAAGTAATCCAAATTAATTAATCCTAACCACATTTATAATGGGTAACTTATAACAGTGAGCAATTACGATCGCAGGGTAACGTAACGCAGGGCTAGTTGTAACGCACTTGTTTTAAATACTTCCACACGCTAGCATGACGAAACTTGGTGTATTTACTAGTTGCCATTTCAACACTATACAGAGAAAAATTTGTGCCAAAATTCAAAGATCTTTGTAAGATATCACTGAACATTTATTTAACCATAGCAAAAGTAAATTTCCCACTTAAAGTTAATTTTTCAGCTCTATTTTTTTTGTTTATTTAAAATGAGACAAATCTGATATTATTTGAATATCCAATTTGTTGTTTAACAGTTGATATAGTTCTTTAATGCTTTGCTAACTAGCAGAAGACACTAGCAGGGTTTAAACCCCAATTTTGCACGTCGTGGTGCATGTTGTAACACTGCATTACAATGTGCCCCAATTAGAAATATGCTATTCTACAGTTTTATGAATTGTATTAAGAAAACATGAAAAACATGTAAATAAAGACTGAGAGTCAATGTTCAGAAATATATTCATTACATTATTATTTCCACCAAGAACATGAATGAATTTGAGAAAAATAAATTTTGCCAGGGACATGCTGTTTATTCAAAGAAAGAGCTTTATTAGCACAGACACACACACACTATATACAAACATATCTGCCCACGCAACAAATTTGAAGCTCACGAGAAGCCCAAAATCCTACAGCACCATGAAGTTTCTGTTTTCAGCTTCGGAGCTGCAGGTAACTAGCGGCATTCTGTCCGAATTTGGTCCAGTTTGCAGACGTCTGTGGTGCGTTGCCCTGTACTTCGGCATCGCCTCTAATCTCGACTGCAGTGTGGCACAGAGCTCTGTGAGCTCCTGGCTGCGAAAAGACGGAGGTCGCACAATCCATCCAGACACCCCGTCAACGATGCCGTCTTCCTCATCAGACATCAGGTCTATGGTAGCGCTCTTCCAAAGGTCCACCTCATCCTCAGCTAGCACACTCTGTCTCGCTTCTAGCAACTGTGAAAACAACCAATAAAGACAATCAGTACTGCGCGATGCACTGCGTTTGGACACAACACATCTATTAATGCACCTGCAAAATAGTCACATTGACCAAAACATATCTAATCAAATAAATCTTACCCTCTTTCTTCTCGCTCGACTCCGAGCTGAACTCTTCACAGCTTCTGCCTGCGATGCAAGATCCGGTTGTTTGTACCTGAAGTTCCTGCGCACGGTCTCGTAATATGTTTTACAGGCAGCTGGAAAACGATTAAACGAGAGCGATATGAATAAGAAACAATGTAAGTCATAGTAAAATTAAACAATAAAGGAGAAAATGGTAAAAGTTACTTACACACAATGTTGTCATTATCAACACCATGTAAATCTGGACTTGCAGACATAGCTCCGAGCAAATATGAGGTCACAGCCTCGTTATGAGGCGAGGCTAGTCTGAGAAAACAAAATGTACGGTTAAGATCGGTACCAATTTATGGATCTATTTCCTTATTCAGGAGAATGAAAGTATACTTTTCAATCTTACCCTTGCTCCGGTTTGTAGCGCCTACTGTTTGTCTCAGAGTTGTGAAAACGGCGTACTGCTTCCTGTAAATTTCAAGACCAAAAAAATACACTTTTATAAAGCAGCAACTTACACTTGTTCTTTTACAAGGATAAGTTACTTTTAGCTTGTGCTAATTAAATAAAAGCTTTGCTTCTTGGCTGCTTTAGCTTCTTACCGCAATCTTTGGATTGTGCACCCGTCTTCTCTTCCTAGAGCTAGTCTCTTCCACACAGTTTTTCGACTCCAAAGCAGCCAACCTATCCTCTATGGACAGCAACCTGGAATTTACTAAAGTGAACTGCTCATTTACAACGGCACCAAGCTGCGTAAGCTGATGAGACAGCCCACTGATAGCATTTAACAGTTTCTTCTCTGTGGTCTGCGGACCGTCTGAAAGGGGTTGATCGCGTCTATGAAGAGGAGTTGAAGGGGAGTTGAAGGGGAGACCTCGTCCAGCAACTGTAGATCGCAGCAAAAACACAGGAAATATAGGAAAAGGTCAGAGTAAAGGAGTAAAAAAATCATCATGAGTCATCATGACATCGCACCTGATTGGATAAGGTCTAGAAGGCTCGTCGGGCTCCTCCAATCACATGTGAGGTCATTGTTATACGGAAGAACTCACGAGACAAGCTCGCATGCCTATGATATCCTTAACCTCATCCTTAACCCTAATCCTACTCAGACCAGCCATTATAAAGCAGTTTATAGTTGTTAATGTTGTGTCAAAAGATTCTGCATTCAAATATGTTATTGCACAAGTTTCATGGCTTCATCCCCATCCGGACAGATATTTTTATGGAAAGCCAATAAAAGTTTGGAGCTTGCAGGAAACAGACGCATCATACCCAGCATCATTTCTGCCTGTTGTGTGTGGTTAACACATCCACTGTGCATTTAAAGGGATACTCCACTTTTTTTTGGAAATAGGCTCATTTTACCACTCCCCCAGAGTTAAACAGTTGGGTTTTACCATTTTCGAATCCATTCAGACGATTTTATGATATTTAGAAGAATATCAGTAACCAGACAGTTTCTGGTCTCATTGACTTCCTTAGTATATTTTACCCACATTAGCATGTGTAAACTCACAGCATTTTCATTCACATGTTAAACGCTCTCCTAGAATTAGGGGCAGGGGGTCATGGGGGGACAAATGCCAACCAAACCCCACGTCAATTTGCAACAATTCACGTCAGTTTTCGGTGTTACCTGCAAATTACCGTGTGCAGTCATAAACCTGAACTTCAACACCATTGACGTCAATAGAATAAAAAATACTATGGAAGTCAACTGTTTTGTTCCAATCGTTCTTCAAAATATATTGCTTTGTGTTCAGCAGAAGAAAGACGCTCATAAAAGTTTGCAACAACTTGAGGGTGAGTAAATGATGACAGAATTTTCATTTTTGGGTGGAGTATCCCTTTAAGAAGATTTATACAAAAGAGCTTAGCAACAACTGTAACATTGATCACTCAAATTTCACGGTTTATGCCAAATTAATGTGTTTCTTAGATACTGTTGCTCTAAGCAGCGGTTATCATTTCTTTTCACTTGGATGTTGATTTGGGTTTATTGTTGCACATAAAATTTTGTTTGGGCTACACCTGTATTTTTTTTCTTAATGTGTCGTAATATCAAATGTCCAACTTGGAAGTGGGATTTTCTCAGGTTAAAGGCAACATTAGTATTGATCATGTGATCTCAACATGTCTGTCCACATGAGGCGACCCAAATAAATAAATGCACTTTAATTAAAACACTCGTATTATATTTGTCAAAAATATCATTCATTTCTGTAGAGCTGGACATTTTAATGAGGACCAAATGACTGAGTTCAGCTTTGAGAATGAATCTAACCTGTTCGTTCCTCAGTGTCTTCATGTTTCACTCTGAATGTTTCTTCAATATTCACATCTTCATGTTGCTCTCTGAATGTTTCTTCAATGTTCACGTCTTCATGTTGCTCTCTGAATGTTTCTTCAATGTTCACATCTTCGTCTTTCACACTGAATGTTTCTTCAATATTCATGGTTTCACTCTCCTCTTTAATAAACATCTTTATAACAGTGTCACGTGGATCTCAGTTGCTTCACCAGTAGCCCTGCAGTCTTCAAGAGTGACCAAAGCGTTGCAACATTTGTGATTTTATACAGATTTCAGGGGGCCGTCCTTACAGAAGATAAAGCAAACAAAGCATGTAAAGGATGTAAGCAGTTACAGGCACTTTCACAAGCTCTAATCCAATCAGCTCAACTATAGCAGTGATTATCATAGACATCAGGAAGAGTCACACCTTCATCCATTCATTCACACTAAACTCAGCTATTGATCACCATCAACAACGACACCAATTACAGTAATGAGACAGACCATTAAAGATGTAGCCCGGTGTGTGAGATAGTGACAACACCAGACACAGAATGAAAAGTATAAAGGGGTATTTTATTCCAGACAGCACTTGGAACAGCACAGCGTTGATTAAGCAAAATTTCGGGAACTTAGAGTAGAAAGGCTTGTTAAATGATTTAAATCAATAAAATCTTCTTCTCACATCAAAATGATTCTATCTCTCTTGTTCTCAGTCACAACATTAAATGAATCAATCTCAAAAACTAGGCTAGCTAATAGACAGTTGGAGCCTCTCATTCTAGAAACAAATACACAAATAATTATAACATTTGTCAGCACAGAAGACCCCCAAAAAACAGCTTGTTACATGCGAAAATACAGGACAATGAAATTAAAGAAGTTACATTTTTTAGTATGTGCAAACCCCTTCAAACATGAGCATCAGCACATACACACTTATGTCTTACATCAGCACATAAACACTTGTACAACTTCAGAAATTAAATAAATGAAATTCAAACATACTTTTCATCACCACTCAATAACCTGTACGTTTTCACTCGATTTCCCCTCTGATGTTTCGCTCTCGCCCCAGAAACACACGCAGAGTGTGTTTCACACACAGAGCCGTCTTATCCCCTGTAATTAATTAGACAAAATGACCACAGATCAAAAACACTGATTCACATCAAATTATACACAAAATAATCCTAACGTTCCGCTGGTAATGATGATAGTTTATCACTTACGCTTCGAGAGAATTGTGTTGTTGGTATTTCCACACACAGAGATGCTTCTTCTCAACAGAAATCAACACAATACACAGCCCAAGCAAACACTGAGGAGAACTTCGTGCATATTTCTCACTATTTGGCTATATCATAGGCTTTTTGAGGCCTTGATTCGACACAGCGTCCGCATGAACATCTTCCAAAACCACCTTGGGAAAACGCGCTGCTCACAGCCCACTCTGTTCTCTTCTTCTTCTTCTTCTTCTTCTTCTTCTTCTTCTTCTTCTTCTTCTTCTTCTTCTTCTTCTTCTTTGTTACGTTTAATGGCGGGTAGGGATGGCTGACGCGAAACAGACGTTCCGAAGCTTTGCGAGATCCCGAAGCGCAGATGATTCGAAACACTGATCCGAAGCGTGATTCAAAACACCCACGTCACGTGACTACGGCTAAACGAAGCTTCTAAGCAGGTGGAGTGCTCCGCCGAATCGAAATGATTTGATTTGTGTGGTGGGACAAATTTTAGAATAGTAAGGTGTTTGTGTGGTGCGGTGTGTGTGTGAGTACACAAATATCTTTTTGCTTTTTCCCTGACAACTTTGAAAAATACAAATACAATGGCAATGATTAATGTATGATTTGACAGGATATAAAATATTACCCGAGCACTCTGCTTTAATACACGTAGCCATAAAGCCGGGTATTTAGAGAAACGGGTATTTCCCCGTCTCCGTTTTCAATAATAACGTTGTGCACACACCCGCATAAATACACGTTTTGTCTATCAAGATAATCTTTACAAGTTAATCCAAAATGTATACATTTTGAAGCCTATAACGTGAAAATATTTAGAGGCTTTATTCACCACAGACTTTATTTCAGGCGATTTAGCAAAAACCCATTCAAAAATCCCATAGACTTTAGAGCGAGGGAACCGGGGGTGCTTCTCATTTCTTATTTGTGCATCCTCGTTTCCTTTCCTTATTCCTTTCCTTGCGTCTCAGCTCCACCCCCTGTAGGGAAGGAAGCGAGGAAAGGAAAGGAGGACAGAGGAATCTAATAAAAGCTTTTTAATATACATTGGAATACTTGATCACTTGAGCGTCACTCCACAGTGTCATCAGCAGCGCTAAAAGGATCTGCCCTTATGATGTTGAAGTTTGGTTATTTAATAAATTCATAATAAATAATAATAAAGATAGGCTATACTGTTGAAATATCTGAGATGTGTGGTTTATATAAACTGCAAAGGTAAAGTATAAATTTAAATGATTGTGACCGATGTGAAGGGGGGAGGAGAATTTGCACGTGCGTCACGTTTAGTCAAAATAACAGTTCCTCGTAGGATGCACCTGTGTATCCTCGCTTATGACTCCTCAGGAAGCCTCCTCACTCCTCGATCCTGGACTCCTCACGGTGCAATTCGAGAATTGAGATGTCCTTCAAGATGGCTGAGCTCGATCGGTTTCCGGGTCATAGGAGGGAGGACGGAGGAGCGAGGAGACGAGGAGGGATATAGACCATTTCACAAGATGTAAACAACACTGGTCCAGAAGCACTTCCTGTTTCAGTTTGTAACTGTTTTCTTTATTTCACATGTAAAGAAAACATCTTAAAGATGTTTGTTTAATTTTTTGATTCAGTTTTAAATGTTCTGTTGGTTGTATTTTATCCCAGCTTTTATGTAGTGTTAAAAAACTGAAACAGGAAGTGCTTCTAGACCAGTGTTGTTTACATCTTGTGAAATGGTCTATTGAGAAGCACCCCGATAGTGGTAAAATACTAGCTCACTTCCGCGTTTTGGCCAACAGAGTGACGTCGTAACTTCGGCACTCTATAGCTGCAAATAAAATGAGTTTTCAAGTAGGTGGACGAGCAGTTTTGGCACACATTCAGTTGCAGTGTGAACATTGATACACAGATTTCACAGATACATATTTTGAAAGGTTTTCTTTTATGAAACTCATTCCACACTAGTGACATTTAAACAGTTTTTCTCGAGTGAATCCTCATGTGCGTATTAAGGTTTACTTTAATAATGAAACTTTTCCCACATTGACCACATATGAAAGGCTACTCTCCAGTGTGACTTCTCATGTGGGTCATAAGGTTTCCTTGTTGTGAGAAGCTCTTCGGACACAGTTTGCAGATGTAAGGCTTTTCTCCAGTGTGAGTTCTTATGTGTGAATTAAGTGTTTCTTTACGTTTGAAACCTTTTCCACACTGAGCACATACAAACGGCTTTTCTCCAGTGTGAATTCTCAGGTGATTCTCAAGACTATCTTTTCGTGAGAAGCTCTTCTCACATAGTTTGCAGGTGTACGGCTTCTCTCCAGTGTGAGTTTTCATGTGGAAATCAAGGCTTTGTTTATGTGTAAAACACTTTTCACACATCTTGCAGGTATAAGGCTTCTCTCTAGTGTGAATTCTTGTGTGGACTTTAAGGCCTGGTTTTTCAGTGAAACTCGTTCCACAGTGTATGCACTTGTAAGGCTTCTCTCTAGTGTGAATTCTCATGTGGACTTTAAAGCTGTATTTCCGATAGAAACTCTTTCCACACTCTTGGCAGGTTTAAGGCTTCTCTCCAGTGTGAATCCTCACGTGAATGTTGATGTATCCATGTTTAACAAAAGTCTTTCCACACTGTTGGCATTTGACATTACTTCTAGTTTCTGTCTTTTGGCCTCTTTTTCGTGGGTAAGCCTTTTCGATCCCTGAGCAACTTAAAGATTTGTCTCCATTTATGAAATCACAATGTTTCTCATTCTGATCCGTCTCTTCCCTTTCATTCAGTCCTTCATTCTCTTCTTTCAGCTGCATCAGGTCTGAGGGGAAAAAAGAGAAATACAAGTTAACCTGAGTTTTCCCAACCACGTCCCTATTAGAAAAATAGTGTCGTATCATGTACCAGTATGACAAACATTGTGAATAAGGGTTCAAATATGCAAAAGTAAATAATTTGATGGACCAAGAGGATATTTCTGAAGAACATATGGCAGTTTAAATGCTCAGGAAAACAAGGGACTCAAGAACAACCATCACAAAACGAAAAAGTTTTGGATCATCCAGGTAATGACACAGTATTAAGAATCACGGGTATGTAAACTTTTGGGTAACGCTTCCTTTTACAGTCCAGTTACCCATGTAAATACTATGTACTTATTTTAGTAACTACAATTACTGGGTAATAACTAGTACTAACCATGAACCTACCCCTTTTCCATGTACTTACCTTATTAGCCAGCACTTTCTAGGTAAGTACACTGTAAGTACTGTACTGTAAAAGGAAGCGTTACCAACTTTTGAATTGGGCAATTTTTTATAAATTCATTAATTTCAACATTTTTTATGTAAAATGTCTTATTCAGGACAGTACAGTACATCTTAGCTTATTTTGTTTAAATAATAAACATTTTGTAGATTTTGCAAGGTGCATGTAAACCACCCGTGGGTGTGATCTACAAATGTATGATACTATTGAGGACCAATTTCAAAAAAGGTAAAACTCAACCGTTTAACTCTGGGGGAGTTGTAAAATGAGCGTATTTCCAAAAAAAAAAGTATCCCTTTAAAACAGTCGTGAGAGGTCTACAGACACTCAATTTTTATACTTTATTTTTCAGAGTACTTGTATTTTAATTATGCATTGATATATACAGAAAGTTTAAACAAATTTGGGAAAAAGTTTTTTTTTTTATTTTTTTTATAAAATTCCAGCCTACAATATCTTTAATGAATGGTTTGTAACATACTTTGGTTAAAGTTCCTTAATGGTTGTGTAAAACAACACCCTTTTTACCTCCTCAAAAACAGCTCTGTTCACAGTGGCCTTTTTCGGTGCATGTCTCTTTAAATTATTATGAGCAACTGCTCACCCCACCCCTCTCTTCCGTGAGTCAAGACTAGTGATGGGAAGTCTGGTTCTTTTCTGTGAACCGGTTCCTTCGGACAGTTCGTTTTAATGAACCGGTTCAAAAAATGATTCACTAGTTCTTTTATGTCCTCACGTAATGACGTCAATTTTATCATCCCGGCGGATACAAAATGCTTTAAATTAAAGGCATTTAATCATAACTTCAGTTAAATAATATTACTCATCGTCATAATTATCTTGTAAAAGTTTCTTACTTTTACGTTTAGCAAACGAACACTGTAGCCAACAGGCGATGTGCAAACATGGATGTTTTACATGTCTTAAAAGGGTTAGTTCACCCAAAAATTAAAATTAAGTCATTAATTACTCACCCCCAAGCTGTACCATGCTGTCGTTCATCTTCAGATAAACAAATTAAGATATTTTTGATTAAATTTGAGAGGTGGATCACTGCTACATAGGCAGTTAGGCACCCTAATGGATTGACACTTGACGGCCCGGAAAGTCATTGAGGAAAATGTTTAAATATTCCATGTGACTACAGTGGCTCAACTATAAGTTTATCAAGCGATGAGAATACTTTTAGTGCGAAATACTAAACAAAAATAACGACTTTATTTGACTATTCCTAAAACGAACCAAAACCCCTGAAAAATGTTAAAGTATAATTTTTCGCCCTTGGTCCAGACCAAATGAACTGAACTAAAGATGTGGAAGCACCCTGAATGTCTACCAGGCTTTGAAAAATAAAATGTGTTTATTATACCAGGCTGTTCATTTTTGGAGGAAAAACGTGAAGGATTAAAGTGTTCATGACACAAGCATTGTTTTATTTCAGGAAAGGAGCCTGGAGGCCTGCACGAGCAAAAATAACAGCAGGTTAGCAGTAAACCATTAGATAGTTTTAGGACAGAACTGTAGCTAAGATTTAAAAATGAAACGTGACAGCGCATGCGCAGGCAAAACTGCTGTGGTGAACCTGCTGGGGTAAAACTGTGGTCTGCAGACAGATATTATTGAGACACATAAAGTCCTGCCTTGGCAGGCCGTATACAAATGGCTGAGGGTGGAAATATGCTAATATTGGACAGTCCATCAGTGGTCGTGGGTGGAGCATGAGCAATATGCCATCATATTGCTCAGAAAATCCAAACGGCTTGGATATTGAGTGTTTAGGATTTTTGAGGATAAAAAAAAGGATTGAATGATTTTTTTTCATCGCATGGTGGTCCACACACTGCAATGACATATTTATATGCAAATATAATGTAAAAGTGAATTTTGCATCCAATGACCCCTTTTAAATATTGCTGATTACCTACAAAGCACTAAATGGTTTATCTCCCCAGTACTTGAGCGAGCTCTTAAAGAGATACTCCACTTTTATGGAAATAGGCTCATTTTACAACTCCCCCAGAGTTAAACAGTTGAATTTAACCGTTTTTGAATCCATTCAGCCGATTTTCTGATATTTAGCATAATATCAGTAACCAGACAGTTTCTGGTTACTGATATTCTTCTAAATATCAGAAAATCGGGTCCATTCAATCACCTGATGGAGTTTTGGTTTCTCACCACTGTTGTTTTGGCTTTTGGCTTGCTTAGTCGGGGAAATTTAATATTCAACAATATGATTGATCTGCCTTACTTTGGGTGGACGATGACACATTTTTCTTCTAGAAACAAACTTGTATTATTTTCATGTTATCAGTAGCTGCATTTACATGGACCCTTATAATCGGATAGACGGTTCAATCGGACTAAAAACCTTCATGTAAACACCTTAATCGATCCGATTGAGCTCGATCCGATTGGAATTTCGATCGGATTGAAAGGGGGAGTTTATTCCTTTTGTAATCCGATCGAGAGAACATGTAAACACTTGATTGGATTGAAAACTGAAAGGATTGCGCATGTGCAATGAAGTATAAATGGCGTGATGATGTATGGCGCACGGAAATGAGTGTCCCGTCATTATTAAATTCTCATTTCACTCAGCGTCTGTGATGTGGAGCAGGACAACCAGTCCTTGTTTTGGATTCTCATCCACAGACGGGCATTTTCACGGAATTACGTTTTTGAAGTTTACACAGAGATAATGTTTATCAAAAATGTTCAAAACTTACACCATGTAACCTATTACATTTGCATTCTCGAGCAACCAAATGCTGTTGTTGTGCAAATGAACGGCCAGAAAGCATTTAAAGTGTTTTGTTAGAGCAGTGTCGTGTTAGCTAAGTTAATAACTAATGATCGTTGCAATGAAAGTGAATCAATCAAAACGAATTTTAGATGGACAATAACTTTATTCTAGAGCTGTCATAAAGCAAAAAAAAAACAAAAAAAAACAAAAATTGGTTGTAATTTTCTTATTATCACTGTAAAGCTCCTTTGAAACAATCTATATTGTTAAAAGTGTTATAAATGAAGGTGACTTGACTCAATTTGTGTCTTTGATTTCAACTGTTTGTGTCGACAGATATTTTTATTGTAAGAGGATCTCAATATTGATATCTTCCAAGTGCTTCATCACACAAAAGGCAAAAAATAGCATTCATTGCTAGTTTGATACAGCGAGCGCTTTTGAGATGATATTAAAAAAAAAGGATAGGCTTATGGTTTGAATCATCAAATATTGACTGTTTTTATGTTCAGGTGTGTAAATATATTTATAATGGTATAACGTAAAACCTTTTGACCCTCTGTATTTTATACTGCAATGTCCATGCTTTGTTAATGTTGCATAATTAAGTGATAGAAATGAATGTTTTCAATTCAGAAGTATATATTGGGTTTACTGTTACACACTCAGATGACATTGTTCAAAAATATCATTCATTTCTGTAGAGCTTAACATTTTAATAAAGATAAAATGACAGAGTTCAGCGTTGAGAATGAAACCAACCTGTTTGTTCCTCACTTTCTTCTTGTTTCACTCTGAATGTTTCTTTAATCTTCATGTCTTCACTCTCCTCTTTAATAAACGCCATCTTCATATTAGACACTATTTACAATAGTGTGTCAGTTTTTCTGTGTGTTTGGACAATAAGATGAGAATAATTAAATATAAAATATCAGAAATACAAATAAATCCAAACTAAATCTGCGTGTCTCAATCAGTTAATGGGCTTAAATGACCAAAAACGAGAACAAACACTATACAGACACTTCCTATTTAGTATACTTCATACAAATTGGTTTGTTTATGTTGTATTCACCCATGTTTATGTCCATGCGTCCTCACTGTTTTGACCAGCGTGCGGCGATTCCTGAATCATTTCGCTAATCATTTGATTCGATTGACTCGGGGTTTCAAAAGCTCCATTCCCAGACAGCAAACTGACATTGAATCAACGTGGAAACGACGTCTCTCATGACATTGAAACAACGTTGATTTTGCTCATCGAATTAACATTGAACCAACGTCGGACGCGGCATTCTTCAAAGCTAAATGAAAATCGAAAATTGGTTTACTTTCATAACGTTGAAACAACGCGTTGATTTCAAGTTGATTTTCCGTTAGTTTTGAAAGAACGCGTCTGACGTTGGTTCAACGTTAATTCGATGAGCAAAACAATCTCAGATCAACGTTGTTTCGATGTCATATTTCCACGTTGATTCAATAGTAGGGTAGGAAGGGGGGGGTTCACCTGCACCCGAAAGATATATTTTTTTAACCTATTTTTTTGTAATCCTTAAGGTGTCTAGAAAAGGAATTTTGATGTTCCCCGCGCAAATTTTTGTCCCATATGTGATTTTTTGTATCATCTTTTGTGTCCGTGCTTGATTTTTGGCTGCGGAAAATGAAAACTTTAAACCTACATAGAATCTGAACAATACATCCTACAGACACAATCTATCCCATTTTCTCTTCGTCTTTGCATAAGGAATTGATAGATATGAGGATTGTCTTGATTAGATGATGTATAGTGCATAAAAACTCAAATAAACACCAAAAAATGTCAAAAAATGGTGACATTGGATCACTGGAACTCCTCCCCTATGGACCCTTCTGATATATGTTTTCTAACTTTTGTATTTTTACAGTCTTTAGGATGTCTAAGAAGCAAATGTTGATGATCCCCACCTGAAATATTGTCACATGTATGTATTTTCTGGCTATATTGGTTGCCACCCTGGATATCCAAAAAAGCAAAAAAGCACATTTATAGGCAGTCTGTTTTTCTCCTTTAGTTTTCGATTTGATAAATCTCCTCCATTTTTCA
Organism: Pimephales promelas; assembly: GCF_988280905.1. Taxonomy (NCBI): domain Eukaryota; kingdom Metazoa; phylum Chordata; class Actinopteri; order Cypriniformes; family Leuciscidae; genus Pimephales; species Pimephales promelas. The sequence goes on along the minus strand of NC_142792.1, from coordinate 25,104,942 downwards.
TAACTGGCTATGTAAATTATTGTTGAGCACATGTTGAGCTTGTTCCCAATGTTCACTTGTTGCACATTAAAAATATAACATAGATATTTTAATTAAATAATACATTTTAAGATACAACGTGTTCAAAAATATACATTAATTAAAAATCACATCATATAATTAGGATTCACTGGTAATGTGAGGTTTATTTAACATACATTTTTAAACTAACTACACAAATACATAGCCTACACCATGCACCAACACACAATTAGAAAGGTCTTTCTTGGTGAAGAGCATTTAGCGTTATGGAAGCCCACATTAACTGGCAGATAATGGTCTCTCCAGGTTTCTGTTAAGTTGAAAAAAAAAATTTATGCTTAATAATTAATTAATTATACTTTCATTATTATTATTATTACTACTGGTGAGGGAATGTGTTTCATCTCGAAGTGGGACAATCTGAACAAAATAACAACAAACATTCATGGCTCAAATGTGGTGAACTGGACCGGTGGGATCATGATACAGGAGGTGAAACCTGAATTTGATGCCCCCAACTCTCTGGAAATTCCACGAATGCTCCCACTCTACGAATGGAACAAGACGCGCTCCCTTATGGTAGATATACCTGAGACCCTAAATTCATCATCAAGTCATGATTAGATGATGTATAGTGCATAAACACTCAAATGAACACCAAAAAATGTACAAATAAATTGTGACATTGGATCACTGGAACTCCTGTCCTCAGGACCCTATTGATATATGTTTTCTAACTTTTGTACTTTTACAGTCTTTATGATGTCTAAGAAGCAAATGTTGATGATCCCCACCTGAAACATGTTGGTCCAAATGAACATCTCCCATAATAAGTAGGTACTATTCAAACCATTATATTGGTGTTATATTTATTGAAACAAAACAGAAAACCACTCATATATTCAAATACTGTATGTGTAATGTATATATGAAGAGTTCAGATGCAAAAGCCTCTAAGTGCCATTTGAAATTTGGTTCTAGAATGACCATTTTTATCAAGCTTGTGTATTTAAGTTCAGTAATTTCACTTAAATGACCATTAATAGGTAATCTTCATTGTCATTTAAGTGAAATTACTGAACTTAAATATACAAGCTTGATAAAAAATGATAATTTTAGAAGAAAATTTCAAATGGCACTTCGAGGCTTTTGCATCTGAACTCTTCATATAGGGTATAGCAAATCCCCATTAGAATAAACTGAAATAGAAAAAAAGTGATTCTAATCAACCCCTCCTTGCACTTCCACCTTAACGTGGTGGAGGGGTTTGAGTACCCGAACGACCCTATGAGCTATGTTGTCCGGGGCTATATGCCCCTGGTATATGGTAGGGTCTCCCAAGGCAAACCGGTCCTAGGCGACGGGTCAGACCATGAACGGTTCAAAAAACCTTATGAGTGAAGTGAAAACAAGGACAGCCAGGGCCCCACCTTGGAGCCAGTATGTGAGCGCCTGGTGGCAGGGCCTCCAACACGGTGTCCGGCAGGGCTCAGTCCGAAGAAGCAACGTGGGGCCTCCTTCCCGTGGGCTCACCACCTTCAGGAGGGACCGTAAGGGGCCTGTGCTGAGAGGATCGGGCGGCAGTCGAAGGCGGGGGCCTCAACAACCCGATCCCTGGACATGGAAACTAGCTCTAGGGACAGAATGGCCCCCCTGACCTGAACCCGAGTAGTGTTTAGTTATTGGACTTCTGTGCTAGTCACAGTTTGTCCACAACGAACACCATCTTCAAGCAAAAGGGTGTCCATCAGTGCATGCAGCACCTGAACACCCTAGGGCGTAGGTCGATGATCGACTTTGTGGTCGTTTCATCTGACTGCAGCCATATGTCTTGGACACTTGGGTGAAGAGAGGGGCAGAGCTGTCAACAGATCACAACCTGGTGGTGAGTTGGATCAGATGGCGGGAGAGGAAGCTAAACAGACTCGGCAGACCCAAGCGTACTGTAAGGGTCTGCTGGAAACGTTTGGCAGAGATCTTCAACTCCCACCTCTGGAGGAGCCTCGACCAGATCCCGAGGGAGGCTGTAGATATTGAGTCCGAGTGGACCATGTTCTCCACCTACATTGTCGAAGCGGCTGGTCAGAGTTGCAGCCGTAAGGTCTCCGGTGCCTATCGAGGCGGCAATCCCCGAACCCGGTGGTGGACACAGGAAGTAAAGTATGCCGTCAAGCTGAAGAAGGAGGCCTATGGGGCCTGGCTGGCTTGTGGAACTCCTGAGGCAGCTGACTGGTACCGGCAGGCCAAGTGGACTGCAGCCCGGGTGGTTGTGGAGGCAAAAACTCGGGCCTGGGAGGAGTGCACTTTTATGATGGACAGATGCACTTTTATGATGGACAGATGCACTTTTATGATGGACAGATGCACTTATGTGATGGATAGATGCACTTTTATGATGGACAGATGCACTTATGTGATGGACAGATGCACTTTTATGATGGACAGATGCACTTATGTGATGGATAGATGCACTTTTATGATGGACAGATGCACTTTTATGATGGACAGATGCACTTATGTGATGGACAGATGCACTTTTATGATGGACAGATGCACTTTTATGATGGACAGATGCACTTATGTGATGGATAGATGCACTTTTATGATGGATAGATTAACTTTTATGATGGATAGATGCACTTTTATGATGGATAGATGAACTTTTATGATGGACAGATGCACTTTTATGATGGACAGATGCACTTTTATGATGGATAGATGCACTTTTATGATGGACAGATGCACTTTTATGATGGACAGATGCACTTATGTGATGGATAGATGCACTTTTATGATGGATAGATTAACTTTTATGATGGATAGATGAACTTTTATGATGGACAGATGCACTTTTATGATGGACAGATGCACTTATGTGATGGATAGATGCACTTTTATGATGGACAGATGCACTTTTATGATGGACAGATGCACTTATGTGATGGATAGATGCACTTTTATGATGGATAGATTAACTTTTATGATGGATAGATGCACTTTTATGATGGATAGATGAACTTTTATGATGGACAGATGCACTTTTATGATGGACAGATGCACTTTTATGATGGATAGATGCACTTTTATGATGGACAGATGCACTTTTATGATGGATAGATGCACTTTTTTTTCTCAGTGATCGTAAATAAAACTAAATTCCATTTTCTCGGTTTAATGAAAACCGATAGGTCGTTATGGCACATAGACATATACACTAGACCTCACCTTGGCTACAGAAGTTCATTGGAACGAATGCGTCAATAGAGCTGCCATCTTGAAACAGGGGAGCCCCTCCACTTTAATGCATCAGCGTCAATGTAGTAGACACAGTAAATCACCATAAATCATCATGAATGCGATTTTTCTTGTTTTTTTGGTTTGTTCCAACGGTCAGACATGTATTTATCATTGATTCCAGAAAGAAAAAAAAAAAAATTTTTTTTAAAAAAAACATTCTTTCTAGTTCAGATTTAATCAGTGAACATCATACGCTGCACAAAAGTCCGCCACCATCAATGAATTTGAAGTAAAGGCAGAGATAGCAGCATTACCTTGCTACTTCCTATGACAAGACCCCTGTTCCAAGATGGCGGCGGTTTTGACAAATGCTTAGACCCCCAAGGTGAGGTCTAGTGTATATATCTATGGTTATGGCAGAGGCGAATAAACATCTGGATATCTCTCCACTGGAGCGTGTTAACGCAAACATGTAAGTTTCACGTTTGAGGGGGTTAAACCGTGACATCTACACATTTTCCAAAGTGGACTATTTATGCTGCTTCATTAAAAATGTGACATTTAGACGTTTTTTTCGCCGTGGATCGAGGCAAATGAATCCTTTTCACCTTGAAAATAATAAATGTTTTTTGCATTTTAAATAATAGACCATTTCTCAGTGATCGTCAATAAAACAAAATTCCATTTTTCTCGGTTTAATGAAAACCAATAGGTCATGATGGTAAGTTTCAGTTTAAGTGTAAGTTTCACGTTTGAGGGGGTTTAAACCGTGACATCTACACGTTTTCAAAAGTGGACCAACGTGATTATTTTACGTCTTGTCGTGATACCGGGTTTAAGAAATGTTGTTTTGGCCACTTTGTTTGATATAATCACAACAATTTAACGTAAGCAAGAATGGGATTTGAACTCAGATCTTCTTTATTAAAGCCCAACGCTTTATCAACTGAGCCACTGAATCTGTTGAGTTCAAGGGTGTATTGAATGAATTTTTATTGACGGTTTGGTTTTATTTGTTGGAAAAATAAATATAGAAATATAATTTGACACAAGAGGGCAGTATAGCCCTATTTATGGTTTTGAGTTTAAACTAAACCGTGACATCTACACATTTTCCAAAGTGGACCAACATGATTATTTCACGTCTTGTCGTGATACGGGTTGGGCACTGAAGTTACAGGAGTTTCTTCCCGCAACGGAACTAGGTCGAGTATTTAAAAGGTTATGGTTAACACCGTTAACGTGGTTTAACGTCGATGTAATACGTTGTTGTAGCGTACCTTTTGCTTAAACGAGCAGCTGGGGGACGCCCAAGAAAATAGACATTTTACTCATTAGGCTGCTTCATTAAAAATGTGACATTTAGACGTTTTCTTTGGCGTGGATCCAGGCAAAAGAATCCTTTTCACCTTGAAAATAATAAATGTTTTTTTTTTTTTGCATTTTAAATAATAGAACATTTCTCAGTGATCGTAAATAAAACAAAATTCCATTTTTTCGGTTTAATGAAAACCTGACATCTACACATTTTCCAAAGTGGAATATTTAGGCTGCTTCATTAAAAATGTGACATTTAGACGTTTTCTTCGGCCTGGATCCAGGCAAATGAATCCTTTTCACCTTGAAAATAATAAAAAAATGTTTTTTTGCTTTTTAAATAATAGAACTTTTCTCAGTGATCGTAAATAAAACAAAATTCCATTTTTCTCGGTTTTTCTCGTTTTTTTTTTTTTGTATTGTGTTTAATGTTGTTGTTTCTTTTTCTCTGTCCAGCGATTTGATCAACGCATGGTTGTTGTAAAGCGGTATATAAATAAAAAATTGATTGATTGATTGATTGATTGAGATATCGAAACTCAAACTTTCGACCCGAAAAAAAAAACGACAGTGTTACCCCTTACGTTTTTTTTTTTTGGGCGAAAAATTAAGTATCCCCAATCTTCTCAAAACTCTGGATTCTGATAGAGGGCCATGAGACTTAGACCTGAGTGCAACAATGGAGGCTCTAGACCCTTCCAGAGCTGAGATATCGAAAATCAAAATTTCGACCCGTAAAAAAAACGACAGTGTTACCCCTTACGTTTTTTTTTTTTGGGCGAAAAATTAAGTATCCCCAATCTTCTCAAAACTCTGGATTCTGATAGAGGGCCATGAGACTTAGACCTGAGTGCAACAATGGAGGCTCTAGACCCTTCCAGAGCTGAGATATCGAAAATCAAAATTTCGACCCGTAAAAAAAATGACAGTGTTACCCCTTACGTTTTTTTTTTTTGGGCGAAAAATTAAGTATCCCTAATCTTCTCAAAACTCTGGATTTTGATAGAGGGCCATGAGACTTAGACCTGAGTGCAACAATGGAGGTTCTAGACCCTTTGAGTGCTGAGATATCGAAACTCAAACTTTCGAACCGAAAAAAAACGACAGTGTTACCCCTTACGTTTTTTTTTTTTGGGCGAAAAATTAAGTATCCCCAATCTTCTCAAAACTCTGGATTCTTATAGAGGGTCATGAGACATAGACCTGAGTGCAACAATGGAGGCTCTAGACCCATCCAGAACTGAGATATCGAAAATCAAAATTTCGACCCGAAAAAAAAAACGACAGTGTTACCCCTTACGTTTTTTTTTTTTGGGCGAAAAATTAAGTATCCCCAATCTTCTCAAAACTCTGGATTCTGATAGAGGGCCATGAGACTTAGACCTGAGTGCAACAATGGAGGCTCTAGACCCTTCCAGAGCTGAGATATCGAAATTCAAAATTTTGAACAGAAAAAAAAAACGACAGTGTTACCCCTTACGTTTTTTTTTTTGGGCGAAAACTTAAGTATCCCCAATCTTCTCAAAACTCTGGATTCTGATAGAGGGCCATGAGACTTAGACCTGAGTGCAACAATGGAGGCTCTAGACCCTTCCAGAGCTGAGATATCGAAATTCAAAATTTCGACCAGAAAAAAAAACGACAGTGTTACCCCTTATGTTTTTTTTTTTGGGTGAAAAATTAAGTATCCCCAATCTTCTCAAAACTCCGGATTCTGATAGAGGGCCATGAGACATAGACCTGAGTGCAACAATGGAGGCTCTAGACCCTTCCAGAGCTGAGATATCAAAAATCAAAATTTCGACCCGAAAAAAAACGACAGTGTTACCCCTTACGTTTTTTTTTTTTGGGGCGAAAAATTAAGTATCCCCAATCTTCTCAAAACTCTGGATTCTGATAGAGGGCCATGAGACTTAGACCTGAGTGCAACAATGGAGGCTCTAGACCCTTCCAGAGCTGAGATATCGAAAATCAAAATTTCGACCCGTAAAAAAAACGACAGTGTTACCCCTTACGTTTTTTTTTTTTGGGCGAAAAATTAAGTATCCCTAATCTTCTCAAAACTCTGGATTCTGATAGAGGGCCATGAGACATAGACCTGAGTGCAACAATGGAGGCTCTAGACCCTTCCAGAGCTGAGATATCGAAAATCAAAATTTCGACCCGTAAAAAAAACGACAGTGTTACCCCTTACGTTTTTTTTTTTTGGGCGAAAAATTAAGTATCCCTAATCTTCTCAAAACTCTGGATTCTGATAGAGGGCCATGAGACTTAGACCTGAGTGCAACAATGGAGGCTCTAGACCCTTCCAGAGCTGAGATATCGAAAATCAAAATTTCGACCAGAAAAAAAAACGAGTGTTACCCCTTACGTTTTTTTTTTGGGGCGAAAAATTAAGTATCCCTAATCTTCTCAAAACTCTGGATTCTGATAGAGGGCCATGAGACATAGACCTGAGTGCAACAATGGAGGCTCTAGACCCTTCCAGTGCTGAGATATCGAAACTCAAACTTTCGACCCGAAAAAAAAACGACAGTGTTACCCCTTACGTTTTTTTTTTTTGGGCGAAAAATTAAGTATCCCCAATCTTCTCAAAACTCTGGATTCTGATAGAGGGCCATGAGACTTAGACCTGAGTGCAACAATGGAGGCTCTAGACCCTTCCAGAGCTGAGATATCGAAAATCAAAATTTCGACCCGTAAAAAAAACGACAGTGTTACCCCTTACGTTTTTTTTTTTTGGGCGAAAAATTAAGTATCCCTAATCTTCTCAAAACTCTGGATTCTGATAGAGGGCCATGAGACTTAGACCTGAGTGCAACAATGGAGGCTCTAGACCCTTCCAGAGCTGAGATATCGAAAATCAAAATTTCGACCAGAAAAAAAAACGACAGTGTTACCCCTTACGTTTTTTTTTTGGGGTGAAAAATTAAGTATCCCTAATCTTCTCAAAACTCTGGATTCTGATAGAGGGCCATGAGACATAGACCTGAGTGCAACAATGGAGGCTCTAGACCCTTCCAGTGCTGAGATATCGAAACTCAAACTTTCGACCCGAAAAAAAAACGACAGTGTTACCCCTTACGTTTTTTTTTTTTGGGCGAAAAATTAAGTATCCCCAATCTTCTCAAAACTCTGGATTCTGATAGAGGGCCATGAGACTTAGACCTGAGTGCAACAATGGAGGCTCTAGACCCTTCCAGAGCTGAGATATCGAAAATCAAAATTTCGACCCGTAAAAAAAACGACAGTGTTACCCCTTACTTTTTTTTTTTTGGGCGAAAAATTAAGTATCCCTAATCTTCTCAAAACTCTGGATTTTGATAGAGGGCCATGAGACTTAGACCTGAGTGCAACAATGGAGGTTCTAGACCCTTTCAGTGCTGAGATATCGAAACTCAAACTTTCGAACCGAAAAAAAACGACAGTGTTACCCCTTACGTTTTTTTCTTTTTTTGGGCGAAAAATTAAGTATCCCCAATCTTCTCAAAACTCTGGATTCTTATAGAGGGTCATGAGACATAGACCTGAGTGCAACAATGGAGGCTCTAGACCCTTCCAGAACTGAGATATCGAAAATCAAAATTTCGACCCGTAAAAAAAACGACAGTGTTACCCCTTACGTTTTTTTTTTTGGGCGAAAAATTAAGTATCCCCAATCTTCTCAAAACTCTGGATTCTGATAGAGGGCCATGAGACTTAGACCTGAGTGCAACAATGGAGGCTCTAGACCCTTCCAGAGCTGAGATATCGAAATTCAAAATTTTGAGCAGAAAAAAAAACGACAGTGTTACCCCTTACGTTTTTTTTTTTTTGGGCAAAAAATTAAGTATCCCCAATCTTCTCAAAACTCTGGATTCTGATAGAGGGCCATGAGACTTAGACCTGAGTGCAACAATGGAGGCTCTAGACCCTTCCAGAGCTGAGATATCGAAATTCAAAATTTTGAACAGAAAAAAAAACGACAGTGTTACCCCTTACGTTTTTTTTTGGGCGAAAAATTAAGTATCCCTAATCTTCTCAAAACTCTGGATTCTGATAGAGGGCCATGAGACTTAGACCTGAGTGCAACAATGGAGGCTCTAGACCCTTCCAGAGCTGAGATATCGAAAATCAAAATTTCGACCAGAAAAAAAAAACGACAGTGTTACCCCTTACGTTTTTTTTTTTGGGGCGAAAAATTAAGTATCCCCAATCTTCTCAAAACTCTGGATTCTGATAGAGGGCCATGAGACTTAGACCTGAGTGCAACAATGGAGGCTCTAGACCCTTCCAGAGCTGAGATATCGAAACTCAAACTTTCGACCCGAAAAAAAAACGACAGTGTTACCCCTTTTGGTTTTTTTTTTTGGGCGAAAAATTAAGTATCCCCAATCTTCTCAAAACTCTGGATTCTGATAGAGGGCACTGAGACTTACACCTGAGTGCAACAATGGAGGCTCTAGACCCTTCCAGAGCTGAGATATCGAAACTCAAAATTTCGACCCGAAAAAAAAACGACAGTGTTACCCCTTACGTTTTTTTTTTTTGGGCGAAAAATTTAGTATCCCCAATCTTCTCGAAACTCTGGATTCTGATAGAGGGCACTGAGACTTAGACCTGAGTGCAACAATGGAGGCTCTAGACCCTTCCAGAGCTGAGATATCGAAACTCAAAATTTCGACCTGAAAAAAAAATGACAGTGTTACCCCTTACGTTTTTTTTTTTGGACGAAAAATTTAGTATCCCCAATCTTCTCGAAACTCTGGATTCTGATAGAGGGCACTGAGACTTACACCTGAGCGCAAAAATGGAGGCTCTAGACCCTTCCAGAGCTGAGATATCAAAACTCAAAATTTCGACCTGAAAAAAAAAACGACAGTGTTACCCCTTACGTTTTTTTTTTTTGGGCGAAAAATTTAGTATCCCCAATCTTCTCGAAACTCTGGATTCTGATAGAGGGCACTGAGACTTACACCTGAGCGCAAAAATGGAGGCTCTAGACCCTTCCAGAGCTGAGATATCGAAACTCAAAATTTCGACCTGAAAAAAAAAACGACAGTGTTACCCCTTTTGGTTTTTTTTTGGGGCGAAAAATTTAGTATCCCCAATCTTCTCAAAACTCCGGATTCTGATAGAGGGCCATGAGACTTAGACCTGAGTGCAACAATGGAGGCTCTAGACCCTTCCAGAGCTGAGATATCGAAATTCAAAATTTTGAACAGAAAAAAAAAACGACAGTGTTACCCCTTACGTTTTTTTTTTTTGGGCGAAAACTTAAGTATCCCCAATCTTCTCAAAACTCTGGATTCTGATAGAGGGCCATGAGACTTAGACCTGAGTGCAACAATGGAGGCTCTAGACCCTTCCAGAGCTGAGATATCGAAATTCAAAATTTCGACCAGAAAAAAAAACGACAGTGTTACCCCTTATGTTTTTTTTTTTGGGTGAAAAATTAAGTATCCCCAATCTTCTCAAAACTCCGGATTCTGATAGAGGGCCATGAGACATAGACCTGAGTGCAACAATGGAGGCTCTAGACCCTTCCAGAGCTGAGATATCAAAAATCAAAATTTCGACCCGAAAAAAAACGACAGTGTTACCCCTTACGTTTTTTTTTTTTGGGGCGAAAAATTAAGTATCCCCAATCTTCTCAAAACTCTGGATTCTGATAGAGGGCCATGAGACTTAGACCTGAGTGCAACAATGGAGGCTCTAGACCCTTCCAGAGCTGAGATATCGAAAATCAAAATTTCGACCCGTAAAAAAAACGACAGTGTTACCCCTTACGTTTTTTTTTTTTGGGCGAAAAATTAAGTATCCCTAATCTTCTCAAAACTCTGGATTCTGATAGAGGGCCATGAGACATAGACCTGAGTGCAACAATGGAGGCTCTAGACCCTTCCAGAGCTGAGATATCGAAAATCAAAATTTCGACCCGTAAAAAAAACGACAGTGTTACCCCTTACGTTTTTTTTTTTTGGGCGAAAAATTAAGTATCCCTAATCTTCTCAAAACTCTGGATTCTGATAGAGGGCCATGAGACTTAGACCTGAGTGCAACAATGGAGGCTCTAGACCCTTCCAGAGCTGAGATATCGAAAATCAAAATTTCGACCAGAAAAAAAAACGACAGTGTTACCCCTTACGTTTTTTTTTTGGGGCGAAAAATTAAGTATCCCTAATCTTCTCAAAACTCTGGATTCTGATAGAGGGCCATGAGACATAGACCTGAGTGCAACAATGGAGGCTCTAGACCCTTCCAGTGCTGAGATATCGAAACTCAAACTTTCGACCCGAAAAAAAAACGACAGTGTTACCCCTTACGTTTTTTTTTTTTGGGCGAAAAATTAAGTATCCCCAATCTTCTCAAAACTCTGGATTCTGATAGAGGGCCATGAGACTTAGACCTGAGTGCAACAATGGAGGCTCTAGACCCTTCCAGAGCTGAGATATCGAAAATCAAAATTTCGACCCGTAAAAAAAACGACAGTGTTACCCCTTACGTTTTTTTTTTTTGGGCGAAAAATTAAGTATCCCTAATCTTCTCAAAACTCTGGATTCTGATAGAGGGCCATGAGACTTAGACCTGAGTGCAACAATGGAGGCTCTAGACCCTTCCAGAGCTGAGATATCGAAAATCAAAATTTCGACCAGAAAAAAAAACGACAGTGTTACCCCTTACGTTTTTTTTTTGGGGCGAAAAATTAAGTATCCCTAATCTTCTCAAAACTCTGGATTCTGATAGAGGGCCATGAGACATAGACCTGAGTGCAACAATGGAGGCTCTAGACCCTTCCAGTGCTGAGATATCGAAACTCAAACTTTCGACCCGAAAAAAAAACGACAGTGTTACCCCTTACGTTTTTTTTTTTTGGGCGAAAAATTAAGTATCCCCAATCTTCTCAAAACTCTGGATTCTGATAGAGGGCCATGAGACTTAGACCTGAGTGCAACAATGGAGGCTCTAGACCCTTCCAGAGCTGAGATATCGAAAATCAAAATTTCGACCCGTAAAAAAAATGACAGTGTTACCCCTTACGTTTTTTTTTTTTGGGCGAAAAATTAAGTATCCCTAATCTTCTCAAAACTCTGGATTTTGATAGAGGGCCATGAGACTTAGACCTGAGTGCAACAATGGAGGTTCTAGACCCTTTCAGTGCTGAGATATCGAAACTCAAACTTTCGAACCGAAAAAAAACGACAGTGTTACCCCTTACGTTTTTTTCTTTTTTTGGGCGAAAAATTAAGTATCCCCAATCTTCTCAAAACTCTGGATTCTTATAGAGGGTCATGAGACATAGACCTGAGTGCAACAATGGAGGCTCTAGACCCTTCCAGAACTGAGATATCGAAAATCAAAATTTCGACCCGTAAAAAAAACGACAGTGTTACCCCTTACGTTTTTTTTTTTTGGGCGAAAAATTAAGTATCCCCAATCTTCTCAAAACTCTGGATTCTGATAGAGGGCCATGAGACTTAGACCTGAGTGCAACAATGGAGGCTCTAGACCCTTCCAGAGCTGAGATATCGAAATTCAAAATTTTGAGCAGAAAAAAAAACGACAGTGTTACCCCTTACGTTTTTTTTTTTTGGGCGAAAAATTAAGTATCCCCAATCTTCTCAAAACTCTGGATTCTGATAGAGGGCCATGAGACTTAGACCTGAGTGCAACAATGGAGGCTCTAGACCCTTCCAGAGCTGAGATATCGAAATTCAAAATTTTGAACAGAAAAAAAAACGACAGTGTTACCCCTTACGTTTTTTTTTTGGGCGAAAAATTAAGTATCCCCAATCTTCTCAAAACTCTGGATTCTGATAGAGGGCCATGAGACTTAGACCTGAGTGCAACAATGGAGGCTCTAGACCCTTCCAGAGCTGAGATATCGAAACTCAAACTTTCTACCCGAAAAAAAAACGACAGTGTTACCCCTTTTGGTTTTTTTTTTTGGGCGAAAAATTAAGTATCCCCAATCTTCTCAAAACTCTGGATTCTGATAGAGGGCACTGAGACTTACACCTGAGTGCAACAATGGAGGCTCTAGACCCTTCCAGAGCTGAGATATCGAAACTCAAAATTTCGACCCGAAAAAAAAACGACAGTGTTACCCCTTACGTTTTTTTTTTTTGGGCGAAAAATTTAGTATCCCCAATCTTCTCGAAACTCTGGATTCTGATAGAGGGCGCTGAGACTTAGACCTGAGTGCAACAATGGAGGCTCTAGACCCTTCCAGAGCTGAGATATCGAAACTCAAAATTTCGACCTGAAAAAAAAATGACAGTGTTACCCCTTACGTTTTTTTTTTTGGACGAAAAATTTAGTATCCCCAATCTTCTCGAAACTCTGGATTCTGATAGAGGGCACTGAGACTTACACCTGAGCGCAAAAATGGAGGCTCTAGACCCTTCCAGAGCTGAGATATCAAAACTCAAAATTTCGACCTGAAAAAAAAAACGACAGTGTTACCCCTTACGTTTTTTTTTTTTGGGCGAAAAATTTAGTATCCCCAATCTTCTCGAAACTCTGGATTCTGATAGAGGGCACTGAGACTTACACCTGAGCGCAAAAATGGAGGCTCTAGACCCTTCCAGAGCTGAGATATCGAAACTCAAAATTTCGACCTGAAAAAAAAAACGACAGTGTTACCCCTTTTGGTTTTTTTTTTGGGCGAAAAATTTAGTATCCCCAATCTTCTCAAAACTCCGGATTCTGATAGAGGGCCATGAGACTTAGACCTGAGTGCAACAATGGAGGCTCTAGACCCTTCCAGAGCTGAGATATCGAAATTCAAAATTTTGAACAGAAAAAAAAAACGACAGTGTTACCCCTTACGTTTTTTTTTTTGGGCGAAAACTTAAGTATCCCCAATCTTCTCAAAACTCTGGATTCTGATAGAGGGCCATGAGACTTAGACCTGAGTGCAACAATGGAGGCTCTAGACCCTTCCAGAGCTGAGATATCGAAATTCAAAATTTCGACCAGAAAAAAAAACGACAGTGTTACCCCTTATGTTTTTTTTTTTGGGTGAAAAATTAAGTAGCCCCAATCTTCTCAAAACTCCGGATTCTGATAGAGGGCCATGAGACATAGACCTGAGTGCAACAATGGAGGCTCTAGACCCTTCCAGAGCTGAGATATCGAAAATCAAAATTTCGACCCGTAAAAAAAACGACAGTGTTACCCCTTACGTTTTTTTTTTTTGGGCGAAAAATTAAGTATCCCTAATCTTCTCAAAACTCTGGATTCTGATAGAGGGCCATGAGACATAGACCTGAGTGCAACAATGGAGGCTCTAGACCCTTCCAGAGCTGAGATATCGAAAATCAAAATTTCGACCCGTAAAAAAAACGACAGTGTTACCCCTTACGTTTTTTTTTTTTGGGCGAAAAATTAAGTATCCCTAATCTTCTCAAAACTCTGGATTCTGATAGAGGGCCATGAGACTTAGACCTGAGTGCAACAATGGAGGCTCTAGACCCTTCCAGAGCTGAGATATCGAAAATCAAAATTTCGACCAGAAAAAAAAACGACAGTGTTACCCCTTACGTTTTTTTTTTGGGGCGAAAAATTAAGTATCCCTAATCTTCTCAAAACTCTGGATTCTGATAGAGGGCCATGAGACATAGACCTGAGTGCAACAATGGAGGCTCTAGACCCTTCCAGTGCTGAGATATCGAAACTCAAACTTTCGACCCGAAAAAAAAACGAGTGTTACCCCTTACGTTTTTTTTTTTTGGGCGAAAAATTAAGTATCCCCAATCTTCTCAAAACTCTGGATTTTGATAGAGGGCCATGAGACTTAGACCTGAGTGCAACAATGGAGGTTCTAGACCCTTTCAGTGCTGAGATATCGAAACTCAAACTTTCGAACCGAAAAAAAACGACAGTGTTACCCCTTACGTTTTTTTCTTTTTTTGGGCGAAAAATTAAGTATCCCCAATCTTCTCAAAACTCTGGATTCTTATAGAGGGTCATGAGACATAGACCTGAGTGCAACAATGGAGGCTCTAGACCCTTCCAGAACTGAGATATCGAAAATCAAAATTTCGACCCGTAAAAAAAACGACAGTGTTACCCCTTACGTTTTTTTTTTTGGGCGAAAAATTAAGTATCCCCAATCTTCTCAAAACTCTGGATTCTGATAGAGGGCCATGAGACTTAGACCTGAGTGCAACAATGGAGGCTCTAGACCCTTCCAGAGCTGAGATATCGAAATTCAAAATTTTGAGCAGAAAAAAAAACGACAGTGTTACCCCTTACGTTTTTTTTTTTTTGGGCGAAAAATTAAGTATCCCCAATCTTCTCAAAACTCTGGATTCTGATAGAGGGCCACGAGACTTAGACCTGAGTGCAACAATGGAGGCTCTAGACCCTTCCAGAGCTGATATATCGAAATTCAAAATTTTGAACAGAAAAAAAAACGACAGTGTTACCCCTTACGTTTTTTTTTTGGGCGAAAAATTAAGTATCCCCAATCTTCTCAAAACTCTGGATTCTGATAGAGGGCCATGAGACTTAGACCTGAGTGCAACAATGGAGGCTCTAGACCCTTCCAGAGCTGAGATATCGAAACTCAAACTTTCTACCCGAAAAAAAAACGACAGTGTTACCCCTTTTGGTTTTTTTTTTTGGGCGAAAAATTAAGTATCCCCAATCTTCTCAAAACTCTGGATTCTGATAGAGGGCACTGAGACTTACACCTGAGTGCAACAATGGAGGCTCTAGACCCTTCCAGAGCTGAGATATCGAAACTCAAAATTTCGACCCGAAAAAAAAACGACAGTGTTACCCCTTACGTTTTTTTTTTTTGGGCGAAAAATTTAGTATCCCCAATCTTCTCGAAACTCTGGATTCTGATAGAGGGCGCTGAGACTTAGACCTGAGTGCAACAATGGAGGCTCTAGACCCTTCCAGAGCTGAGATATCGAAACTCAAAATTTCGACCTGAAAAAAAAATGACAGTGTTACCCCTTACGTTTTTTTTTTTGGACGAAAAATTTAGTATCCCCAATCTTCTCGAAACTCTGGATTCTGATAGAGGGCACTGAGACTTACACCTGAGCGCAAAAATGGAGGCTCTAGACCCTTCCAGAGCTGAGATATCAAAACTCAAAATTTCGACCTGAAAAAAAAAACGACAGTGTTACCCCTTACGTTTTTTTTTTTGGGCGAAAAATTTAGTATCCCCAATCTTCTCGAAACTCTGGATTCTGATAGAGGGCACTGAGACTTACACCTGAGCGCAAAAATGGAGGCTCTAGACCCTTCCAGAGCTGAGATATCGAAACTCAAAATTTCGACCTGAAAAAAAAAACGACAGTGTTACCCCTTTTGGTTTTTTTTTTGGGCGAAAAATTTAGTATCCCCAATCTTCTCAAAACTCCGGATTCTGATAGAGGGCCATGAGACTTAGACCTGAGTGCAACAATGGAGGCTCTAGACCCTTCCAGAGCTGAGATATCGAAATTCAAAATTTTGAACAGAAAAAAAAACGACAGTGTTACCCCTTACGTTTTTTTTTTTGGGCGAAAACTTAAGTATCCCCAATCTTCTCAAAACTCTGGATTCTGATAGAGGGCCATGAGACTTAGACCTGAGTGCAACAATGGAGGCTCTAGACCCTTCCAGAGCTGAGATATCGAAATTCAAAATTTCGACCAGAAAAAAAAACGACAGTGTTACCCCTTATGTTTTTTTTTTTGGGTGAAAAATTAAGTAGCCCCAATCTTCTCAAAACTCCGGATTCTGATAGAGGGCCATGAGACATAGACCTGAGTGCAACAATGGAGGCTCTAGACCCTTCCAGAGCTGAGATATCGAAAATCAAAATTTCGACCCGTAAAAAAAACGACAGTGTTACCCCTTACGTTTTTTTTTTTTGGGCGAAAAATTAAGTATCCCTAATCTTCTCAAAACTCTGGATTCTGATAGAGGGCCATGAGACATAGACCTGAGTGCAACAATGGAGGCTCTAGACCCTTCCAGAGCTGAGATATCGAAAATCAAAATTTCGACCCGTAAAAAAAACGACAGTGTTACCCCTTACGTTTTTTTTTTTTGGGCGAAAAATTAAGTATCCCTAATCTTCTCAAAACTCTGGATTCTGATAGAGGGCCATGAGACTTAGACCTGAGTGCAACAATGGAGGCTCTAGACCCTTCCAGAGCTGAGATATCGAAAATCAAAATTTCGACCAGAAAAAAAAACGACAGTGTTACCCCTTACGTTTTTTTTTTGGGGCGAAAAATTAAGTATCCCTAATCTTCTCAAAACTCTGGATTCTGATAGAGGGCCATGAGACATAGACCTGAGTGCAACAATGGAGGCTCTAGACCCTTCCAGTGCTGAGATATCGAAACTCAAACTTTCGACCCGAAAAAAAAAACGACAGTGTTACCCCTTACGTTTTTTTTTTTTGGGCGAAAAATTAAGTATCCCCAATCTTCTCAAAACTCTGGATTCTGATAGAGGGCCATGAGACTTAGACCTGAGTGCAACAATGGAGGCTCTAGACCCTTCCAGAGCTGAGATATCGAAATTCAAAATTTTGAACAGAAAAAAAAAACGACAGTGTTACCCCTTACGTTTTTTTTTTTGGGCGAAAACTTAAGTATCCCCAATCTTCTCAAAACTCTGGATTCTGATAGAGGGCCATGAGACTTAGACCTGAGTGCAACAATGGAGGCTCTAGACCCTTCCAGAGCTGAGATATCGAAATTCAAAATTTCGACCAGAAAAAAAAACGACAGTGTTACCCCTTATGTTTTTTTTTTTTGGGTGAAAAATTAAGTATCCCCAATCTTCTCAAAACTCCGGATTCTGATAGAGGGCCATGAGACATAGACCTGAGTGCAACAATGGAGGCTCTAGACCCTTCCAGAGCTGAGATATCAAAAATCAAAATTTCGACCCGAAAAAAAACGACAGTGTTACCCCTTACGTTTTTTTTTTTTGGGGCGAAAAATTAAGTATCCCCAATCTTCTCAAAACTCTGGATTCTGATAGAGGGCCATGAGACTTAGACCTGAGTGCAACAATGGAGGCTCTAGACCCTTCCAGAGCTGAGATATCGAAACTCAAAATTTCGACCTGAAAAAAAAATGACAGTGTTACCCCTTACGTTTTTTTTTTTGGACGAAAAATTTAGTATCCCCAATCTTCTCGAAACTCTGGATTCTGATAGAGGGCACTGAGACTTACACCTGAGCGCAAAAATGGAGGCTCTAGACCCTTCCAGAGCTGAGATATCAAAACTCAAAATTTCGACCTGAAAAAAAAAACGACAGTGTTACCCCTTACGTTTTTTTTTTTTGGGCGAAAAATTTAGTATCCCCAATCTTCTCGAAACTCTGGATTCTGATAGAGGGCACTGAGACTTACACCTGAGCGCAAAAATGGAGGCTCTAGACCCTTCCAGAGCTGAGATATCGAAACTCAAAATTTCGACCTGAAAAAAAAAACGACAGTGTTACCCCTTTTGGTTTTTTTTTTGGGCGAAAAATTTAGTATCCCCAATCTTCTCAAAACTCCGGATTCTGATAGAGGGCCATGAGACTTAGACCTGAGTGCAACAATGGAGGCTCTAGACCCTTCCAGAGCTGAGATATCGAAATTCAAAATTTTGAACAGAAAAAAAAAACGACAGTGTTACCCCTTACGTTTTTTTTTTTTGGGCGAAAACTTAAGTATCCCCAATCTTCTCAAAACTCTGGATTCTGATAGAGGGCCATGAGACTTAGACCTGAGTGCAACAATGGAGGCTCTAGACCCTTCCAGAGCTGAGATATCGAAATTCAAAATTTCGACCAGAAAAAAAAACGACAGTGTTACCCCTTATGTTTTTTTTTTTGGGTGAAAAATTAAGTATCCCCAATCTTCTCAAAACTCCGGATTCTGATAGAGGGCCATGAGACATAGACCTGAGTGCAACAATGGAGGCTCTAGACCCTTCCAGAGCTGAGATATCAAAAATCAAAATTTCGACCCGAAAAAAAACGACAGTGTTACCCCTTACGTTTTTTTTTTTTGGGGCGAAAAATTAAGTATCCCCAATCTTCTCAAAACTCTGGATTCTGATAGAGGGCCATGAGACTTAGACCTGAGTGCAACAATGGAGGCTCTAGACCCTTCCAGAGCTGAGATATCGAAAATCAAAATTTCGACCCGTAAAAAAAACGACAGTGTTACCCCTTACGTTTTTTTTTTTGGGCGAAAAATTAAGTATCCCTAATCTTCTCAAAACTCTGGATTCTGATAGAGGGCCATGAGACATAGACCTGAGTGCAACAATGGAGGCTCTAGACCCTTCCAGAGCTGAGATATCGAAAATCAAAATTTCGACCCGTAAAAAAAACGACAGTGTTACCCCTTACGTTTTTTTTTTTTGGGCGAAAAATTAAGTATCCCTAATCTTCTCAAAACTCTGGATTCTGATAGAGGGCCATGAGACTTAGACCTGAGTGCAACAATGGAGGCTCTAGACCCTTCCAGAGCTGAGATATCGAAAATCAAAATTTCGACCAGAAAAAAAAACGACAGTGTTACCCCTTACGTTTTTTTTTTGGGGCGAAAAATTAAGTATCCCTAATCTTCTCAAAACTCTGGATTCTGATAGAGGGCCATGAGACATAGACCTGAGTGCAACAATGGAGGCTCTAGACCCTTCCAGTGCTGAGATATCGAAACTCAAACTTTCGACCCGAAAAAAAAACGACAGTGTTACCCCTTACGTTTTTTTTTTTTGGGCGAAAAATTAAGTATCCCCAATCTTCTCAAAACTCTGGATTCTGATAGAGGGCCATGAGACTTAGACCTGAGTGCAACAATGGAGGCTCTAGACCCTTCCAGAGCTGAGATATCGAAAATCAAAATTTCGACCCGTAAAAAAAACGACAGTGTTACCCCTTACTTTTTTTTTTTTTGGGCGAAAAATTAAGTATCCCTAATCTTCTCAAAACTCTGGATTTTGATAGAGGGCCATGAGACTTAGACCTGAGTGCAACAATGGAGGTTCTAGACCCTTTCAGTGCTGAGATATCGAAACTCAAACTTTCGAACCGAAAAAAAACGACAGTGTTACCCCTTACGTTTTTTTCTTTTTTTGGGCGAAAAATTAAGTATCCCCAATCTTCTCAAAACTCTGGATTCTGATAGAGGGCCATGAGACTTAGACCTGAGTGCAACAATGGAGGCTCTAGACCCTTCCAGAGCTGAGATGTCGAAATTCAAAATTTTGAGCAGAAAAAAAAACGACAGTGTTACCCCTTACGTTTTTTTTTTTTTGGGCGAAAAATTAAGTATCCCCAATCTTCTCAAAACTCTGGATTCTGATAGAGGGCCATGAGACATAGACCTGAGTGCAACAATGGAGGCTCTAGACCCTTCCAGTGCTGAGATATCGAAACTCAAACTTTCGACCCGAAAAAAAAAACGACAGTGTTACCCCTTTTGGTTTTTTTTTTTGGGCGAAAAATTAAGTATCCCCAATCTTCTCAAAACTCTGGATTCTGATAGAGGGCACTGAGACTTACACCTGAGTGCAACAATGGAGGCTCTAGACCCTTCCAGAGCTGAGATATCGAAACTCAAAATTTCGACCCGAAAAAAAAACGACAGTGTTACCCCTTACGTTTTTTTTTTTGGACGAAAAATTTAGTATCCCCAATCTTCTCGAAACTCTGGATTCTGATAGAGGGCACTGAGACTTACACCTGAGCGCAAAAATGGAGGCTCTAGACCCTTCCAGAGCTGAGATATCAAAACTCAAAATTTCGACCTGAAAAAAAAAACGACAGTGTTACCCCTTACGTTTTTTTTTTTGGGCGAAAAATTTAGTATCCCCAATCTTCTCGAAACTCTGGATTCTGATAGAGGGCACTGAGACTTACACCTGAGCGCAAAAATGGAGGCTCTAGACCCTTCCAGAGCTGAGATATCGAAACTCAAAATATCGACCTGAAAAAAAAAACGACAGTGTTACCCCTTTTGGTTTTTTTTTTGGGCGAAAAATTTAGTATCCCCAATCTTCTCAAAACTCCGGATTCTGATAGAGGGCCATGAGACTTAGACCTGAGTGCAACAATGGAGGCTCTAGACCCTTCCAGAGCTGAGATATCGAAATTCAAAATTTTGAACAGAAAAAAAAAACGACAGTGTTACCCCTTACGTTTTTTTTTTTGGGCGAAAACTTAAGTATCCCCAATCTTCTCAAAACTCTGGATTCTGATAGAGGGCCATGAGACTTAGACCTGAGTGCAACAATGGAGGCTCTAGACCCTTCCAGTGCTGAGATATCGAAACTCAAACTTTCGACCCGAAAAAAAAACGACAGTGTTACCCCTTACGTTTTTTTTTTTTGGGCGAAAAATTAAGTATCCCCAATCTTCTCAAAACTCTGGATTCTGATAGAGGGCCATGAGACTTAGACCTGAGTGCAACAATGGAGGCTCTAGACCCTTCCAGAGCTGAGATATCGAAAATCAAAATTTCGACCCGTAAAAAAAACGACAGTGTTACCCCTTACTTTTTTTTTTTTGGGCGAAAAATTAAGTATCCCTAATCTTCTCAAAACTCTGGATTTTGATAGAGGGCCATGAGACTTAGACCTGAGTGCAACAATGGAGGTTCTAGACCCTTTCAGTGCTGAGATATCGAAACTCAAACTTTCGAACCGAAAAAAAACGACAGTGTTACCCCTTACGTTTTTTTCTTTTTTTGGGCGAAAAATTAAGTATCCCCAATCTTCTCAAAACTCTGGATTCTGATAGAGGGCCATGAGACTTAGACCTGAGTGCAACAATGGAGGCTCTAGACCCTTCCAGAGCTGAGATATCGAAATTCAAAATTTTGAGCAGAAAAAAAAACGACAGTGTTACCCCTTACGTTTTTTTTTTTTGGGCGAAAAATTAAGTATCCCCAATCTTCTCAAAACTCTGGATTCTGATAGAGGGCCATGAGACATAGACCTGAGTGCAACAATGGAGGCTCTAGACCCTTCCAGTGCTGAGATATCGAAACTCAAACTTTCGACCCGAAAAAAAAACCGACAGTGTTACCCCTTTTGGTTTTTTTTTTTGGGCGAAAAATTAAGTATCCCCAATCTTCTCAAAACTCTGGATTCTGATAGAGGGCACTGAGACTTACACCTGAGTGCAACAATGGAGGCTCTAGACCCTTCCAGAGCTGAGATATCGAAACTCAAAATTTCGACCCGAAAAAAAAACGACAGTGTTACCCCTTACGTTTTTTTTTTTGGACGAAAAATTTAGTATCCCCAATCTTCTCGAAACTCTGGATTCTGATAGAGGGCACTGAGACTTACACCTGAGCGCAAAAATGGAGGCTCTAGACCCTTCCAGAGCTGAGATATCAAAACTCAAAATTTCGACCTGAAAAAAAAAACGACAGTGTTACCCCTTACGTTTTTTTTTTTTGGGCGAAAAATTTAGTATCCCCAATCTTCTCGAAACTCTGGATTCTGATAGAGGGCACTGAGACTTACACCTGAGCGCAAAAATGGAGGCTCTAGACCCTTCCAGAGCTGAGATATCGAAACTCAAAATATCGACCTGAAAAAAAAAACGACAGTGTTACCCCTTTTGGTTTTTTTTTTGGGCGAAAAATTTAGTATCCCCAATCTTCTCAAAACTCCGGATTCTGATAGAGGGCCATGAGACTTAGACCTGAGTGCAACAATGGAGGCTCTAGACCCTTCCAGAGCTGAGATATCGAAATTCAAAATTTTGAACAGAAAAAAAAAACGACAGTGTTACCCCTTACGTTTTTTTTTTTGGGCGAAAACTTAAGTATCCCCAATCTTCTCAAAACTCTGGATTCTGATAGAGGGCCATGAGACTTAGACCTGAGTGCAACAATGGAGGCTCTAGACCCTTCCAGAGCTGAGATATCGAAATTCAAAATTTCGACCAGAAAAAAAAACGACAGTGTTACCCCTTATGTTTTTTTTTTTGGGTGAAAAATTAAGTATCCCCAATCTTCTCAAAACTCCGGATTCTGATAGAGGGCCATGAGACATAGACCTGAGTGCAACAATGGAGGCTCTAGACCCTTCCAGAGCTGAGATATCGAAAATCAAAATTTCGACCCGTAAAAAAAACGACAGTGTTACCCCTTACGTTTTTTTTTTTTGGGCGAAAAATTAAGTATCCCTAATCTTCTCAAAACTCTGGATTCTGATAGAGGGCCATGAGACTTAGACCTGAGTGCAACAATGGAGGCTCTAGACCCTTCCAGAGCTGAGATATCGAAAATCAAAATTTCGACCAGAAAAAAAAACGACAGTGTTACCCCTTACGTTTTTTTTTTTGGGGCGAAAAATTAAGTATCCCTAATCTTCTCAAAACTCTGGATTCTGATAGAGGGCCATGAGACATAGACCTGAGTGCAACAATGGAGGCTCTAGACCCTTCCAGTGCTGAGATATCGAAACTCAAACTTTCGACCCGAAAAAAAAAACGACAGTGTTACCCCTTACGTTTTTTTTTTTTGGGCGAAAAATTAAGTATCCCCAATCTTCTCAAAACTCTGGATTCTGATAGAGGGCCATGAGACTTAGACCTGAGTGCAACAATGGAGGCTCTAGACCCTTCCAGAGCTGAGATATCGAAATTCAAAATTTTGAACAGAAAAAAAAAACGACAGTGTTACCCCTTACGTTTTTTTTTTTGGGCGAAAACTTAAGTATCCCCAATCTTCTCAAAACTCTGGATTCTGATAGAGGGCCATGAGACTTAGACCTGAGTGCAACAATGGAGGCTCTAGACCCTTCCAGAGCTGAGATATCGAAATTCAAAATTTCGACCAGAAAAAAAAACGACAGTGTTACCCCTTATGTTTTTTTTTTGGGGTGAAAAATTAAGTATCCCCAATCTTCTCAAAACTCCGGATTCTGATAGAGGGCCATGAGACATAGACCTGAGTGCAACAATGGAGGCTCTAGACCCTTCCAGAGCTGAGATATCAAAAATCAAAATTTCGACCCGAAAAAAAACGACAGTGTTACCCCTTACGTTTTTTTTTTTGGGGCGAAAAATTAAGTATCCCCAATCTTCTCAAAACTCTGGATTCTGATAGAGGGCCATGAGACTTAGACCTGAGTGCAACAATGGAGGCTCTAGACCCTTCCAGAGCTGAGATATCGAAACTCAAAATTTCGACCTGAAAAAAAAATGACAGTGTTACCCCTTACGTTTTTTTTTTTGGACGAAAAATTTAGTATCCCCAATCTTCTCGAAACTCTGGATTCTGATAGAGGGCACTGAGACTTACACCTGAGCGCAAAAATGGAGGCTCTAGACCCTTCCAGAGCTGAGATATCAAAACTCAAAATTTCGACCTGAAAAAAAAAAACGACAGTGTTACCCCTTACGTTTTTTTTTTTTGGGCGAAAAATTTAGTATCCCCAATCTTCTCGAAACTCTGGATTCTGATAGAGGGCACTGAGACTTACACCTGAGCGCAAAAATGGAGGCTCTAGACCCTTCCAGAGCTGAGATATCGAAACTCAAAATTTCGACCTGAAAAAAAAAACGACAGTGTTACCCCTTTTGGTTTTTTTTTTGGGCGAAAAATTTAGTATCCCCAATCTTCTCAAAACTCCGGATTCTGATAGAGGGCCATGAGACTTAGACCTGAGTGCAACAATGGAGGCTCTAGACCCTTCCAGAGCTGAGATATCGAAATTCAAAATTTTGAACAGAAAAAAAAAACGACAGTGTTACCCCTTACGTTTTTTTTTTTTGGGCGAAAACTTAAGTATCCCCAATCTTCTCAAAACTCTGGATTCTGATAGAGGGCCATGAGACTTAGACCTGAGTGCAACAATGGAGGCTCTAGACCCTTCCAGAGCTGAGATATCGAAATTCAAAATTTCGACCAGAAAAAAAAACGACAGTGTTACCCCTTATGTTTTTTTTTTTGGGTGAAAAATTAAGTATCCCCAATCTTCTCAAAACTCCGGATTCTGATAGAGGGCCATGAGACATAGACCTGAGTGCAACAATGGAGGCTCTAGACCCTTCCAGAGCTGAGATATCAAAAATCAAAATTTCGACCCGAAAAAAAACGACAGTGTTACCCCTTACGTTTTTTTTTTTTGGGGCGAAAAATTAAGTATCCCCAATCTTCTCAAAACTCTGGATTCTGATAGAGGGCCATGAGACTTAGACCTGAGTGCAACAATGGAGGCTCTAGACCCTTCCAGAGCTGAGATATCGAAAATCAAAATTTCGACCCGTAAAAAAAACGACAGTGTTACCCCTTACGTTTTTTTTTTTTGGGCGAAAAATTAAGTATCCCTAATCTTCTCAAAACTCTGGATTCTGATAGAGGGCCATGAGACATAGACCTGAGTGCAACAATGGAGGCTCTAGACCCTTCCAGAGCTGAGATATCGAAAATCAAAATTTCGACCCGTAAAAAAAACGACAGTGTTACCCCTTACGTTTTTTTTTTTTGGGCGAAAAATTAAGTATCCCTAATCTTCTCAAAACTCTGGATTCTGATAGAGGGCCATGAGACTTAGACCTGAGTGCAACAATGGAGGCTCTAGACCCTTCCAGAGCTGAGATATCGAAAATCAAAATTTCGACCAGAAAAAAAAACGACAGTGTTACCCCTTACGTTTTTTTTTTGGGGCGAAAAATTAAGTATCCCTAATCTTCTCAAAACTCTGGATTCTGATAGAGGGCCATGAGACATAGACCTGAGTGCAACAATGGAGGCTCTAGACCCTTCCAGTGCTGAGATATCGAAACTCAAACTTTCGACCCGAAAAAAAAACGACAGTGTTACCCCTTACGTTTTTTTTTTTGGGCGAAAAATTAAGTATCCCCAATCTTCTCAAAACTCTGGATTCTGATAGAGGGCCATGAGACTTAGACCTGAGTGCAACAATGGAGGCTCTAGACCCTTCCAGAGCTGAGATATCGAAAATCAAAATTTCGACCCGTAAAAAAAACGACAGTGTTACCCCTTACTTTTTTTTTTTTGGGCGAAAAATTAAGTATCCCTAATCTTCTCAAAACTCTGGATTTTGATAGAGGGCCATGAGACTTAGACCTGAGTGCAACAATGGAGGTTCTAGACCCTTTCAGTGCTGAGATATCGAAACTCAAACTTTCGAACCGAAAAAAAACGACAGTGTTACCCCTTACGTTTTTTTCTTTTTTTGGGCGAAAAATTAAGTATCCCCAATCTTCTCAAAACTCTGGATTCTGATAGAGGGCCATGAGACTTAGACCTGAGTGCAACAATGGAGGCTCTAGACCCTTCCAGAGCTGAGATATCGAAATTCAAAATTTTGAGCAGAAAAAAAAACGACAGTGTTACCCCTTACGTTTTTTTTTTTTGGGCGAAAAATTAAGTATCCCCAATCTTCTCAAAACTCTGGATTCTGATAGAGGGCCATGAGACTTAGACCTGAGTGCAACAATGGAGGCTCTAGACCCTTCCAGAGCTGAGATATCGAAATTCAAAATTTTGAACAGGAAAAAAAACGACAGTGTTACCCCTTACGTTTTTTTTTTGGGCGAAAAATTAAGTATCCCTAATCTTCTCAAAACTCTGGATTCTGATAGAGGGCCATGAGACTTAGACCTGAGTGCAACAATGGAGGCTCTAGACCCTTCCAGAGCTGAGATATCGAAAATCAAAATTTCGACCAGAAAAAAAAAACGACAGTGTTACCCCTTACGTTTTTTTTTTTGGGGCGAAAAATTAAGTATCCCCAATCTTCTCAAAACTCTGGATTCTGATAGAGGGCCATGAGACTTAGACCTGAGTGCAACAATGGAGGCTCTAGACCCTTCCAGAGCTGAGATATCGAAACTCAAACTTTCTACCCGAAAAAAAAACGACAGTGTTACCCCTTTTGGTTTTTTTTTTTGGGCGAAAAATTAAGTATCCCCAATCTTCTCAAAACTCTGGATTCTGATAGAGGGCACTGAGACTTACACCTGAGTGCAACAATGGAGGCTCTAGACCCTTCCAGAGCTGAGATATCGAAACTCAAAATTTCGACCCGAAAAAAAAACGACAGTGTTACCCCTTACGTTTTTTTTTTTTGGGCGAAAAATTTAGTATCCCCAATCTTCTCGAAACTCTGGATTCTGATAGAGGGCACTGAGACTTACACCTGAGCGCAAAAATGGAGGCTCTAGACCCTTCCAGAGCTGAGATATCAAAACTCAAAATTTCGACCTGAAAAAAAAAACGACAGTGTTACCCCTTACGTTTTTTTTTTTTGGGCGAAAAATTTAGTATCCCCAATCTTCTCGAAACTCTGGATTCTGATAGAGGGCACTGAGACTTACACCTGAGCGCAAAAATGGAGGCTCTAGACCCTTCCAGAGCTGAGATATCGAAACTCAAAATTTCGACCTGAAAAAAAAAACGACAGTGTTACCCCTTTTGGTTTTTTTTTTGGGCGAAAAATTTAGTATCCCCAATCTTCTCAAAACTCCGGATTCTGATAGAGGGCCATGAGACTTAGACCTGAGTGCAACAATGGAGGCTCTAGACCCTTCCAGAGCTGAGATATCGAAATTCAAAATTTTGAACAGAAAAAAAAAAACGACAGTGTTACCCCTTACGTTTTTTTTTTTGGGCGAAAACTTAAGTATCCCCAATCTTCTCAAAACTCTGGATTCTGATAGAGGGCCATGAGACTTAGACCTGAGTGCAACAATGGAGGCTCTAGACCCTTCCAGAGCTGAGATATCGAAATTCAAAATTTCGACCAGAAAAAAAAACGACAGTGTTACCCCTTATGTTTTTTTTTTTGGGTGAAAAATTAAGTATCCCCAATCTTCTCAAAACTCCGGATTCTGATAGAGGGCCATGAGACATAGACCTGAGTGCAACAATGGAGGCTCTAGACCCTTCCAGAGCTGAGATATCGAAAATCAAAATTTCGACCCGTAAAAAAAACGACAGTGTTACCCCTTACGTTTTTTTTTTTTGGGCGAAAAATTAAGTATCCCTAATCTTCTCAAAACTCTGGATTCTGATAGAGGGCCATGAGACATTGACCTGAGTGCAACAATGGAGGCTCTAGACCCTTCCAGAGCTGAGATATCGAAAATCAAAATTTCGACCCGTAAAAAAAACGACAGTGTTACCCCTTACGTTTTTTTTTTTGGGCGAAAAATTAAGTATCCCTAATCTTCTCAAAACTCTGGATTCTGATAGAGGGCCATGAGACTTAGACCTGAGTGCAACAATGGAGGCTCTAGACCCTTCCAGAGCTGAGATATCGAAAATCAAAATTTCGACCAGAAAAAAAAACGACAGTGTTACCCCTTACGTTTTTTTTTTGGGGCGAAAAATTAAGTATCCCTAATCTTCTCAAAACTCTGGATTCTGATAGAGGGCCATGAGACATAGACCTGAGTGCAACAATGGAGGCTCTAGACCCTTCCAGTGCTGAGATATCGAAACTCAAACTTTCGACCCGAAAAAAAAAACGACAGTGTTACCCCTTACGTTTTTTTTTTTTGGGCGAAAAATTAAGTATCCCCAATCTTCTCAAAACTCTGGATTCTGATAGAGGGCCATGAGACTTAGACCTGAGTGCAACAATGGAGGCTCTAGACCCTTCCAGAGCTGAGATATCGAAATTCAAAATTTTGAACAGAAAAAAAAAACGACAGTGTTACCCCTTACGTTTTTTTTTTTGGGCGAAAAATTAAGTATCCCCAATCTTCTCAAAACTCTGGATTCTGATAGAGGGCCATGAGACTTAGACCTGAGTGCAACAATGGAGGCTCTAGACCCTTCCAGAGCTGAGATATCGAAAATCAAAATTTCGACCCGTAAAAAAAACGACAGTGTTACCCCTTATGTTTTTTTTTTTTGGGCGAAAAATTAAGTATCCCTAATCTTCTCAAAACTCTGGATTCTGATAGAGGGCCATGAGACATAGACCTGAGTGCAACAATGGAGGCTCTAGACCCTTCCAGAGCTGAGATATCGAAAATCAAAATTTCGACCCGTAAAAAAAACGACAGTGTTACCCCTTACGTTTTTTTTTTTTGGGCGAAAAATTAAGTATCCCTAATCTTCTCAAAACTCTGGATTCTGATAGAGGGCCATGAGACTTAGACCTGAGTGCAACAATGGAGGCTCTAGACCCTTCCAGAACTGAGATATCGAAAATCAAAATTTCGACCAGAAAAAAAAACGAGTGTTACCCCTTACGTTTTTTTTTTGGGGCGAAAAATTAAGTATCCCTAATCTTCTCAAAACTCTGGATTCTGATAGAGGGCCATGAGACATAGACCTGAGTGCAACAATGGAGGCTCTAGACCCTTCCAGTGCTGAGATATCGAAACTCAAACTTTCGACCCGAAAAAAAAACGACAGTGTTACCCCTTACGTTTTTTTTTTTTGGGCGAAAAATTAAGTATCCCCAATCTTCTCAAAACTCTGGATTCTGATAGAGGGCCATGAGACTTAGACCTGAGTGCAACAATGGAGGCTCTAGACCCTTCCAGAGCTGAGATATCGAAATTCAAAATTTTGAGCAGAAAAAAAAACGACAGTGTTACCCCTTACGTTTTTTTTTTTTGGGCGAAAAATTAAGTATCCCCAATCTTCTCAAAACTCTGGATTCTGATAGAGGGCCATGAGACTTAGACCTGAGTGCAACAATGGAGGCTCTAGACCCTTCCAGAGCTGAGATATCGAAATTCAAAATTTTGAACAGAAAAAAAAACGACAGTGTTACCCCTTACGTTTTTTTTTTGGGCGAAAAATTAAGTATCCCTAATCTTCTCAAAACTCTGGATTCTGATAGAGGGCCATGAGACTTAGACCTGAGTGCAACAATGGAGGCTCTAGACCCTTCCAGAGCTGAGATATCGAAAATCAAACTTTCGACCCGAAAAAAAAAACGACAGTGTTACCCCTTACGTTTTTTTTTTTTGGGCGAAAAATTAAGTATCCCCAATCTTCTCAAAACTCTGGATTCTGATAGAGGGCCATGAGACTTAGACCTGAGTGCAACAATGGAGGCTCTAGACCCTTCCAGAGCTGAGATATCGAAAATCAAAATTTCGACCCGTAAAAAAAACGACAGTGTTACCCCTTACGTTTTTTTTTTTTGGGCGAAAAATTAAGTATCCCTAATCTTCTCAAAACTCTGGATTCTGATAGAGGGCCATGAGACATAGACCTGAGTGCAACAATGGAGGCTCTAGACCCTTCCAGAGCTGAGATATCGAAAATCAAAATTTCGACCCGTAAAAAAAACGACAGTGTTACCCCTTACGTTTTTTTTTTTTGGGCGAAAAATTAAGTATCCCTAATCTTCTCAAAACTCTGGATTCTGATAGAGGGCCATGAGACTTAGACCTGAGTGCAACAATGGAGGCTCTAGACCCTTCCAGAGCTGAGATATCGAAAATCAAAATTTCGACCAGAAAAAAAAACGAGTGTTACCCCTTACGTTTTTTTTTTGGGGCGAAAAATTAAGCATCCCTAATCTTCTCAAAACTCTGGATTCTGATAGAGGGCCATGAGACATAGACCTGAGTGCAACAATGGAGGCTCTAGACCCTTCCAGTGCTGAGATATCGAAACTCAAACTTTCGACCCGAAAAAAAAACGACAGTGTTACCCCTTACGTTTTTTTTTTTTGGGCGAAAAATTAAGTATCCCCAATCTTCTCAAAACTCTGGATTCTGATAGAGGGCCATGAGACTTAGACCTGAGTGCAACAATGGAGGCTCTAGACCCTTCCAGAGCTGAGATATCGAAATTCAAAATTTTGAGCAGAAAAAAAAACGACAGTGTTACCCCTTACGTTTTTTTTTTTTTGGGCGAAAAATTAAGTATCCCCAATCTTCTCAAAACTCTGGATTCTGATAGAGGGCCATGAGACTTAGACCTGAGTGCAACAATGGAGGCTCTAGACCCTTCCAGAGCTGAGATATCGAAATTCAAAATTTTGAACAGAAAAAAAAACGACAGTGTTACCCCTTACGTTTTTTTTTTGGGCGAAAAATTAAGTATCCCTAATCTTCTCAAAACTCTGGATTCTGATAGAGGGCCATGAGACTTAGACCTGAGTGCAACAATGGAGGCTCTAGACCCTTCCAGAGCTGAGATATCGAAAATCAAACTTTCGACCCGAAAAAAAAAACGACAGTGTTACCCCTTACGTTTTTTTTTTTTGGGCGAAAAATTAAGTATCCCCAATCTTCTCAAAACTCTGGATTCTGATAGAGGGCCATGAGACTTAGACCTGAGTGCAACAATGGAGGCTCTAGACCCTTCCAGAGCTGAGATATCGAAATTCAAAATTTTGAACAGAAAAAAAAAACGACAGTGTTACCCCTTACGTTTTTTTTTTTGGGCGAAAAATTAAGTATCCCCAATCTTCTCAAAACTCTGGATTCTGATAGAGGGCCATGAGACTTAGACCTGAGTGCAACAATGGAGGCTCTAGACCCTTCCAGAGCTGAGATATCGAAAATCAAAATTTCGACCCGTAAAAAAAACGACAGTGTTACCCCTTACGTTTTTTTTTTTTGGGCGAAAAATTAAGTATCCCTAATCTTCTCAAAACTCTGGATTCTGATAGAGGGCCATGAGACATAGACCTGAGTGCAACAATGGAGGCTCTAGACCCTTCCAGAGCTGAGATATCGAAAATCAAAATTTCGACCCGTAAAAAAAACGACAGTGTTACCCCTTACGTTTTTTTTTTTTTGGGCGAAAAATTAAGTATCCCTAATCTTCTCAAAACTCTGGATTCTGATAGAGGGCCATGAGACTTAGACCTGAGTGCAACAATGGAGGCTCTAGACCCTTCCAGAGCTGAGATATCGAAAATCAAAATTTCGACCAGAAAAAAAAACGAGTGTTACCCCTTA
This sequence comes from Pimephales promelas, assembly GCF_988280905.1. Taxonomy (NCBI): domain Eukaryota; kingdom Metazoa; phylum Chordata; class Actinopteri; order Cypriniformes; family Leuciscidae; genus Pimephales; species Pimephales promelas. The sequence continues at coordinate 25,073,494 of NC_142792.1, read as the reverse complement.
CGTTTTTTTTTTGGGGCGAAAAATTAAGTATCCCTAATCTTCTCAAAACTCTGGATTCTGATAGAGGGCCATGAGACATAGACCTGAGTGCAACAATGGAGGCTCTAGACCCTTCCAGTGCTGAGATATCGAAACTCAAACTTTCGACCCGAAAAAAAAACGACAGTGTTACCCCTTACGTTTTTTTTTTTTGGGCGAAAAATTAAGTATCCCCAATCTTCTCAAAACTCTGGATTCTGATAGAGGGCCATGAGACTTAGACCTGAGTGCAACAATGGAGGCTCTAGACCCTTCCAGAGCTGAGATATCGAAATTCAAAATTTTGAGCAGAAAAAAAAAACGACAGTGTTACCCCTTACGTTTTTTTTTTTTTGGGCGAAAAATTAAGTATCCCCAATCTTCTCAAAACTCTGGATTCTGATAGAGGGCCATGAGACTTAGACCTGAGTGCAACAATGGAGGCTCTAGACCCTTCCAGAGCTGAGATATCGAAATTCAAAATTTTGAACAGAAAAAAAAACGACAGTGTTACCCCTTACGTTTTTTTTTTGGGCGAAAAATTAAGTATCCCTAATCTTCTCAAAACTCTGGATTCTGATAGAGGGCCATGAGACTTAGACCTGAGTGCAACAATGGAGGCTCTAGACCCTTCCAGAGCTGAGATATCGAAAATCAAAATTTCGACCAGAAAAAAAAAACGACAGTGTTACCCCTTACGTTTTTTTTTGGGGGCGAAAAATTAAGTATCCCCAATCTTCTCAAAACTCTGGATTCTGATAGAGGGCCATGAGACTTAGACCTGAGTGCAACAATGGAGGCTCTAGACCCTTCCAGAGCTGAGATATCGAAACTCAAACTTTCGACCCGAAAAAAAAACGACAGTGTTACCCCTTTTGGTTTTTTTTTTGGGCGAAAAATTAAGTATCCCCAATCTTCTCAAAACTCTGGATTCTGATAGAGGGCACTGAGACTTACACCTGAGTGCAACAATGGAGGCTCTAGACCCTTCCAGAGCTGAGATATCGAAACTCAAAATTTCGACCCGAAAAAAAAACGACAGTGTTACCCCTTACGTTTTTTTTTTTTGGGCGAAAAATTTAGTATCCCCAATCTTCTCGAAACTCTGGATTCTGATAGAGGGCACTGAGACTTAGACCTGAGTGCAACAATGGAGGCTCTAGACCCTTCCAGAGCTGAGATATCGAAACTCAAAATTTCGACCTGAAAAAAAAATGACAGTGTTACCCCTTACGTTTTTTTTTTTGGACGAAAAATTTAGTATCCCCAATCTTCTCGAAACTCTGGATTCTGATAGAGGGCACTGAGACTTACACCTGAGCGCAAAAATGGAGGCTCTAGACCCTTCCAGAGCTGAGATATCAAAACTCAAAATTTCGACCCGTAAAAAAAAACGACAGTGTTACCCCTTTTGGGTTTTTTTTTGGGCGAAAAATTTAGTATCCCCAATCTTCTCAAAACTCCGGATTCTGATAGAGGGCCATGAGACTTAGACCTGAGTGCAACAATGGAGGCTCTAGACCCTTCCAGAGCTGAGATATCGAAATTCAAAATTTCAACCAGAAAAAAAAAACGACAGTGTTACCCCTTACGTTTTTTTTTTTGGGCGAAAACTTAAGTATCCCCAATCTTCTCAAAACTCTGGATTCTGATAGAGGGCCATGAGACTTAGACCTGAGTGCAACAATGGAGGCTCTAGACCCTTCCAGAGCTGAGATATCGAAATTCAAAATTTCGACCAGAAAAAAAAACGACAGTGTTACCCCTTATGTTTTTTTTTTTGGGTGAAAAATTAAGTATCCCCAATCTTCTCAAAACTCCGGATTCTGATAGAGGGCCATGAGACATAGACCTGAGTGCAACAATGGAGGCTCTAGACCCTTCCAGAGCTGAGATATCAAAAATCAAAATTTCGACCCGAAAAAAAACGACAGTGTTACCCCTTACGTTTTTTTTTTTTGGGGCGAAAAATTAAGTATCCCCAATCTTCTCAAAACTCTGGATTCTGATAGAGGGCCATGAGACTTAGACCTGAGTGCAACAATGGAGGCTCTAGACCCTTCCAGAGCTGAGATATCGAAAATCAAAATTTCGACCCGTAAAAAAAACGACAGTGTTACCCCTTACGTTTTTTTTTTTTGGGCGAAAAATTAAGTATCCCTAATCTTCTCAAAACTCTGGATTCTGATAGAGGGCCATGAGACATAGACCTGAGTGCAACAATGGAGGCTCTAGACCCTTCCAGAGCTGAGATATCGAAAATCAAAATTTCGACCCGTAAAAAAAACGACAGTGTTACCCCTTACGTTTTTTTTTTTGGGCGAAAAATTAAGTATCCCTAATCTTCTCAAAACTCTGGATTCTGATAGAGGGCCATGAGACTTAGACCTGAGTGCAACAATGGAGGCTCTAGACCCTTCCAGAGCTGAGATATCGAAAATCAAAATTTCGACCAGAAAAAAAAACGACAGTGTTACCCCTTATGTTTTTTTTTTGGGGCGAAAAATTAAGTATCCCTAATCTTCTCAAAACTCTGGATTCTGATAGAGGGCCATGAGACATAGACCTGAGTGCAACAATGGAGGCTCTAGACCCTTCCAGTGCTGAGATATCGAAACTCAAACTTTCGACCCGAAAAAAAAAACGACAGTGTTACCCCTTACGTTTTTTTTTTTTGGGCGAAAAATTAAGTATCCCCAATCTTCTCAAAACTCTGGATTCTGATAGAGGGCCATGAGACTTAGACCTGAGTGCAACAATGGAGGCTCTAGACCCTTCCAGAGCTGAGATATCGAAATTCAAAATTTTGAACAGAAAAAAAAACGACAGTGTTACCCCTTACGTTTTTTTTTTTGGGCGAAAACTTAAGTATCCCCAATCTTCTCAAAACTCTGGATTCTGATAGAGGGCCATGAGACTTAGACCTGAGTGCAACAATGGAGGCTCTAGACCCTTCCAGAGCTGAGATATCGAAATTCAAAATTTCGACCAGAAAAAAAAAACGACAGTGTTACCCCTTATGTTTTTTTTTTTGGGTGAAAAATTAAGTATCCCCAATCTTCTCAAAACTCCGGATTCTGATAGAGGGCCATGAGACATAGACCTGAGTGCAACAATGGAGGCTCTAGACCCTTCCAGAGCTGAGATATCAAAAATCAAAATTTCGACCCGAAAAAAAACGACAGTGTTACCCCTTACGTTTTTTTTTTTTGGGGCGAAAAATTAAGTATCCCCAATCTTCTCAAAACTCTGGATTCTGATAGAGGGCCATGAGACTTAGACCTGAGTGCAACAATGGAGGCTCTAGACCCTTCCAGAGCTGAGATATCGAAAATCAAAATTTCGACCCGTAAAAAAAACGACAGTGTTACCCCTTACGTTTTTTTTTTTTGGGCGAAAAATTAAGTATCCCTAATCTTCTCAAAACTCTGGATTCTGATAGAGGGCCATGAGACATAGACCTGAGTGCAACAATGGAGGCTCTAGACCCTTCCAGAGCTGAGATATCGAAAATCAAAATTTCGACCCGTAAAAAAAACGACAGTGTTACCCCTTACGTTTTTTTTTTTTGGGCGAAAAATTAAGTATCCCTAATCTTCTCAAAACTCTGGATTCTGATAGAGGGCCATGAGACTTAGACCTGAGTGCAACAATGGAGGCTCTAGACCCTTCCAGAGCTGAGATATCGAAAATCAAAATTTCGACCAGAAAAAAAAACGACAGTGTTACCCCTTACGTTTTTTTTTTGGGGCGAAAAATTAAGTATCCCTAATCTTCTCAAAACTCTGGATTCTGATAGAGGGCCATGAGACATAGACCTGAGTGCAACAATGGAGGCTCTAGACCCTTCCAGTGCTGAGATATCGAAACTCAAACTTTCGACCCGAAAAAAAAACGACAGTGTTACCCCTTACGTTTTTTTTTTTGGGCGAAAAATTAAGTATCCCCAATCTTCTCAAAACTCTGGATTTTGATAGAGGGCCATGAGACTTAGACCTGAGTGCAACAATGGAGGTTCTAGACCCTTTCAGTGCTGAGATATCGAAACTCAAACTTTCGAACCGAAAAAAAACGACAGTGTTACCCCTTACGTTTTTTTCTTTTTTTGGGCGAAAAATTAAGTATCCCCAATCTTCTCAAAACTCTGGATTCTTATAGAGGGTCATGAGACATAGACCTGAGTGCAACAATGGAGGCTCTAGACCCTTCCAGAACTGAGATATCGAAAATCAAAATTTCGACCCGTAAAAAAAACGTTAGTGTTACCCCTTACGTTTTTTTTTTTGGGCGAAAAATTAAGTATCCCCAATCTTCTCAAAACTCTGGATTCTGATAGAGGGCCATGAGACTTAGACCTGAGTGCAACAATGGAGGCTCTAGACCCTTCCAGAGCTGAGATATCGAAATTCAAAATTTTGAGCAGAAAAAAAAACGACAGTGTTACCCCTTACGTTTTTTTTTTTTTGGGCGAAAAATTAAGTATCCCCAATCTTCTCAAAACTCTGGATTCTGATAGAGGGCCATGAGACTTAGACCTGAGTGCAACAATGGAGGCTCTAGACCCTTCCAGAGCTGAGATATCGAAATTCAAAATTTTGAACAGAAAAAAAAAACGACAGTGTTACCCCTTACGTTTTTTTTTTGGGCGAAAAATTAAGTATCCCTAATCTTCTCAAAACTCTGGATTCTGATAGAGGGCCATGAGACTTAGACCTGAGTGCAACAATGGAGGCTCTAGACCCTTCCAGAGCTGAGATATCGAAAATCAAAATTTCGACCAGAAAAAAAAAACGACAGTGTTACCCCTTACGTTTTTTTTTTTGGGGCGAAAAATTAAGTATCCCCAATCTTCTCAAAACTCTGGATTCTGATAGAGGGCCATGAGACTTAGACCTGAGTGCAACAATGGAGGCTCTAGACCCTTCCAGAGCTGAGATATCGAAACTCAAACTTTCGACCCGAAAAAAAAACGACAGTGTTACCCCTTTTGGTTTTTTTTTTGGGCGAAAAATTAAGTATCCCCAATCTTCTCAAAACTCTGGATTCTGATAGAGGGCACTGAGACTTACACCTGAGTGCAACAATGGAGGCTCTAGACCCTTCCAGAGCTGAGATATCGAAACTCAAAATTTCGACCCGAAAAAAAAACGACAGTGTTACCCCTTACGTTTTTTTTTTTTGGGCGAAAAATTTAGTATCCCCAATCTTCTCGAAACTCTGGATTCTGATAGAGGGCACTGAGACTTAGACCTGAGTGCAACAATGGAGGCTCTAGACCCTTCCAGAGCTGAGATATCGAAACTCAAAATTTCGACCTGAAAAAAAAATGACAGTGTTACCCCTTACGTTTTTTTTTTTGGACGAAAAATTTAGTATCCCCAATCTTCTCGAAACTCTGGATTCTGATAGAGGGCACTGAGACTTACACCTGAGCGCAAAAATGGAGGCTCTAGACCCTTCCAGAGCTGAGATATCAAAACTCAAAATTTCGACCTGAAAAAAAAAACGACAGTGTTACCCCTTACGTTTTTTTTTTTTGGGCGAAAAATTTAGTATCCCCAATCTTCTCGAAACTCTGGATTCTGATAGAGGGCACTGAGACTTACACCTGAGCGCAAAAATGGAGGCTCTAGACCCTTCCAGAGCTGAGATATCGAAACTCAAAATTTCGACCTGAAAAAAAAAACGACAGTGTTACCCCTTTTGGTTTTTTTTTTGGGCGAAAAATTTAGTATCCCCAATCTTCTCAAAACTCCGGATTCTGATAGAGGGCCATGAGACTTAGACCTGAGTGCAACAATGGAGGCTCTAGACCCTTCCAGAGCTGAGATATCGAAATTCAAAATTTCGACCAGAAAAAAAAACGACAGTGTTACCCCTTATGTTTTTTTTTTTGGGTGAAAAATTAAGTATCCCCAATCTTCTCAAAACTCCGGATTCTGATAGAGGGCCATGAGACATAGACCTGAGTGCAACAATGGAGGCTCTAGACCCTTCCAGAGCTGAGATATCAAAAATCAAAATTTCGACCCGAAAAAAAACGACAGTGTTACCCCTTACGTTTTTTTTTTTTGGGGCGAAAAATTAAGTATCCCCAATCTTCTCAAAACTCTGGATTCTGATAGAGGGCCATGAGACTTAGACCTGAGTGCAACAATGGAGGCTCTAGACCCTTCCAGAGCTGAGATATCGAAAATCAAAATTTCGACCCGTAAAAAAAACGACAGTGTTACCCCTTACGTTTTTTTTTTTTGGGCGAAAAATTAAGTATCCCTAATCTTCTCAAAACTCTGGATTCTGATAGAGGGCCATGAGACATAGACCTGAGTGCAACAATGGAGGCTCTAGACCCTTCCAGAGCTGAGATATCGAAAATCAAAATTTCGACCCGTAAAAAAAACGACAGTGTTACCCCTTACGTTTTTTTTTTTTGGGCGAAAAATTAAGTATCCCTAATCTTCTCAAAACTCTGGATTCTGATAGAGGGCCATGAGACTTAGACCTGAGTGCAACAATGGAGGCTCTAGACCCTTCCAGAGCTGAGATATCGAAAATCAAAATTTCGACCAGAAAAAAAAAACGACAGTGTTACCCCTTACGTTTTTTTTTTGGGGCGAAAAATTAAGTATCCCTAATCTTCTCAAAACTCTGGATTCTGATAGAGGGCCATGAGACATAGACCTGAGTGCAACAATGGAGGCTCTAGACCCTTCCAGTGCTGAGATATCGAAACTCAAACTTTCGACCCGAAAAAAAAACGACAGTGTTACCCCTTACGTTTTTTTTTTTTTGGGCGAAAAATTAAGTATCCCCAATCTTCTCAAAACTCTGGATTCTGATAGAGGGCCATGAGACTTAGACCTGAGTGCAACAATGGAGGCTCTAGACCCTTCCAGAGCTGAGATATCGAAAATCAAAATTTCGACCCGAAAAAAAAACGACAGTGTTACCCCTTACGTTTTTTTTTTTTTGGCGAAAAATTTAGTATCCCCAATCTTCTCGAAACTCTGGATTCTGATAGAGGGCACTGAGACTTACACCTGAGCGCAAAAATGGAGGCTCTAGACCCTTCCAGAGCTGAGATATCGAAACTCAAAATTTCGACCTGAAAAAAAAACGACAGTGTTACCCCTTACGTTTTTTTTTTTGGGCGAAAAATTTAGTATCCCCAATCTTCTCGAAACTCTGGATTCTGATAGAGGGCACTGATACTTACACCTGAGCGCAAAAATGGAGGCTCTAGAACCTTCCAGAGCTGAGATATCGAAACTCAAAATTTCGACCTGAAAAAAAAACCGACAGTGTTACCCCTTACGTTTTTTTTTTTGGGCGAAAAATTTAGTATCCCCAATCTTCTCGAAACTCTGGATTCTGATAGAGGGCACTGAGACTTACACCTGAGCGCAAAAATGGAGGCTCTAGACCCTTCCATAGCTGAGATATCGAAACTCAAAATTTCGACCTGAAAAAAAAAACGACAGTGTTACCCCTTACGTTTTTTTTTTTTTGGGCGAAAAATTTAGTATCCCTAATTTTCTCGAAACTCTGGATTCTGATAGAGGGCACTGAGACTTACACCTGAGTGCAAAAATGGAGGCTCTAGACCCTTCCAGAGCTGAGATATCGAAACTCAAAATTTCGACCCGAAAAAAAAACGACAGTGTTACCCCTTACGTTTTTTTTTTTTGGGCGAAAAATTTAGTATCCCCAATCTTCTCGAAACTCTGGATTCTGATAGAGGGCACTGAGACTTAGACCTGAGTGCAACAATGGAGGCTCTAGACCCTTCCAGAGCTGAGATATCGAAACTCAAAATTTCGACCTGAAAAAAAAATGACAGTGTTACCCCTTACGGTTTTTTTTTTGGACGAAAAATTTAGTATCCCCAATCTTCTCGAAACTCTGGATTCTGATAGAGGGCACTGAGACTTACACCTGAGCGCAAAAATGGAGGCTCTAGACCCTTCCAGAGCTGAGATATCGAAACTCAAAATTTCGACCTGAAAAAAAAAACGACAGTGTTACCCCTTTTGGTTTTTTTTTTGGGCGAAAAATTTAGTATCCCCAATCTTCTCAAAACTCCGGATTCTGATAGAGGGCCATGAGACTTAGACCTGAGTGCAACAATGGAGGCTCTAGACCCTTCCAGAGCTGAGATATCGAAATTCAAAATTTTGAACAGAAAAAAAAAACGACAGTGTTACCCCTTACGTTTTTTTTTTTGGGCGAAAACTTAAGTATCCCCAATCTTCTCAAAACTCTGGATTCTGATAGAGGGCCATGAGACTTAGACCTGAGTGCAACAATGGAGGCTCTAGACCCTTCCAGAGCTGAGATATCGAAATTCAAAATTTCGACCAGAAAAAAAAACGACAGTGTTACCCCTTATGTTTTTTTTTTTGGGTGAAAAATTAAGTATCCCCAATCTTCTCAAAACTCCGGATTCTGATAGAGGGCCATGAGACATAGACCTGAGTGCAACAATGGAGGCTCTAGACCCTTCCAGAGCTGAGATATCAAAAATCAAAATTTCGACCCGAAAAAAAACGACAGTGTTACCCCTTACGTTTTTTTTTTTTGGGGCGAAAAATTAAGTATCCCCAATCTTCTCAAAACTCTGGATTCTGATAGAGGGCCATGAGACTTAGACCTGAGTGCAACAATGGAGGCTCTAGACCCTTCCAGAGCTGAGATATCGAAAATCAAAATTTCGACCCGTAAAAAAAACGACAGTGTTACCCCTTACGTTTTTTTTTTTTGGGCGAAAAATTAAGTATCCCTAATCTTCTCAAAACTCTGGATTCTGATAGAGGGCCATGAGACATAGACCTGAGTGCAACAATGGAGGCTCTAGACCCTTCCAGAGCTGAGATATCGAAAATCAAACTTTCGACCCGAAAAAAAAACGACAGTGTTACCCCTTACGTTTTTTTTTTTTGGGCGAAAAATTAAGTATCCCCAATCTTCTCAAAACTCTGGATTCTGATAGAGGGCCATGAGACTTAGACCTGAGTGCAACAATGGAGGCTCTAGACCCTTCCAGAGCTGAGATATCGAAAATCAAAATTTCGACCCGTAAAAAAAACGACAGTGTTACCCCTTACTTTTTTTTTTTGGGCGAAAAATTAAGTATCCCTAATCTTCTCAAAACTCTGGATTTTGATAGAGGGCCATGAGACTTAGACCTGAGTGCAACAATGGAGGTTCTAGACCCTTTCAGTGCTGAGATATCGAAACTCAAACTTTCGAACCGAAAAAAAACGACAGTTACCCCTTACGTTTTTTTCTTTTTTTGGGCGAAAAATTAAGTATCCCCAATCTTCTCAAAACTCTGGATTCTTATAGAGGGTCTTGAGACATAGACCTGAGTGCAACAATGGAGGCTCTAGACCCTTCCAGAACTGAGATATCGAAAATCAAAATTTCGACCCGTAAAAAAAACGACAGTGTTACCCCTTACGTTTTTTTTTTGGGCGAAAAATTAAGTATCCCCAATCTTCTCAAAACTCTGGATTCTGATAGAGGGCCATGAGACTTAGACCTGAGTGCAACAATGGAGGCTCTAGACCCTTCCAGAGCTGAGATATCGAAATTCAAAATTTTGAGCAGAAAAAAAAACGACAGTGTTACCCCTTACGTTTTTTTTTTTTGGGCGAAAAATTAAGTATCCCCAATCTTCTCAAAACTCTGGATTCTGATAGAGGGCCATGAGACTTAGACCTGAGTGCAACAATGGAGGCTCTAGACCCTTCCAGAGCTGAGATATCGAAATTCAAAATTTTGAACAGAAATAAAAACTACAGTGTTACCCCTTACGTTTTTTTTTTTGGGCGAAAAATTAAGTATCCCTAATCTTCTCAAAACTCTGGATTCTGATAGAGGGCCATGAGACTTAGACCTGAGTGCAACAATGGAGGCTCTAGACCCTTCCAGAGCTGAGATATCGAAAATCAAAATTTCGACCAGAAAAAAAAAACGACAGTGTTACCCCTTACGTTTTTTTTTTTGGGGCGAAAAATTAAGTATCCCAATCTTCTCAAAACTCTGGATTCTGATAGAGGGCCATGAGACTTAGACCTGAGTGCAACAATGGAGGCTCTAGACCCTTCCAGAGCTGAGATATCGAAATTCAGAATTTCGACCTGAAAAAAAAAAAACGACAGTGTTACCCCTTACGTTTTTTTTTTTTGGGCGAAAAATTTAGTATCCCCAATCTTCTCGAAACTCTGGATTCTGATAGAGGGCACTGAGACTTACACCTGAGTGCAACAATGGAGGCTCTAGACCCTTCCAGAGCTGAGATATCGAAACTCAAAATTTCGACCCGAAAAAAAAACGACAGTGTTACCCCTTACGTTTTTTTTTTTTGGGCGAAAAATTTAGTATCCCCAATCTTCTCGAAACTCTGGATTCTGATAGAGGGCACTGAGACTTAGACCTGAGTGCAACAATGGAGGCTCTAGACCCTTCCAGAGCTGAGATATCGAAACTCAAAATTTCGACCTGAAAAAAAAACGACAGTGTTACCCCTTACGTTTTTTTTTTTGGACGAAAAATTTAGTATCCCCAATCTTCTCGAAACTCTGGATTCTGATAGAGGGCACTGAGACTTACACCTGAGCTCAAAAATGGAGGCTCTAGACCCTTCCAGAGCTGAGATATCGAAACTCAAAATTTCGACCTGAAAAAAAAAAACGACAGTGTTACTACCCCTTACGTTTTTTTTTTGGGCGAAAAATTTAGTATCCCCAATCTTCTCGAAACTCTGGATTCTGATAGAGGGCACTGAGACTTACACCTGAGTGCAACAATGGAGGCTCTAGACCCTTCCAGAGCTGAGATATCGAAACTCAAAATTTCGACCTGAAAAAAAAAACGACAGTGTTACCCCTTTTGGTTTTTTTTTTGGGCGAAAAATTTAGTATCCCCAATCTTCTCGAAACTCTGGATTCTGATAGAGGGCACTGAGACTTACACCTGAGTGCAACAATGGAGGCTCTAGACCCTTCCAGAGCTGAGATATCGAAACTCAAAATTTCGACCCGAAAAAAAAACGACAGTGTTACCCCTTACGTTTTTTTTTTTTGGGCGAAAAATTTAGTATCCCCAATCTTCTCGAAACTCTGGATTCTGATAGAGGGCACTGAGACTTAGACCTGAGTGCAACAATGGAGGCTCTAGACCCTTCCAGAGCTGAGATATCGAAACTCAAAATTTCGACCTGAAAAAAAAACGACAGTGTTACCCCTTACGTTTTTTTTTTTGGACGAAAAATTTAGTATCCCCAATCTTCTCGAAACTCTGGATTCTGATAGAGGGCACTGAGACTTACACCTGAGCGCAAAAATGGAGGCTCTAGACCCTTCCAGAGCTGAGATATCGAAACTCAAAATTTCGACCTGAAAAAAAAAAACGACAGTGTTACTACCCCTTACGTTTTTTTTTTGGGCGAAAAATTTAGTATCCCCAATCTTCTCGAAACTCTGGATTCTGATAGAGGGCACTGAGACTTACACCTGAGTGCAACAATGGAGGCTCTAGACCCTTCCAGAGCTGAGATATCGAAACTCAAAATTTCGACCAGAAAAAAAAAACGACAGTGTTACCCCTTTTGGTTTTTTTTTTGGGCGAAAAATTTAGTATCCCCAATCTTCTCGAAACTCTGGATTCTGATAGAGGGCACTGAGACTTACACCTGAGTGCAAAAATGGAGGCTCTAGACCAGTGGCGCAGATAGGATTTTTTAACTGGGGGGGACCAGGCTGTCAACAAATGATTTAAACTCAATTCGTGATTTAACATAATTTGGGCTTTAACTAGTGCTCAAGTAGTTACTTTGCGTTATTTTGGCAAATGATTTGGACTACAAAGCCAATGGGGGATTATTATTTTAAATCATGGATTACAACAATAAACAAAGGTAAAAAAAAAAAAAAAAAAAAAAAAAAAAAGGCCTTACAGATCACCACTAGATATGCATGATCAGACTGTTATTTGACTAGTATTCCAATCACCCGTGACCCATGTCTTCAGCAAAGTATTTATTATTTAAACATTTGATTATCTCGCAATGTCTATCATTATGAACAAAAAAGCAAAGAACCTATGTGCAAAAATAAAAATAATAATAAAATAAACTAAAATAACAACAACATATTTTTACTGTGGCTGCCCTCTTGCAGATCCTCACTTGACTGACTACTAGGGCCTGCCTTACTGTCATCAGATATTGCCCGCTGGCCAGGAGGACAACATTTTGAAGTTTATAATTTCAGTTAAACCTCCATACCTCTATAGACTCATACACTGAGACTTAGACCTGAGTGCAACAATGGAGGCTCTAGACCCTTCCAGAGCTGAGATATCGAAACTCAAAATTTCGACCTGAAAAAAAAATGACAGTGTTACCCCTTACGGTTTTTTTTTTGGACGAAAAATTTAGTATCCCCAATCTTCTCGAAACTCTGGATTCTGATAGAGGGCACTGAGACTTACACCTGAGCGCAAAAATGGAGGCTCTAGACCCTTCCAGAGCTGAGATATCAAAACTCAAAATTTCGACCTGAAAAAAAAAACGACAGTGTTACCCCTTACGTTTTTTTTTTTTGGGCGAAAAATTTAGTATCCCCAATCTTCTCGAAACTCTGGATTCTGATAGAGGGCACTGAGACTTACACCTGAGCGCAAAAATGGAGGCTCTAGACCCTTCCAGAGCTGAGATATCGAAACTCAAAATTTCGACCTGAAAAAAAAAAACGACAGTGTTACCCCTTTTGGTTTTTTTTTTGGGCGAAAAATTTAGTATCCCCAATCTTCTCAAAACTCCGGATTCTGATAGAGGGCCATGAGACATAGACCTGAGTGCAACAATGGAGGCTCTAGACCCTTCCAGAGCTGAGATATCAAAAATCAAAATTTCGACCCGAAAAAAAACGACAGTGTTACCCCTTACGTTTTTTTTTTTTGGGGCGAAAAATTAAGTATCCCCAATCTTCTCAAAACTCTGGATTCTGATAGAGGGCCATGAGACTTAGACCTGAGTGCAACAATGGAGGCTCTAGACCCTTCCAGAGCTGAGATATCGAAAATCAAAATTTCGACCCGTAAAAAAAACGACAGTGTTACCCCTTACGTTTTTTTTTTTTGGGCGAAAAATTAAGTATCCCTAATCTTCTCAAAACTCTGGATTCTGATAGAGGGCCATGAGACATAGACCTGAGTGCAACAATGGAGGCTCTAGACCCTTCCAGAGCTGAGATATCGAAAATCAAAATTTCGACCCGTAAAAAAAACGACAGTGTTACCCCTTACGTTTTTTTTTTTTGGGCGAAAAATTAAGTATCCCTAATCTTCTCAAAACTCTGGATTCTGATAGAGGGCCATGAGACTTAGACCTGAGTGCAACAATGGAGGCTCTAGACCCTTCCAGAGCTGAGATATCGAAAATCAAAATTTCGACCAGAAAAAAAAACGACAGTGTTACCCCTTACGGTTTTTTTTTGGGGCGAAAAATTAAGTATCCCTAATCTTCTCAAAACTCTGGATTCTGATAGAGGGCCATGAGACATAGACCTGAGTGCAACAATGGAGGCTCTAGACCCTTCCAGTGCTGAGATATCGAAACTCAAACTTTCGACCCGAAAAAAAAACGACAGTGTTACCCCTTACGTTTTTTTTTTTTGGGCGAAAAATTAAGTATCCCCAATCTTCTCAAAACTCTGGATTCTGATAGAGGGCCATGAGACTTAGACCTGAGTGCAACAATGGAGGCTCTAGACCCTTCCAGAGCTGAGATATCGAAAATCAAAATTTCGACCCGTAAAAAAAACGACAGTGTTACCCCTTACTTTTTTTTTTTTGGGCGAAAAATTAAGTATCCCTAATCTTCTCAAAACTCTGGATTTTGATAGAGGGCCATGAGACTTAGACCTGAGTGCAACAATGGAGGTTCTAGACCCTTTCAGTGCTGAGATATCGAAACTCAAACTTTCGAACCGAAAAAAAACGACAGTTACCCCTTACGTTTTTTTCTTTTTTTGGGCGAAAAATTAAGTATCCCCAATCTTCTCAAAACTCTGGATTCTTATAGAGGGTCTTGAGACATAGACCTGAGTGCAACAATGGAGGCTCTAGACCCTTCCAGAACTGAGATATCGAAAATCAAAATTTCGACCCGTAAAAAAAACGACAGTGTTACCCCTTACGTTTTTTTTTTGGGCGAAAAATTAAGTATCCCCAATCTTCTCAAAACTCTGGATTCTGATAGAGGGCCATGAGACTTAGACCTGAGTGCAACAATGGAGGCTCTAGACCCTTCCAGAGCTGAGATATCAAAATTCAAAATTTTGAGCAGAAAAAAAAACGACAGTGTTACCCCTTACGTTTTTTTTTTTTGGGCGAAAAATTAAGTATCCCCAATCTTCTCAAAACTCTGGATTCTGATAGAGGGCCATGAGACTTAGACCTGAGTGCAACAATGGAGGCTCTAGACCCTTCCAGAGCTGAGATATCGAAAATCAAAATTTCGACCCGTAAAAAAAACGACAGTGTTACCCCTTACGTTTTTTTTTTTTGGGCGAAAAATTAAGTATCCCTAATCTTCTCAAAACTCTGGATTCTGATAGAGGGCCATGAGACTTAGACCTGAGTGCAACAATGGAGGCTCTAGACCCTTCCAGAGCTGAGATATCGAAAATCAAAATTTCGACCAGAAAAAAAAAACGACAGTGTTACCCCTTACGTTTTTTTTTTTGGGGCGAAAAATTAAGTATCCCAATCTTCTCAAAACTCTGGATTCTGATAGAGGGCCATGAGACTTAGACCTGAGTGCAACAATGGAGGCTCTAGACCCTTCCAGAGCTGAGATATCGAAATTCAAAATTTCGACCTGAAAAAAAAAAACGACAGTGTTACCCCTTACGTTTTTTTTTTTTGGGCGAAAAATTTAGTATCCCCAATCTTCTCGAAACTCTGGATTCTGATAGAGGGCACTGAGACTTACACCTGAGTGCAACAATGGAGGCTCTAGACCCTTCCAGAGCTGAGATATCGAAACTCAAAATTTCGACCCGAAAAAAAAACGACAGTGTTACCCCTTACGTTTTTTTTTTTTGGGCGAAAAATTTAGTATCCCCAATCTTCTCGAAACTCTGGATTCTGATAGAGGGCACTGAGACTTAGACCTGAGTGCAACAATGGAGGCTCTAGACCCTTCCAGAGCTGAGATATCGAAACTCAAAATTTCGACCTGAAAAAAAAACGACAGTGTTACCCCTTACGTTTTTTTTTTTGGACGAAAAATTTAGTATCCCCAATCTTCTCGAAACTCTGGATTCTGATAGAGGGCACTGAGACTTACACCTGAGCGCAAAAATGGAGGCTCTAGACCCTTCCAGAGCTGAGATATCGAAACTCAAAATTTCGACCTGAAAAAAAAAAACGACAGTGTTACTACCCCTTACGTTTTTTTTTTGGGCGAAAAATTTAGTATCCCCAATCTTCTCGAAACTCTGGATTCTGATAGAGGGCACTGAGACTTACACCTGAGTGCAACAATGGAGGCTCTAGACCCTTCCAGAGCTGAGATATCGAAACTCAAAATTTCGACCTGAAAAAAAAAACGACAGTGTTACCCCTTTTGGTTTTTTTTTTGGGCGAAAAATTTAGTATCCCCAATCTTCTCGAAACTCTGGATTCTGATAGAGGGCACTGAGACTTACACCTGAGTGCAACAATGGAGGCTCTAGACCCTTCCAGAGCTGAGATATCGAAACTCAAAATTTCGACCCGAAAAAAAAACGACAGTGTTACCCCTTACGTTTTTTTTTTTTGGGCGAAAAATTTAGTATCCCCAATCTTCTCGAAACTCTGGATTCTGATAGAGGGCACTGAGACTTAGACCTGAGTGCAACAATGGAGGCTCTAGACCCTTCCAGAGCTGAGATATCGAAACTCAAAATTTCGACCTGAAAAAAAAACGACAGTGTTACCCCTTACGTTTTTTTTTTTGGACGAAAAATTTAGTATCCCCAATCTTCTCGAAACTCTGGATTCTGATAGAGGGCACTGAGACTTACACCTGAGCGCAAAAATGGAGGCTCTAGACCCTTCCAGAGCTGAGATATCGAAACTCAAAATTTCGACCTGAAAAAAAAAAACGACAGTGTTACTACCCCTTACGTTTTTTTTTTGGGCGAAAAATGTAGTATCCCCAATCTTCTCGAAACTCTGGATTCTGATAGAGGGCACTGAGACTTACACCTGAGTGCAACAATGGAGGCTCTAGACCCTTCCAGAGCTGAGATATCGAAACTCAAAATTTCGACCTGAAAAAAAAAACGACAGTGTTACCCCTTTTGGTTTTTTTTTTGGGCGAAAAATTTAGTATCCCCAATCTTCTCGAAACTCTGGATTCTGATAGAGGGCACTGAGACTTACACCTGAGTGCAAAAATGGAGGCTCTAGACCAGTGGCGCAGATAGGATTTTTTAACTGGGGGGGACCAGGCTGTCAACAAATGATTTAAACTCAATTCGTGATTTAACATAATTTGGGCTTTAACTAGTGCTCAAGTAGTTACTTTGCGTTATTTTGGCAAATGATTTGGACTACAAAGCCAATGGGGGATTATTATTTTAAATCATGGATTACAACAATAAACAAAGGTAAAAAAAAAAAAAAAAAAAAAAAAAAAAAGGCCTTACAGATCACCACTAGATATGCATGATCAGACTGTTATTTGACTAGTATTCCAATCACCCGTGACCCATGTCTTCAGCAAAGTATTTATTATTTAAACATTTGATTATCTCGCAATGTCTATCATTATGAACAAAAAAGCAAAGAACCTATGTGCAAAAATAAAAATAATAATAAAATAAACTAAAATAACAACAACATATTTTTACTGTGGCTGCCCTCTTGCAGATCCTCACTTGACTGACTACTAGGGCCTGCCTTACTGTCATCAGATATTGCCCGCTGGCCAGGAGGACAACATTTTGAAGTTTATAATTTCAGTTAAACCTCCATACCTCTATAGACTTTCACAACAATGTGAAATACAACATATTCCAGAGAATCAATTGTTTAAAACTACTATTTCAAAAATATATAATAATAACTAAAATGTAAGTGTTAATTACAAGTTTGTTGCAATTTATAGATTAGAAATATCTTTCAAATGATGTATGACATATTAAGAAATGCTTTTCATAGCCCATAATTTTAGAATCTATATCCTCCGTTGCTCCGTACAGTAAAAAATAAAATAAAAATATGATTTCCTGCTATAAGAGGATGTCAAAAGTTTATGTAGGCCTTTACTTGTTGTTTGCATAAACCTTGCACTACATAAATTTACTTATTATAATTATTTTTATAGTAGTAACACAACAGTGAACATACCTCAGTCAATTTATACAGTACAATGGGTTAAATAATTAGATAAAACATTATTACCTGACGACGATAAATTGTTTGATTTATCCAACCGTTCTTTTTGTGTTCATTCATTATTTGCCTCTGTCCACTCATCTTAATGCATAGTTATGGTCTCCACATTTTGCAGTGTTTACTAAGTGCAAGCAAAAGCCTTATTTTCAGACTAGCTATTCCCCTTAACAAATCTAATCTGCCACATCTGGGAAAGTTTTTTTTTTTTTTTTTTTTTTTAAACGAGGTGATGCTTTAATGTGGCATTTATACAGTCGATTTTTTTTTTCAGTTAAGAAAATCACCGATCAGCTCAGTCATAGATTGTATTTGATCACTATGGTTACCGGTCCGCTTCTACAGGCACGATGGAGGCAGCTAGCTCGCCATAGGACCCCGAGGATGTCACTCAAGAGGAGTCGTAGCACACACACTGAGAGAGAGTGTAAACGTCGGTGGCATGATGGCATCGTGTGTTTATTGACAACAGAACAGCGTGTAGTGAGAACATAGGGTACAAAGTAATGGTGACCGGTGTAGTAGATTATTATTGTGCGTGTCCCGGCCCGCCGCTGCTTCAGATCGGGTCGGGGCACGCACAACAATAACTTTGGCTAGCGAAAACACTGGTTATCCTCTGGTTTACCGATTTTTTCGACTTTCATAGGGATAGTGAGGGCGGGGGACGGATCGGGTCACTATGAATCTGGGGGGGACATGTCCCCCCCGTCCCCAGTGCTATCTGCGCCCCTGCTCTAGACCCTTCCAGAGCTGAGATATCGAAACTCAAAATTTCGACCCGAAAAAAAAACCGACAGTGTTACCCCTTACGTTTTTTTTTTTTTTTGGCGAAAAATTAAGTATCCCCAATCTTCTCAAAACTCTGGATTCTGATAGAGGGCACTGAGACTTACACCTGAGTGCAAAAATGGAGGCTCTAGACTCTTCCAGAGCTGAGATATCGAAACTCAAAATTTCGACCCGAAAAAAAAAACGACAGTGTTACCCCTTACGTTTTTTTTTTTTGGCGAAAAATTTAGTATCCCCAATCTTCTCGAAACTCTGGATTCTGATAGAGGGCACTGAGACTTACACCTGAGCGCAAAAATGGAGGCTCTAGACCCTTCCAGAGCTGAGATATCGAAACTCAAAATTTCGACCTGAAAAAAAAACGACAGTGTTACCCCTTACGTTTTTTTTTTTGGGCGAAAAATTTAGTATCCCCAATCTTCTCGAAACTCTGGATTCTGATAGAGGGCACTGATACTTACACCTGAGCGCAAAAATGGAGGCTCTAGAACCTTCCAGAGCTGAGATATCGAAACTCAAAATTTCGACCTGAAAAAAAAACCGACAGTGTTACCCCTTACGTTTTTTTTTTTGGGCGAAAAATTTAGTATCCCCAATCTTCTCGAAACTCTGGATTCTGATAGAGGGCACTGAGACTTACACCTGAGCGCAAAAATGGAGGCTCTAGACCCTTCCATAGCTGAGATATCGAAACTCAAAATTTCGACCTGAAAAAAAAAACGACAGTGTTACCCCTTACGTTTTTTTTTTTTTTGGGCGAAAAATTTAGTATCCCCAATCTTCTCGAAACTCTGGATTCTGATAGAGGGCACTGAGACTTAGACCTGAGTGCAACAATGGAGGCTCTAGACCCTTCCAGAGCTGAGATATCGAAACTCAAAATTTCGACCTGAAAAAAAAATGACAGTGTTACCCCTTACGGTTTTTTTTTTGGACGAAAAATTTAGTATCCCCAATCTTCTCGAAACTCTGGATTCTGATAGAGGGCACTGAGACTTACACCTGAGCGCAAAAATGGAGGCTCTAGACCCTTCCAGAGCTGAGATATCAAAACTCAAAATTTCGACCTGAAAAAAAAAACGACAGTGTTACCCCTTACGTTTTTTTTTTTTGGGCGAAAAATTTAGTATCCCCAATCTTCTCGAAACTCTGGATTCTGATAGAGGGCACTGAGACTTACACCTGAGCGCAAAAATGGAGGCTCTAGACCCTTCCAGAGCTGAGATATCGAAACTCAAAATTTCGACCTGAAAAAAAAAACGACAGTGTTACCCCTTTTGGTTTTTTTTTTGGGCGAAAAATTTAGTATCCCCAATCTTCTCAAAACTCCGGATTCTGATAGAGGGCCATGAGACTTAGACCTGAGTGCAACAATGGAGGCTCTAGACCCTTCCAGAGCTGAGATATCGAAATTCAAAATTTTGAACAGAAAAAAAAAACGACAGTGTTACCCCTTACGTTTTTTTTTTTGGGCGAAAACTTAAGTATCCCCAATCTTCTCAAAACTCTGGATTCTGATAGAGGGCCATGAGACTTAGACCTGAGTGCAACAATGGAGGCTCTAGACCCTTCCAGAGCTGAGATATCGAAATTCAAAATTTCGACCAGAAAAAAAAACGACAGTGTTACCCCTTATGTTTTTTTTTTTGGGTGAAAAATTAAGTATCCCCAATCTTCTCAAAACTCCGGATTCTGATAGAGGGCCATGAGACATAGACCTGAGTGCAACAATGGAGGCTCTAGACCCTTCCAGAGCTGAGATATCAAAAATCAAAATTTCGACCCGAAAAAAAACGACAGTGTTACCCCTTACGTTTTTTTTTTTTGGGGCGAAAAATTAAGTATCCCCAATCTTCTCAAAACTCTGGATTCTGATAGAGGGCCATGAGACTTAGACCTGAGTGCAACAATGGAGGCTCTAGACCCTTCCAGAGCTGAGATATCGAAAATCAAAATTTCGACCCGTAAAAAAAACGACAGTGTTACCCCTTACGTTTTTTTTTTTTGGGCGAAAAATTAAGTATCCCTAATCTTCTCAAAACTCTGGATTCTGATAGAGGGCCATGAGACATAGACCTGAGTGCAACAATGGAGGCTCTAGACCCTTCCAGAGCTGAGATATCGAAAATCAAAATTTCGACCCGTAAAAAAAACGACAGTGTTACCCCTTACGTTTTTTTTTTTTGGGCGAAAAATTAAGTATCCCTAATCTTCTCAAAACTCTGGATTCTGATAGAGGGCCATGAGACTTAGACCTGAGTGCAACAATGGAGGCTCTAGACCCTTCCAGAGCTGAGATATCGAAAATCAAAATTTCGACCAGAAAAAAAAACGACAGTGTTACCCCTTACGGTTTTTTTTTGGGGCGAAAAATTAAGTATCCCTAATCTTCTCAAAACTCTGGATTCTGATAGAGGGCCATGAGACATAGACCTGAGTGCAACAATGGAGGCTCTAGACCCTTCCAGTGCTGAGATATCGAAACTCAAACTTTCGACCCGAAAAAAAAACGACAGTGTTACCCCTTACGTTTTTTTTTTTTGGGCGAAAAATTAAGTATCCCCAATCTTCTCAAAACTCTGGATTCTGATAGAGGGCCATGAGACTTAGACCTGAGTGCAACAATGGAGGCTCTAGACCCTTCCAGAGCTGAGATATCGAAATTCAAAATTTTGAGCAGAAAAAAAAACGACAGTGTTACCCCTTACGTTTTTTTTTTTTTGGGCGAAAAATTAAGTATCCCCAATCTTCTCAAAACTCTGGATTCTGATAGAGGGCCATGAGACTTAGACCTGAGTGCAACAATGGAGGCTCTAGACCCTTCCAGAGCTGAGATATCGAAATTCAAAATTTTGAACAGAAAAAAAAACGACAGTGTTACCCCTTACGTTTTTTTTTTGGGCGAAAAATTAAGTATCCCTAATCTTCTCAAAACTCTGGATTCTGATAGAGGGCCATGAGACTTAGACCTGAGTGCAACAATGGAGGCTCTAGACCCTTCCAGAGCTGAGATATCGAAAATCAAACTTTCGACCCGAAAAAAAAAACGACAGTGTTACCCCTTACGTTTTTTTTTTTTGGGCGAAAAATTAAGTATCCCCAATCTTCTCAAAACTCTGGATTCTGATAGAGGGCACTGAGACTTACACCTGAGTGCAACAATGGAGGCTCTAGACCCTTCCAGAGCTGAGATATCGAAATTCAAAATTTTGAACAGAAAAAAAAAACGACAGTGTTACCCCTTACGTTTTTTTTTTTGGGCGAAAAATTAAGTATCCCCAATCTTCTCAAAACTCTGGATTCTGATAGAGGGCCATGAGACTTAGACCTGAGTGCAACAATGGAGGCTCTAGACCCTTCCAGAGCTGAGATATCGAAAATCAAAATTTCGACCCGTAAAAAAAACGACAGTGTTACCCCTTACGTTTTTTTTTTTTGGGCGAAAAATTAAGTATCCCTAATCTTCTCAAAACTCTGGATTCTGATAGAGGGCCATGAGACATAGACCTGAGTGCAACAATGGAGGCTCTAGACCCTTCCAGAGCTGAGATATCGAAAATCAAAATTTCGACCCGTAAAAAAAACGACAGTGTTACCCCTTACGTTTTTTTTTTTTGGGCGAAAAATTAAGTATCCCTAATCTTCTCAAAACTCTGGATTCTGATAGAGGGCCATGAGACTTAGACCTGAGTGCAACAATGGAGGCTCTAGACCCTTCCAGAGCTGAGATATCGAAAATCAAAATTTCGACCAGAAAAAAAAACGAGTGTTACCCCTTACGTTTTTTTTTTGGGGCGAAAAATTAAGTATCCCTAATCTTCTCAAAACTCTGGATTCTGATAGAGGGCCATGAGACATAGACCTGAGTGCAACAATGGAGGCTCTAGACCCTTCCAGTGCTGAGATATCGAAACTCAAACTTTCGACCCGAAAAAAAAACGACAGTGTTACCCCTTACGTTTTTTTTTTTTGGGCGAAAAATTAAGTATCCCCAATCTTCTCAAAACTCTGGATTCTGATAGAGGGCCATGAGACTTAGACCTGAGTGCAACAATGGAGGCTCTAGACCCTTCCAGAGCTGAGATATCGAAATTCAAAATTTTGAGCAGAAAAAAAAACGACAGTGTTACCCCTTACGTTTTTTTTTTTTGGGCGAAAAATTAAGTATCCCCAATCTTCTCAAAACTCTGGATTCTGATAGAGGGCCATGAGACTTAGACCTGAGTGCAACAATGGAGGCTCTAGACCCTTCCAGAGCTGAGATATCGAAATTCAAAATTTTGAACAGAAAAAAAAACGACAGTGTTACCCCTTACGTTTTTTTTTTGGGCGAAAAATTAAGTATCCCTAATCTTCTCAAAACTCTGGATTCTGATAGAGGGCCATGAGACTTAGACCTGAGTGCAACAATGGAGGCTCTAGACCCTTCCAGAGCTGAGATATCGAAAATCAAAATTTCGACCAGAAAAAAAAAACGACAGTGTTACCCCTTACGTTTTTTTTTGGGGGCGAAAAATTAAGTATCCCCAATCTTCTCAAAACTCTGGATTCTGATAGAGGGCCATGAGACTTAGACCTGAGTGCAACAATGGAGGCTCTAGACCCTTCCAGAGCTGAGATATCGAAACTCAAACTTTCGACCCGAAAAAAAAACGACAGTGTTACCCCTTTTGGTTTTTTTTTTGGGCGAAAAATTAAGTATCCCCAATCTTCTCAAAACTCTGGATTCTGATAGAGGGCACTGAGACTTACACCTGAGTGCAACAATGGAGGCTCTAGACCCTTCCAGAGCTGAGATATCGAAACTCAAAATTTCGACCCGAAAAAAAAACGACAGTGTTACCCCTTACGTTTTTTTTTTTTGGGCGAAAAATTTAGTATCCCCAATCTTCTCGAAACTCTGGATTCTGATAGAGGGCACTGAGACTTAGACCTGAGTGCAACAATGGAGGCTCTAGACCCTTCCAGAGCTGAGATATCGAAACTCAAAATTTCGACCTGAAAAAAAAATGACAGTGTTACCCCTTACGTTTTTTTTTTTGGACGAAAAATTTAGTATCCCCAATCTTCTCGAAACTCTGGATTCTGATAGAGGGCACTGAGACTTACACCTGAGCGCAAAAATGGAGGCTCTAGACCCTTCCAGAGCTGAGATATCAAAACTCAAAATTTCGACCCGTAAAAAAAAACGACAGTGTTACCCCTTTTGGGTTTTTTTTTGGGCGAAAAATTTAGTATCCCCAATCTTCTCAAAACTCCGGATTCTGATAGAGGGCCATGAGACTTAGACCTGAGTGCAACAATGGAGGCTCTAGACCCTTCCAGAGCTGAGATATCGAAATTCAAAATTTTGAACAGAAAAAAAAAACGACAGTTTACCCCTTACGTTTTTTTTTTTGGGCGAAAACTTAAGTATCCCTAATCTTCTCAAAACTCTGGATTCTGATAGAGGGCCATGAGACTTAGACCTGAGTGCAACAATGGAGGCTCTAGACCCTTCCAGAGCTGAGATATCGAAATTCAAAATTTCGACCAGAAAAAAAAACGACAGTGTTACCCCTTATGTTTTTTTTTTTGGGTGAAAAATTAAGTATCCCCAATCTTCTCAAAACTCCGGATTCTGATAGAGGGCCATGAGACATAGACCTGAGTGCAACAATGGAGGCTCTAGACCCTTCCAGAGCTGAGATATCAAAAATCAAAATTTCGACCCGAAAAAAAACGACAGTGTTACCCCTTACGTTTTTTTTTTTTGGGGCGAAAAATTAAGTATCCCCAATCTTCTCAAAACTCTGGATTCTGATAGAGGGCCATGAGACTTAGACCTGAGTGCAACAATGGAGGCTCTAGACCCTTCCAGAGCTGAGATATCGAAAATCAAAATTTCGACCCGTAAAAAAAACGACAGTGTTACCCCTTACGTTTTTTTTTTTTGGGCGAAAAATTAAGTATCCCTTATCTTCTCAAAACTCTGGATTCTGATAGAGGGCCATGAGACATAGACCTGAGTGCAACAATGGAGGCTCTAGACCCTTCCAGAGCTGAGATATCGAAATTCAAAATTTTGAGCAGAAAAAAAAACGACAGTGTTACCCCTTACGTTTTTTTTTTTTTGGGCGAAAAATTAAGTATCCCCAATCTTCTCAAAACTCTGGATTCTGATAGAGGGCCATGAGACTTAGACCTGAGTGCAACAATGGAGGCTCTAGACCCTTCCAGAGCTGAGATATCGAAATTCAAAATTTTGAACAGAAAAAAAAACGACAGTGTTACCCCTTACGTTTTTTTTTTGGGCGAAAAATTAAGTATCCCTAATCTTCTCAAAACTCTGGATTCTGATAGAGGGCCATGAGACTTAGACCTGAGTGCAACAATGGAGGCTCTAGACCCTTCCAGAGCTGAGATATCGAAAATCAAACTTTCGACCCGAAAAAAAAAACGACAGTGTTACCCCTTACGTTTTTTTTTTTTGGGCGAAAAATTAAGTATCCCCAATCTTCTCAAAACTCTGGATTCTGATAGAGGGCACTGAGACTTACACCTGAGTGCAACAATGGAGGCTCTAGACCCTTCCAGAGCTGAGATATCGAAATTCAAAATTTTGAACAGAAAAAAAAAACGACAGTGTTACCCCTTACGTTTTTTTTTTTGGGCGAAAAATTAAGTATCCCCAATCTTCTCAAAACTCTGGATTCTGATAGAGGGCCATGAGACTTAGACCTGAGTGCAACAATGGAGGCTCTAGACCCTTCCAGAGCTGAGATATCGAAAATCAAAATTTCGACCCGTAAAAAAAACGACAGTGTTACCCCTTACGTTTTTTTTTTTTGGGCGAAAAATTAAGTATCCCTAATCTTCTCAAAACTCTGGATTCTGATAGAGGGCCATGAGACATAGACCTGAGTGCAACAATGGAGGCTCTAGACCCTTCCAGAGCTGAGATATCGAAAATCAAAATTTCGACCCGTAAAAAAAACGACAGTGTTACCCCTTACGTTTTTTTTTTTTGGGCGAAAAATTAAGTATCCCTAATCTTCTCAAAACTCTGGATTCTGATAGAGGGCCATGAGACTTAGACCTGAGTGCAACAATGGAGGCTCTAGACCCTTCCAGAGCTGAGATATCGAAAATCAAAATTTCGACCAGAAAAAAAAACGAGTGTTACCCCTTACGTTTTTTTTTTGGGGCGAAAAATTAAGTATCCCTAATCTTCTCAAAACTCTGGATTCTGATAGAGGGCCATGAGACATAGACCTGAGTGCAACAATGGAGGCTCTAGACCCTTCCAGTGCTGAGATATCGAAACTCAAACTTTCGACCCGAAAAAAAAACGACAGTGTTACCCCTTACGTTTTTTTTTTTTGGGCGAAAAATTAAGTATCCCCAATCTTCTCAAAACTCTGGATTCTGATAGAGGGCCATGAGACTTAGACCTGAGTGCAACAATGGAGGCTCTAGACCCTTCCAGAGCTGAGATATCGAAATTCAAAATTTTGAGCAGAAAAAAAAACGACAGTGTTACCCCTTACGTTTTTTTTTTTTTGGGCGAAAAATTAAGTATCCCCAATCTTCTCAAAACTCTGGATTCTGATAGAGGGCCATGAGACTTAGACCTGAGTGCAACAATGGAGGCTCTAGACCCTTCCAGAGCTGAGATATCGAAATTCAAAATTTTGAACAGAAAAAAAAACGACAGTGTTACCCCTTACGTTTTTTTTTTGGGCGAAAAATTAAGTATCCCTAATCTTCTCAAAACTCTGGATTCTGATAGAGGGCCATGAGACTTAGACCTGAGTGCAACAATGGAGGCTCTAGACCCTTCCAGAGCTGAGATATCGAAAATCAAAATTTCGACCAGAAAAAAAAAACGACAGTGTTACCCCTTACGTTTTTTTTTGGGGGCGAAAAATTAAGTATCCCCAATCTTCTCAAAACTCTGGATTCTGATAGAGGGCCATGAGACTTAGACCTGAGTGCAACAATGGAGGCTCTAGACCCTTCCAGAGCTGAGATATCGAAACTCAAACTTTCGACCCGAAAAAAAAACGACAGTGTTACCCCTTTTGGTTTTTTTTTTGGGCGAAAAATTAAGTATCCCCAATCTTCTCAAAACTCTGGATTCTGATAGAGGGCACTGAGACTTACACCTGAGTGCAACAATGGAGGCTCTAGACCCTTCCAGAGCTGAGATATCGAAACTCAAAATTTCGACCCGAAAAAAAAACGACAGTGTTACCCCTTACGTTTTTTTTTTTTGGGCGAAAAATTTAGTATCCCCAATCTTCTCGAAACTCTGGATTCTGATAGAGGGCACTGAGACTTAGACCTGAGTGCAACAATGGAGGCTCTAGACCCTTCCAGAGCTGAGATATCGAAACTCAAAATTTCGACCTGAAAAAAAAATGACAGTGTTACCCCTTACGTTTTTTTTTTTGGACGAAAAATTTAGTATCCCCAATCTTCTCGAAACTCTGGATTCTGATAGAGGGCACTGAGACTTACACCTGAGCGCAAAAATGGAGGCTCTAGACCCTTCCAGAGCTGAGATATCAAAACTCAAAATTTCGACCCGTAAAAAAAAACGACAGTGTTACCCCTTTTGGGTTTTTTTTTGGGCGAAAAATTTAGTATCCCCAATCTTCTCAAAACTCCGGATTCTGATAGAGGGCCATGAGACTTAGACCTGAGTGCAACAATGGAGGCTCTAGACCCTTCCAGAGCTGAGATATCGAAATTCAAAATTTTGAACAGAAAAAAAAAACGACAGTTTACCCCTTACGTTTTTTTTTTTGGGCGAAAACTTAAGTATCCCCAATCTTCTCAAAACTCTGGATTCTGATAGAGGGCCATGAGACTTAGACCTGAGTGCAACAATGGAGGCTCTAGACCCTTCCAGAGCTGAGATATCGAAATTCAAAATTTCGACCAGAAAAAAAAACGACAGTGTTACCCCTTATGTTTTTTTTTTTGGGTGAAAAATTAAGTATCCCCAATCTTCTCAAAACTCCGGATTCTGATAGAGGGCCATGAGACATAGACCTGAGTGCAACAATGGAGGCTCTAGACCCTTCCAGAGCTGAGATATCAAAAATCAAAATTTCGACCCGAAAAAAAACGACAGTGTTACCCCTTACGTTTTTTTTTTTTGGGGCGAAAAATTAAGTATCCCCAATCTTCTCAAAACTCTGGATTCTGATAGAGGGCCATGAGACTTAGACCTGAGTGCAACAATGGAGGCTCTAGACCCTTCCAGAGCTGAGATATCGAAAATCAAAATTTCGACCCGTAAAAAAAACGACAGTGTTACCCCTTACGTTTTTTTTTTTTGGGCGAAAAATTAAGTATCCCTTATCTTCTCAAAACTCTGGATTCTGATAGAGGGCCATGAGACATAGACCTGAGTGCAACAATGGAGGCTCTAGACCCTTCCAGAGCTGAGATATCGAAAATCAAAATTTCGACCCGTAAAAAAAACGACAGTGTTACCCCTTACGTTTTTTTTTTTGGGCGAAAAATTAAGTATCCCTAATCTTCTCAAAACTCTGGATTCTGATAGAGGGCCATGAGACTTAGACCTGAGTGCAACAATGGAGGCTCTAGACCCTTCCAGAGCTGAGATATCGAAAATCAAAATTTCGACCAGAAAAAAAAACGACAGTGTTACCCCTTATGTTTTTTTTTTGGGGCGAAAAATTAAGTATCCCTAATCTTCTCAAAACTCTGGATTCTGATAGAGGGCCATGAGACATAGACCTGAGTGCAACAATGGAGGCTCTAGACCCTTCCAGTGCTGAGATATCGAAACTCAAACTTTCGACCCGAAAAAAAAAACGACAGTGTTACCCCTTACGTTTTTTTTTTTTGGGCGAAAAATTAAGTATCCCCAATCTTCTCAAAACTCTGGATTCTGATAGAGGGCCATGAGACTTAGACCTGAGTGCAACAATGGAGGCTCTAGACCCTTCCAGAGCTGAGATATCGAAATTCAAAATTTTGAACAGAAAAAAAAACGACAGTGTTACCCCTTACGTTTTTTTTTTTGGGCGAAAACTTAAGTATCCCCAATCTTCTCAAAACTCTGGATTCTGATAGAGGGCCATGAGACTTAGACCTGAGTGCAACAATGGAGGCTCTAGACCCTTCCAGAGCTGAGATATCGAAATTCAAAATTTCGACCAGAAAAAAAAACGACAGTGTTACCCCTTATGTTTTTTTTTTTGGGTGAAAAATTAAGTATCCCCAATCTTCTCAAAACTCCGGATTCTGATAGAGGGCCATGAGACATAGACCTGAGTGCAACAATGGAGGCTCTAGACCCTTCCAGAGCTGAGATATCAAAAATCAAAATTTCGACCCGAAAAAAAACGACAGTGTTACCCCTTACGTTTTTTTTTTTGGGGCGAAAAATTAAGTATCCCCAATCTTCTCAAAACTCTGGATTCTGATAGAGGGCCATGAGACTTAGACCTGAGTGCAACAATGGAGGCTCTAGACCCTTCCAGAGCTGAGATATCGAAAATCAAAATTTCGACCCGTAAAAAAAACGACAGTGTTACCCCTTACGTTTTTTTTTTTTGGGCGAAAAATTAAGTATCCCTAATCTTCTCAAAACTCTGGATTCTGATAGAGGGCCATGAGACATAGACCTGAGTGCAACAATGGAGGCTCTAGACCCTTCCAGAGCTGAGATATCGAAAATCAAAATTTCGACCCGTAAAAAAAACGACAGTGTTACCCCTTACGTTTTTTTTTTTTGGGCGAAAAATTAAGTATCCCTAATCTTCTCAAAACTCTGGATTCTGATAGAGGGCCATGAGACTTAGACCTGAGTGCAACAATGGAGGCTCTAGACCCTTCCAGAGCTGAGATATCGAAAATCAAAATTTCGACCAGAAAAAAAAACGACAGTGTTACCCCTTACGTTTTTTTTTTGGGGCGAAAAATTAAGTATCCCTAATCTTCTCAAAACTCTGGATTCTGATAGAGGGCCATGAGACATAGACCTGAGTGCAACAATGGAGGCTCTAGACCCTTCCAGTGCTGAGATATCGAAACTCAAACTTTCGACCCGAAAAAAAAACGACAGTGTTACCCCTTACGTTTTTTTTTTTTGGGCGAAAAATTAAGTATCCCCAATCTTCTCAAAACTCTGGATTTTGATAGAGGGCCATGAGACTTAGACCTGAGTGCAACAGTGGAGGTTCTAGACCCTTTCAGTGCTGAGATATCGAAACTCAAACTTTCGAACCGAAAAAAAACGACAGTGTTACCCCTTACGTTTTTTTCTTTTTTTGGGCGAAAAATTAAGTATCCCCAATCTTCTCAAAACTCTGGATTCTTATAGAGGGTCATGAGACATAGACCTGAGTGCAACAATGGAGGCTCTAGACCCTTCCAGAACTGAGATATCGAAAATCAAAATTTCGACCCGTAAAAAAAACGTTAGTGTTACCCCTTACGTTTTTTTTTTTGGGCGAAAAATTAAGTATCCCCAATCTTCTCAAAACTCTGGATTCTGATAGAGGGCCATGAGACTTAGACCTGAGTGCAACAATGGAGGCTCTAGACCCTTCCAGAGCTGAGATATCGAAATTCAAAATTTTGAACAGAAAAAAAAAACGACAGTGTTACCCCTTACGTTTTTTTTTTGGGCGAAAAATTAAGTATCCCTAATCTTCTCAAAACTCTGGATTCTGATAGAGGGCCATGAGACTTAGACCTGAGTGCAACAATGGAGGCTCTAGACCCTTCCAGAGCTGAGATATCGAAAATCAAAATTTCGACCAGAAAAAAAAAACGACAGTGTTACCCCTTACGTTTTTTTTTTGGGGCGAAAAATTAAGTATCCCCAATCTTCTCAAAACTCTGGATTCTGATAGAGGGCCATGAGACTTAGACCTGAGTGCAACAATGGAGGCTCTAGACCCTTCCAGAGCTGAGATATCGAAACTCAAACTTTCGACCCGAAAAAAAAACGACAGTGTTACCCCTTTTGGTTTTTTTTTTGGGCGAAAAATTAAGTATCCCCAATCTTCTCAAAACTCTGGATTCTGATAGAGGGCACTGAGACTTACACCTGAGTGCAACAATGGAGGCTCTAGACCCTTCCAGAGCTGAGATATCGAAACTCAAAATTTCGACCCGAAAAAAAAACGACAGTGTTACCCCTTACGTTTTTTTTTTTTGGGCGAAAAATTTAGTATCCCCAATCTTCTCGAAACTCTGGATTCTGATAGAGGGCACTGAGACTTAGACCTGAGTGCAACAATGGAGGCTCTAGACCCTTCCAGAGCTGAGATATCGAAACTCAAAATTTCGACCTGAAAAAAAAATGACAGTGTTACCCCTTACGTTTTTTTTTTTGGACGAAAAATTTAGTATCCCCAATCTTCTCGAAACTCTGGATTCTGATAGAGGGCACTGAGACTTACACCTGAGCGCAAAAATGGAGGCTCTAGACCCTTCCAGAGCTGAGATATCAAAACTCAAAATTTCGACCTGAAAAAAAAAACGACAGTGTTACCCCTTACGTTTTTTTTTTTTGGGCGAAAAATTTTGTATCCCCAATCTTCTCGAAACTCTGGATTCTGATAGAGGGCACTGAGACTTACACCTGAGCGCAAAAATGGAGGCTCTAGACCCTTCCAGAGCTGAGATATCGAAACTCAAAATTTCGACCTGAAAAAAAAAACGACAGTGTTACCCCTTTTGGTTTTTTTTTTGGGCGAAAAATTTAGTATCCCCAATCTTCTCAAAACTCCGGATTCTGATAGAGGGCCATGAGACTTAGACCTGAGTGCAACAATGGAGGCTCTAGACCCTTCCAGAGCTGAGATATCGAAATTCAAAATTTTGAACAGAAAAAAAAAACGACAGTGTTACCCCTTACGTTTTTTTTTTTGGGCGAAAACTTAAGTATCCCCAATCTTCTCAAAACTCTGGATTCTGATAGAGGGCCATGAGACTTAGACCTGAGTGCAACAATGGAGGCTCTAGACCCTTCCAGAGCTGAGATATCGAAATTCAAAATTTCGACCAGAAAAAAAAACGACAGTGTTACCCCTTATGTTTTTTTTTTTGGGTGAAAAATTAAGTATCCCCAATCTTCTCAAAACTCCGGATTCTGATAGAGGGCCATGAGACATAGACCTGAGTGCAACAATGGAGGCTCTAGACCCTTCCAGAGCTGAGATATCAAAAATCAAAATTTCGACCCGAAAAAAAACGACAGTGTTACCCCTTACGTTTTTTTTTTTTGGGGCGAAAAATTAAGTATCCCCAATCTTCTCAAAACTCTGGATTCTGATAGAGGGCCATGAGACTTAGACCTGAGTGCAACAATGGAGGCTCTAGACCCTTCCAGAGCTGAGATATCGAAAATCAAAATTTCGACCCGTAAAAAAAACGACAGTGTTACCCCTTACGTTTTTTTTTTTTGGGCGAAAAATTAAGTATCCCTAATCTTCTCAAAACTCTGGATTCTGATAGAGGGCCATGAGACATAGACCTGAGTGCAACAATGGAGGCTCTAGACCCTTCCAGAGCTGAGATATCGAAAATCAAAATTTCGACCCGTAAAAAAAACGACAGTGTTACCCCTTACGTTTTTTTTTTTTGGGCGAAAAATTAAGTATCCCTAATCTTCTCAAAACTCTGGATTCTGATAGAGGGCCATGAGACTTAGACCTGAGTGCAACAATGGAGGCTCTAGACCCTTCCAGAGCTGAGATATCGAAAATCAAAATTTCGACCAGAAAAAAAAAACGACAGTGTTACCCCTTACGTTTTTTTTTTTTTGGGCGAAAAATTAAGTATCTCCAATCTTCTCAAAACTCTGGATTCTGATAGAGGGCCATGAGACTTAGACCTGAGTGCAACAATGGAGGCTCTAGACCCTTCCAGAGCTGAGATATCGAAAATCAAAATTTCGACCCGAAAAAAAAACGACAGTGTTACCCCTTACGTTTTTTTTTTTTGGCGAAAAATTTAGTATCCCCAATCTTCTCGAAACTCTGGATTCTGATAGAGGGCACTGAGACTTACACCTGAGCGCAAAAATGGAGGCTCTAGACCCTTCCAGAGCTGAGATATCGAAACTCAAAATTTCGACCTGAAAAAAAAACGACAGTGTTACCCCTTACGTTTTTTTTTTTGGGCGAAAAATTTAGTATCCCCAATCTTCTCGAAACTCTGGATTCTGATAGAGGGCACTGATACTTACACCTGAGCGCAAAAATGGAGGCTCTAGAACCTTCCAGAGCTGAGATATCGAAACTCAAAATTTCGACCTGAAAAAAAAACCGACAGTGTTACCCCTTACGTTTTTTTTTTTGGGCGAAAAATTTAGTATCCCCAATCTTCTCGAAACTCTGGATTCTGATAGAGGGCACTGAGACTTACACCTGAGCGCAAAAATGGAGGCTCTAGACCCTTCCATAGCTGAGATATCGAAACTCAAAATTTCGACCTGAAAAAAAAACGACAGTGTTACCCCTTACGTTTTTTTTTTTTTGGGCGAAAAATTTAGTATCCCTAATTTTCTCGAAACTCTGGATTCTGATAGAGGGCACTGAGACTTACACCTGAGTGCAAAAATGGAGGCTCTAGACCCTTCCAGAGCTGAGATATCGAAACTCAAAATTTCGACCCGAAAAAAAAACGACAGTGTTACCCCTTACGTTTTTTTTTTTTGGGCGAAAAATTTAGTATCCCCAATCTTCTCGAAACTCTGGATTCTGATAGAGGGCACTGAGACTTAGACCTGAGTGCAACAATGGAGGCTCTAGACCCTTCCAGAGCTGAGATATCGAAACTCAAAATTTCGACCTGAAAAAAAAATGACAGTGTTACCCCTTACGGTTTTTTTTTTGGACGAAAAATTTAGTATCCCCAATCTTCTCGAAACTCTGGATTCTGATAGAGGGCACTGAGACTTACACCTGAGCGCAAAAATGGAGGCTCTAGACCCTTCCAGAGCTGAGATATCAAAACTCAAAATTTCGACCTGAAAAAAAAAACGACAGTGTTACCCCTTACGTTTTTTTTTTTTGGGCGAAAAATTTAGTATCCCCAATCTTCTCGAAACTCTGGATTCTGATAGAGGGCACTGAGACTTACACCTGAGCGCAAAAATGGAGGCTCTAGACCCTTCCAGAGCTGAGATATCGAAACTCAAAATTTCGACCTGAAAAAAAAAACGACAGTGTTACCCCTTTTGGTTTTTTTTTTGGGCGAAAAATTTAGTATCCCCAATCTTCTCAAAACTCCGGATTCTGATAGAGGGCCATGAGACTTAGACCTGAGTGCAACAATGGAGGCTCTAGACCCTTCCAGAGCTGAGATATCGAAATTCAAAATTTTGAACAGAAAAAAAAAACGACAGTGTTACCCCTTACGTTTTTTTTTTTGGGCGAAAACTTAAGTATCCCCAATCTTCTCAAAACTCTGGATTCTGATAGAGGGCCATGAGACTTAGACCTGAGTGCAACAATGGAGGCTCTAGACCCTTCCAGAGCTGAGATATCGAAATTCAAAATTTCGACCAGAAAAAAAAACGACAGTGTTACCCCTTATGTTTTTTTTTTTGGGTGAAAAATTAAGTATCCCCAATCTTCTCAAAACTCCGGATTCTGATAGAGGGCCATGAGACATAGACCTGAGTGCAACAATGGAGGCTCTAGACCCTTCCAGAGCTGAGATATCAAAAATCAAAATTTCGACCCGAAAAAAAACGACAGTGTTACCCCTTACGTTTTTTTTTTTTGGGGTGAAAAATTAAGTATCCCCAATCTTCTCAAAACTCTGGATTCTGATAGAGGGCCATGAGACTTAGACCTGAGTGCAACAATGGAGGCTCTAGACCCTTCCAGAGCTGAGATATCGAAAATCAAAATTTCGACCCGTAAAAAAAACGACAGTGTTACCCCTTACGTTTTTTTTTTTTGGGCGAAAAATTAAGTATCCCTAATCTTCTCAAAACTCTGGATTCTGATAGAGGGCCATGAGACTTAGACCTGAGTGCAACAATGGAGGCTCTAGACCCTTCCAGAGCTGAGATATCGAAAATCAAAATTTCGACCAGAAAAAAAAACGACAGTGTTACCCCTTACGGTTTTTTTTTGGGGCGAAAAATTAAGTATCCCTAATCTTCTCAAAACTCTGGATTCTGATAGAGGGCCATGAGACATAGACCTGAGTGCAACAATGGAGGCTCTAGACCCTTCCAGTGCTGAGATATCGAAACTCAAACTTTCGACCCGAAAAAAAAACGACAGTGTTACCCCTTACGTTTTTTTTTTTTGGGCGAAAAATTAAGTATCCCCAATCTTCTCAAAACTCTGGATTCTGATAGAGGGCCATGAGACTTAGACCTGAGTGCAACAATGGAGGCTCTAGACCCTTCCAGAGCTGAGATATCGAAAATCAAAATTTCGACCCGTAAAAAAAACGACAGTGTTACCCCTTACTTTTTTTTTTTTGGGCGAAAAATTAAGTATCCCTAATCTTCTCAAAACTCTGGATTTTGATAGAGGGCCATGAGACTTAGACCTGAGTGCAACAATGGAGGTTCTAGACCCTTTCAGTGCTGAGATATCGAAACTCAAACTTTCGAACCGAAAAAAAACGACAGTTACCCCTTACGTTTTTTTCTTTTTTTGGGCGAAAAATTAAGTATCCCCAATCTTCTCAAAACTCTGGATTCTTATAGAGGGTCTTGAGACATAGACCTGAGTGCAACAATGGAGGCTCTAGACCCTTCCAGAACTGAGATATCGAAAATCAAAATTTCGACCCGTAAAAAAAACGACAGTGTTACCCCTTACGTTTTTTTTTTGGGCGAAAAATTAAGTATCCCCAATCTTCTCAAAACTCTGGATTCTGATAGAGGGCCATGAGACTTAGACCTGAGTGCAACAATGGAGGCTCTAGACCCTTCCAGAGCTGAGATATCAAAATTCAAAATTTTGAGCAGAAAAAAAAACGACAGTGTTACCCCTTACGTTTTTTTTTTTTTGGGCGAAAAATTAAGTATCCCCAATCTTCTCAAAACTCTGGATTCTGATAGAGGGCCATGAGACTTAGACCTGAGTGCAACAATGGAGGCTCTAGACCCTTCCAGAGCTGAGATATCGAAATTCAAAATTTTGAACAGAAATAAAAACTACAGTGTTACCCCTTACGTTTTTTTTTTTGGGCGAAAAATTAAGTATCCCTAATCTTCTCAAAACTCTGGATTCTGATAGAGGGCCATGAGACTTAGACCTGAGTGCAACAATGGAGGCTCTAGACCCTTCCAGAGCTGAGATATCGAAAATCAAAATTTCGACCAGAAAAAAAAAACGACAGTGTTACCCCTTACGTTTTTTTTTTTGGGGCGAAAAATTAAGTATCCCAATCTTCTCAAAACTCTGGATTCTGATAGAGGGCCATGAGACTTAGACCTGAGTGCAACAATGGAGGCTCTAGACCCTTCCAGAGCTGAGATATCGAAATTCAAAATTTCGACCTGAAAAAAAAAAAACGACAGTGTTACCCCTTACGTTTTTTTTTTTTGGGCGAAAAATTTAGTATCCCCAATCTTCTCGAAACTCTGGATTCTGATAGAGGGCACTGAGACTTACACCTGAGTGCAACAATGGAGGCTCTAGACCCTTCCAGAGCTGAGATATCGAAACTCAAAATTTCGACCCGAAAAAAAAACGACAGTGTTACCCCTTACGTTTTTTTTTTTTGGGCGAAAAATTTAGTATCCCCAATCTTCTCGAAACTCTGGATTCTGATAGAGGGCACTGAGACTTAGACCTGAGTGCAACAATGGAGGCTCTAGACCCTTCCAGAGCTGAGATATCGAAACTCAAAATTTCGACCTGAAAAAAAAAACGACAGTGTTACCCCTTACGTTTTTTTTTTTGGACGAAAAATTTAGTATCCCCAATCTTCTCGAAACTCTGGATTCTGATAGAGGGCACTGAGACTTACACCTGAGCGCAAAAATGGAGGCTCTAGACCCTTCCAGAGCTGAGATATCGAAACTCAAAATTTCGACCTGAAAAAAAAAAACGACAGTGTTACTACCCCTTACGTTTTTTTTTTGGGCGAAAAATTTAGTATCCCAAATCTTCTCGAAACTCTGGATTCTGATAGAGGGCACTGAGACTTACACCTGAGTGCAACAATGGAGGCTCTAGACCCTTCCAGAGCTGAGATATCGAAACTCAAAATTTCGACCTGAAAAAAAAAACGACAGTGTTACCCCTTTTGGTTTTTTTTTTGGGCGAAAAATTTAGTATCCCCAATCTTCTCGAAACTCTGGATTCTGATAGAGGGCACTGAGACTTACACCTGAGTGCAACAATGGAGGCTCTAGACCCTTCCAGAGCTGAGATATCGAAACTCAAAATTTCGACCCGAAAAAAAAACGACAGTGTTACCCCTTACGTTTTTTTTTTTTGGGCGAAAAATTTAGTATCCCCAATCTTCTCGAAACTCTGGATTCTGATAGAGGGCACTGAGACTTAGACCTGAGTGCAACAATGGAGGCTCTAGACCCTTCCAGAGCTGAGATATCGAAACTCAAAATTTCGACCTGAAAAAAAAACGACAGTGTTACCCCTTACGTTTTTTTTTTTGGACGAAAAATTTAGTATCCCCAATCTTCTCGAAACTCTGGATTCTGATAGAGGGCACTGAGACTTACACCTGAGCGCAAAAATGGAGGCTCTAGACCCTTCCAGAGCTGAGATATCGAAACTCAAAATTTCGACCTGAAAAAAAAAAACGACAGTGTTACTACCCCTTACGTTTTTTTTTTGGGCGAAAAATTTAGTATCCCCAATCTTCTCGAAACTCTGGATTCTGATAGAGGGCACTGAGACTTACACCTGAGTGCAACAATGGAGGCTCTAGACCCTTCCAGAGCTGAGATATCGAAACTCAAAATTTCGACCTGAAAAAAAAAACGACAGTGTTACCCCTTTTGGTTTTTTTTTTGGGCGAAAAATTTAGTATCCCCAATCTTCTCGAAACTCTGGATTCTGATAGAGGGCACTGAGACTTACACCTGAGTGCAAAAATGGAGGCTCTAGACCAGTGGCGCAGATAGGATTTTTTAACTGGGGGGGACCAGGCTGTCAACAAATGATTTAAACTCAATTCGTGATTTAACATAATTTGGGCTTTAACTAGTGCTCAAGTAGTTACTTTGCGTTATTTTGGCAAATGATTTGGACTACAAAGCCAATGGGGGATTATTATTTTAAATCATGGATTACAACAATAAACAAAGGTAAAAAAAAAAAAAAAAAAAAAAAAAAAGGCCTTACAGATCACCACTAGATATGCATGATCAGACTGTTATTTGACTAGTATTCCAATCACCCGTGACCCATGTCTTCAGCAAAGTATTTATTATTTAAACATTTGATTATCTCGCAATGTCTATCATTATGAACAAAAAAGCAAAGAACCTATGTGCAAAAATAAAAATAATAATAAAATAAACTAAAATAACAACAACATATTTTTACTGTGGCTGCCCTCTTGCAGATCCTCACTTGACTGACTACTAGGGCCTGCCTTACTGTCATCAGATATTGCCCGCTGGCCAGGAGGACAACATTTTGAAGTTTATAATTTCAGTTAAACCTCCATACCTCTATAGACTTTCACAACAATGTGAAATACAACATATTCCAGAGAATCAATTGTTTAAAACTACTATTTCAAAAATATATAATAATAACTAAAATGTAAGTGTTAATTACAAGTTTGTTGCAATTTATAGATTAGAAATATCTTTCAAATGATGTATGACATATTAAGAAATGCTTTTCATAGCCCATAATTTTAGAATCTATATCCTCCGTTGCTCCGTACAGTAAAAAATAAAATAAAAATATGATTTCCTGCTATAAGAGGATGTCAAAAGTTTATGTAGGCCTTTACTTGTTGTTTGCATAAACCTTGCACTACATAAATTTACTTATTATAATTATTTTTATAGTAGTAACACAACAGTGAACATACCTCAGTCAATTTATACAGTACAATGGGTTAAATAATTAGATAAAACATTATTACCTGACGACGATAAATTGTTTGATTTATCCAACCGTTCTTTTTGTGTTCATTCATTATTTGCCTCTGTCCACTCATCTTAATGCATAGTTATGGTCTCCACATTTTGCAGTGTTTACTAAGTGCAAGCAAAAGCCTTATTTTCAGACTAGCTATTCCCCTTAACAAATCTAATCTGCCACATCTGGGAAAGTTTTTTTTTTTTTTTTTTTTTTTTAAACGAGGTGATGCTTTAATGTGGCATTTATACAGTCGATTTTTTTTTTCAGTTAAGAAAATCACCGATCAGCTCAGTCATAGATTGTATTTGATCACTATGGTTACCGGTCCGCTTCTACAGGCACGATGGAGGCAGCTAGCTCGCCATAGGACCCCGAGGATGTCACTCAAGAGGAGTCGTAGCACACACACTGAGAGAGAGTGTAAACGTCGGTGGCATGATGGCATCGTGTGTTTATTGACAACAGAACAGCGTGTAGTGAGAACATAGGGTACAAAGTAATGGTGACCGGTGTAGTAGATTATTATTGTGCGTGTCCCGGCCCGCCGCTGCTTCAGATCGGGTCGGGGCACGCACAACAATAACTTTGGCTAGCGAAAACACTGGTTATCCTCTGGTTTACCGATTTTTTCGACTTTCATAGGGATAGTGAGGGCGGGGGACGGATCGGGTCACTATGAATCTGGGGGGGACATGTCCCCCCCGTCCCCAGTGCTATCTGCGCCCCTGCTCTAGACCCTTCCAGAGCTGAGATATCGAAACTCAAAATTTCGACCCGAAAAAAAAACCGACAGTGTTACCCCTTACGTTTTTTTTTTTTTTGGCGAAAAATTAAGTATCCCCAATCTTCTCAAAACTCTGGATTCTGATAGAGGGCCATGAGACTTAGACCTGAGTGCAACAATGGAGGCTCTAGACCCTTCCAGAGCTGAGATATCGAAATTCAAAATTTTGAGCAGAAAAAAAAACGACAGTGTTACCCCTTACGTTTTTTTTTTTTGGGCGAAAAATTAAGTATCCCCAATCTTCTCAAAACTCTGGATTCTGATAGAGGGCCATGAGACTTAGACCTGAGTGCAACAATGGAGGCTCTAGACCCTTCCAGAGCTGAGATATCGAAATTCAAAATTTTGAACAGAAAAAAAAAACGACAGTGTTACCCCTTACGTTTTTTTTTTGGGCGAAAAATTAAGTATCCCTAATCTTCTCAAAACTCTGGATTCTGATAGAGGGCCATGAGACTTAGACCTGAGTGCAACAATGGAGGCTCTAGACCCTTCCAGAGCTGAGATATCGAAACTCAAAATTTCGACCCGAAAAAAAAACGACAGTGTTACCCCTTACGTTTTTTTTTTTTGGGCGAAAAATTTAGTATCCCCAATCTTCTCGAAACTCTGGATTCTGATAGAGGGCACTGAGACTTAGACCTGAGTGCAACAATGGAGGCTCTAGACCCTTCCAGAGCTGAGATATCGAAACTCAAAATTTCGACCTGAAAAAAAAATGACAGTGTTACCCCTTACGTTTTTTTTTTTGGACGAAAAATTTAGTATCCCCAATCTTCTCGAAACTCTGGATTCTGATAGAGGGCACTGAGACTTACACCTGAGCGCAAAAATGGAGGCTCTAGACCCTTCCAGAGCTGAGATATCAAAACTCAAAATTTCGACCTGAAAAAAAAAACGACAGTGTTACCCCTTACGTTTTTTTTTTTTGGGCGAAAAATTTTGTATCCCCAATCTTCTCGAAACTCTGGATTCTGATAGAGGGCACTGAGACTTACACCTGAGCGCAAAAATGGAGGCTCTAGACCCTTCCAGAGCTGAGATATCGAAACTCAAAATTTCGACCTGAAAAAAAAAACGACAGTGTTACCCCTTTTGGTTTTTTTTTTGGGCGAAAAATTTAGTATCCCCAATCTTCTCAAAACTCCGGATTCTGATAGAGGGCCATGAGACTTAGACCTGAGTGCAACAATGGAGGCTCTAGACCCTTCCAGAGCTGAGATATCGAAATTCAAAATTTTGAACAGAAAAAAAAAACGACAGTGTTACCCCTTACGTTTTTTTTTTTGGGCGAAAACTTAAGTATCCCCAATCTTCTCAAAACTCTGGATTCTGATAGAGGGCCATGAGACTTAGACCTGAGTGCAACAATGGAGGCTCTAGACCCTTCCAGAGCTGAGATATCGAAATTCAAAATTTCGACCAGAAAAAAAAACGACAGTGTTACCCCTTATGTTTTTTTTTTTGGGTGAAAAATTAAGTATCCCCAATCTTCTCAAAACTCCGGATTCTGATAGAGGGCCATGAGACATAGACCTGAGTGCAACAATGGAGGCTCTAGACCCTTCCAGAGCTGAGATATCAAAAATCAAAATTTCGACCCGAAAAAAAACGACAGTGTTACCCCTTACGTTTTTTTTTTTTGGGGCGAAAAATTAAGTATCCCCAATCTTCTCAAAACTCTGGATTCTGATAGAGGGCCATGAGACTTAGACCTGAGTGCAACAATGGAGGCTCTAGACCCTTCCAGAGCTGAGATATCGAAAATCAAAATTTCGACCCGTAAAAAAAACGACAGTGTTACCCCTTACGTTTTTTTTTTTTGGGCGAAAAATTAAGTATCCCTAATCTTCTCAAAACTCTGGATTCTGATAGAGGGCCATGAGACATAGACCTGAGTGCAACAATGGAGGCTCTAGACCCTTCCAGAGCTGAGATATCGAAAATCAAAATTTCGACCCGTAAAAAAAACGACAGTGTTACCCCTTACGTTTTTTTTTTTTGGGCGAAAAATTAAGTATCCCTAATCTTCTCAAAACTCTGGATTCTGATAGAGGGCCATGAGACTTAGACCTGAGTGCAACAATGGAGGCTCTAGACCCTTCCAGAGCTGAGATATCGAAAATCAAAATTTCGACCAGAAAAAAAAAACGACAGTGTTACCCCTTACGTTTTTTTTTTGGGGCGAAAAATTAAGTATCCCTAATCTTCTCAAAACTCTGGATTCTGATAGAGGGCCATGAGACATAGACCTGAGTGCAACAATGGAGGCTCTAGACCCTTCCAGTGCTGAGATATCGAAACTCAAACTTTCGACCCGAAAAAAAAACGACAGTGTTACCCCTTACGTTTTTTTTTTTTGGGCGAAAAATTAAGTATCTCCAATCTTCTCAAAACTCTGGATTCTGATAGAGGGCCATGAGACTTAGACCTGAGTGCAACAATGGAGGCTCTAGACCCTTCCAGAGCTGAGATATCGAAAATCAAAATTTCGACCCGAAAAAAAAACGACAGTGTTACCCCTTACGTTTTTTTTTTTTGGCGAAAAATTTAGTATCCCCAATCTTCTCGAAACTCTGGATTCTGATAGAGGGCACTGAGACTTACACCTGAGCGCAAAAATGGAGGCTCTAGACCCTTCCAGAGCTGAGATATCGAAACTCAAAATTTCGACCTGAAAAAAAAACGACAGTGTTACCCCTTACGTTTTTTTTTTTGGGCGAAAAATTTAGTATCCCCAATCTTCTCGAAACTCTGGATTCTGATAGAGGGCACTGATACTTACACCTGAGCGCAAAAATGGAGGCTCTAGAACCTTCCAGAGCTGAGATATCGAAACTCAAAATTTCGACCTGAAAAAAAAACCGACAGTGTTACCCCTTACGTTTTTTTTTTTGGGCGAAAAATTTAGTATCCCCAATCTTCTCGAAACTCTGGATTCTGATAGAGGGCACTGAGACTTACACCTGAGCGCAAAAATGGAGGCTCTAGACCCTTCCATAGCTGAGATATCGAAACTCAAAATTTCGACCTGAAAAAAAAACGACAGTGTTACCCCTTACGTTTTTTTTTTTTTGGGCGAAAAATTTAGTATCCCTAATTTTCTCGAAACTCTGGATTCTGATAGAGGGCACTGAGACTTACACCTGAGTGCAAAAATGGAGGCTCTAGACCCTTCCAGAGCTGAGATATCGAAACTCAAAATTTCGACCCGAAAAAAAAACGACAGTGTTACCCCTTACGTTTTTTTTTTTTGGGCGAAAAATTTAGTATCCCCAATCTTCTCGAAACTCTGGATTCTGATAGAGGGCACTGAGACTTAGACCTGAGTGCAACAATGGAGGCTCTAGACCCTTCCAGAGCTGAGATATCGAAACTCAAAATTTCGACCTGAAAAAAAAATGACAGTGTTACCCCTTACGGTTTTTTTTTTGGACGAAAAATTTAGTATCCCCAATCTTCTCGAAACTCTGGATTCTGATAGAGGGCACTGAGACTTACACCTGAGCGCAAAAATGGAGGCTCTAGACCCTTCCAGAGCTGAGATATCAAAACTCAAAATTTCGACCTGAAAAAAAAAACGACAGTGTTACCCCTTACGTTTTTTTTTTTTGGGCGAAAAATTTAGTATCCCCAATCTTCTCGAAACTCTGGATTCTGATAGAGGGCACTGAGACTTACACCTGAGCGCAAAAATGGAGGCTCTAGACCCTTCCAGAGCTGAGATATCGAAACTCAAAATTTCGACCTGAAAAAAAAAACGACAGTGTTACCCCTTTTGGTTTTTTTTTTGGGCGAAAAATTTAGTATCCCCAATCTTCTCAAAACTCCGGATTCTGATAGAGGGCCATGAGACTTAGACCTGAGTGCAACAATGGAGGCTCTAGACCCTTCCAGAGCTGAGATATCGAAATTCAAAATT
Source organism: Pimephales promelas (assembly GCF_988280905.1). Classification (NCBI taxonomy): domain Eukaryota; kingdom Metazoa; phylum Chordata; class Actinopteri; order Cypriniformes; family Leuciscidae; genus Pimephales; species Pimephales promelas. The sequence goes on along the minus strand of NC_142792.1, from coordinate 25,030,449 downwards.
TCGACCAGAAAAAAAAACGACAGTGTTACCCCTTATGTTTTTTTTTTTGGGTGAAAAATTAAGTATCCCCAATCTTCTCAAAACTCCGGATTCTGATAGAGGGCCATGAGACATAGACCTGAGTGCAACAATGGAGGCTCTAGACCCTTCCAGAGCTGAGATATCAAAAATCAAAATTTCGACCCGAAAAAAAACGACAGTGTTACCCCTTACGTTTTTTTTTTTTGGGGCGAAAAATTAAGTATCCCCAATCTTCTCAAAACTCTGGATTCTGATAGAGGGCCATGAGACTTAGACCTGAGTGCAACAATGGAGGCTCTAGACCCTTCCAGAGCTGAGATATCGAAAATCAAAATTTCGACCCGTAAAAAAAACGACAGTGTTACCCCTTACGTTTTTTTTTTTTGGGCGAAAAATTAAGTATCCCTTATCTTCTCAAAACTCTGGATTCTGATAGAGGGCCATGAGACATAGACCTGAGTGCAACAATGGAGGCTCTAGACCCTTCCAGAGCTGAGATATCGAAAATCAAAATTTCGACCCGTAAAAAAAACGACAGTGTTACCCCTTACGTTTTTTTTTTTGGGCGAAAAATTAAGTATCCCTAATCTTCTCAAAACTCTGGATTCTGATAGAGGGCCATGAGACTTAGACCTGAGTGCAACAATGGAGGCTCTAGACCCTTCCAGAGCTGAGATATCGAAAATCAAAATTTCGACCAGAAAAAAAAACGACAGTGTTACCCCTTATGTTTTTTTTTTGGGGCGAAAAATTAAGTATCCCTAATCTTCTCAAAACTCTGGATTCTGATAGAGGGCCATGAGACATAGACCTGAGTGCAACAATGGAGGCTCTAGACCCTTCCAGTGCTGAGATATCGAAACTCAAACTTTCGACCCGAAAAAAAAAACGACAGTGTTACCCCTTACGTTTTTTTTTTTTGGGCGAAAAATTAAGTATCCCCAATCTTCTCAAAACTCTGGATTCTGATAGAGGGCCATGAGACTTAGACCTGAGTGCAACAATGGAGGCTCTAGACCCTTCCAGAGCTGAGATATCGAAATTCAAAATTTTGAACAGAAAAAAAAACGACAGTGTTACCCCTTACGTTTTTTTTTTTGGGCGAAAACTTAAGTATCCCCAATCTTCTCAAAACTCTGGATTCTGATAGAGGGCCATGAGACTTAGACCTGAGTGCAACAATGGAGGCTCTAGACCCTTCCAGAGCTGAGATATCGAAATTCAAAATTTCGACCAGAAAAAAAAACGACAGTGTTACCCCTTATGTTTTTTTTTTTGGGTGAAAAATTAAGTATCCCCAATCTTCTCAAAACTCCGGATTCTGATAGAGGGCCATGAGACATAGACCTGAGTGCAACAATGGAGGCTCTAGACCCTTCCAGAGCTGAGATATCAAAAATCAAAATTTCGACCCGAAAAAAAACGACAGTGTTACCCCTTACGTTTTTTTTTTTGGGGCGAAAAATTAAGTATCCCCAATCTTCTCAAAACTCTGGATTCTGATAGAGGGCCATGAGACTTAGACCTGAGTGCAACAATGGAGGCTCTAGACCCTTCCAGAGCTGAGATATCGAAAATCAAAATTTCGACCCGTAAAAAAAACGACAGTGTTACCCCTTACGTTTTTTTTTTTTGGGCGAAAAATTAAGTATCCCTAATCTTCTCAAAACTCTGGATTCTGATAGAGGGCCATGAGACATAGACCTGAGTGCAACAATGGAGGCTCTAGACCCTTCCAGAGCTGAGATATCGAAAATCAAAATTTCGACCCGTAAAAAAAACGACAGTGTTACCCCTTACGTTTTTTTTTTTTGGGCGAAAAATTAAGTATCCCTAATCTTCTCAAAACTCTGGATTCTGATAGAGGGCCATGAGACTTAGACCTGAGTGCAACAATGGAGGCTCTAGACCCTTCCAGAGCTGAGATATCGAAAATCAAAATTTCGACCAGAAAAAAAAACGACAGTGTTACCCCTTACGTTTTTTTTTTGGGGCGAAAAATTAAGTATCCCTAATCTTCTCAAAACTCTGGATTCTGATAGAGGGCCATGAGACATAGACCTGAGTGCAACAATGGAGGCTCTAGACCCTTCCAGTGCTGAGATATCGAAACTCAAACTTTCGACCCGAAAAAAAAACGACAGTGTTACCCCTTACGTTTTTTTTTTTTGGGCGAAAAATTAAGTATCCCCAATCTTCTCAAAACTCTGGATTTTGATAGAGGGCCATGAGACTTAGACCTGAGTGCAACAGTGGAGGTTCTAGACCCTTTCAGTGCTGAGATATCGAAACTCAAACTTTCGAACCGAAAAAAAACGACAGTGTTACCCCTTACGTTTTTTTCTTTTTTTGGGCGAAAAATTAAGTATCCCCAATCTTCTCAAAACTCTGGATTCTTATAGAGGGTCATGAGACATAGACCTGAGTGCAACAATGGAGGCTCTAGACCCTTCCAGAACTGAGATATCGAAAATCAAAATTTCGACCCGTAAAAAAAACGTTAGTGTTACCCCTTACGTTTTTTTTTTTGGGCGAAAAATTAAGTATCCCCAATCTTCTCAAAACTCTGGATTCTGATAGAGGGCCATGAGACTTAGACCTGAGTGCAACAATGGAGGCTCTAGACCCTTCCAGAGCTGAGATATCGAAATTCAAAATTTTGAACAGAAAAAAAAAACGACAGTGTTACCCCTTACGTTTTTTTTTTGGGCGAAAAATTAAGTATCCCTAATCTTCTCAAAACTCTGGATTCTGATAGAGGGCCATGAGACTTAGACCTGAGTGCAACAATGGAGGCTCTAGACCCTTCCAGAGCTGAGATATCGAAAATCAAAATTTCGACCAGAAAAAAAAAACGACAGTGTTACCCCTTACGTTTTTTTTTTGGGGCGAAAAATTAAGTATCCCCAATCTTCTCAAAACTCTGGATTCTGATAGAGGGCCATGAGACTTAGACCTGAGTGCAACAATGGAGGCTCTAGACCCTTCCAGAGCTGAGATATCGAAACTCAAACTTTCGACCCGAAAAAAAAACGACAGTGTTACCCCTTTTGGTTTTTTTTTTGGGCGAAAAATTAAGTATCCCCAATCTTCTCAAAACTCTGGATTCTGATAGAGGGCACTGAGACTTACACCTGAGTGCAACAATGGAGGCTCTAGACCCTTCCAGAGCTGAGATATCGAAACTCAAAATTTCGACCCGAAAAAAAAACGACAGTGTTACCCCTTACGTTTTTTTTTTTTGGGCGAAAAATTTAGTATCCCCAATCTTCTCGAAACTCTGGATTCTGATAGAGGGCACTGAGACTTAGACCTGAGTGCAACAATGGAGGCTCTAGACCCTTCCAGAGCTGAGATATCGAAACTCAAAATTTCGACCTGAAAAAAAAATGACAGTGTTACCCCTTACGTTTTTTTTTTTGGACGAAAAATTTAGTATCCCCAATCTTCTCGAAACTCTGGATTCTGATAGAGGGCACTGAGACTTACACCTGAGCGCAAAAATGGAGGCTCTAGACCCTTCCAGAGCTGAGATATCAAAACTCAAAATTTCGACCTGAAAAAAAAAACGACAGTGTTACCCCTTACGTTTTTTTTTTTTGGGCGAAAAATTTTGTATCCCCAATCTTCTCGAAACTCTGGATTCTGATAGAGGGCACTGAGACTTACACCTGAGCGCAAAAATGGAGGCTCTAGACCCTTCCAGAGCTGAGATATCGAAACTCAAAATTTCGACCTGAAAAAAAAAACGACAGTGTTACCCCTTTTGGTTTTTTTTTTGGGCGAAAAATTTAGTATCCCCAATCTTCTCAAAACTCCGGATTCTGATAGAGGGCCATGAGACTTAGACCTGAGTGCAACAATGGAGGCTCTAGACCCTTCCAGAGCTGAGATATCGAAATTCAAAATTTTGAACAGAAAAAAAAAACGACAGTGTTACCCCTTACGTTTTTTTTTTTGGGCGAAAACTTAAGTATCCCCAATCTTCTCAAAACTCTGGATTCTGATAGAGGGCCATGAGACTTAGACCTGAGTGCAACAATGGAGGCTCTAGACCCTTCCAGAGCTGAGATATCGAAATTCAAAATTTCGACCAGAAAAAAAAACGACAGTGTTACCCCTTATGTTTTTTTTTTTGGGTGAAAAATTAAGTATCCCCAATCTTCTCAAAACTCCGGATTCTGATAGAGGGCCATGAGACATAGACCTGAGTGCAACAATGGAGGCTCTAGACCCTTCCAGAGCTGAGATATCAAAAATCAAAATTTCGACCCGAAAAAAAACGACAGTGTTACCCCTTACGTTTTTTTTTTTTGGGGCGAAAAATTAAGTATCCCCAATCTTCTCAAAACTCTGGATTCTGATAGAGGGCCATGAGACTTAGACCTGAGTGCAACAATGGAGGCTCTAGACCCTTCCAGAGCTGAGATATCGAAAATCAAAATTTCGACCCGTAAAAAAAACGACAGTGTTACCCCTTACGTTTTTTTTTTTTGGGCGAAAAATTAAGTATCCCTAATCTTCTCAAAACTCTGGATTCTGATAGAGGGCCATGAGACATAGACCTGAGTGCAACAATGGAGGCTCTAGACCCTTCCAGAGCTGAGATATCGAAAATCAAAATTTCGACCCGTAAAAAAAACGACAGTGTTACCCCTTACGTTTTTTTTTTTTGGGCGAAAAATTAAGTATCCCTAATCTTCTCAAAACTCTGGATTCTGATAGAGGGCCATGAGACTTAGACCTGAGTGCAACAATGGAGGCTCTAGACCCTTCCAGAGCTGAGATATCGAAAATCAAAATTTCGACCAGAAAAAAAAAACGACAGTGTTACCCCTTACGTTTTTTTTTTTTTGGGCGAAAAATTAAGTATCTCCAATCTTCTCAAAACTCTGGATTCTGATAGAGGGCCATGAGACTTAGACCTGAGTGCAACAATGGAGGCTCTAGACCCTTCCAGAGCTGAGATATCGAAAATCAAAATTTCGACCCGAAAAAAAAACGACAGTGTTACCCCTTACGTTTTTTTTTTTTGGCGAAAAATTTAGTATCCCCAATCTTCTCGAAACTCTGGATTCTGATAGAGGGCACTGAGACTTACACCTGAGCGCAAAAATGGAGGCTCTAGACCCTTCCAGAGCTGAGATATCGAAACTCAAAATTTCGACCTGAAAAAAAAACGACAGTGTTACCCCTTACGTTTTTTTTTTTGGGCGAAAAATTTAGTATCCCCAATCTTCTCGAAACTCTGGATTCTGATAGAGGGCACTGATACTTACACCTGAGCGCAAAAATGGAGGCTCTAGAACCTTCCAGAGCTGAGATATCGAAACTCAAAATTTCGACCTGAAAAAAAAACCGACAGTGTTACCCCTTACGTTTTTTTTTTTGGGCGAAAAATTTAGTATCCCCAATCTTCTCGAAACTCTGGATTCTGATAGAGGGCACTGAGACTTACACCTGAGCGCAAAAATGGAGGCTCTAGACCCTTCCATAGCTGAGATATCGAAACTCAAAATTTCGACCTGAAAAAAAAACGACAGTGTTACCCCTTACGTTTTTTTTTTTTTGGGCGAAAAATTTAGTATCCCTAATTTTCTCGAAACTCTGGATTCTGATAGAGGGCACTGAGACTTACACCTGAGTGCAAAAATGGAGGCTCTAGACCCTTCCAGAGCTGAGATATCGAAACTCAAAATTTCGACCCGAAAAAAAAACGACAGTGTTACCCCTTACGTTTTTTTTTTTTGGGCGAAAAATTTAGTATCCCCAATCTTCTCGAAACTCTGGATTCTGATAGAGGGCACTGAGACTTAGACCTGAGTGCAACAATGGAGGCTCTAGACCCTTCCAGAGCTGAGATATCGAAACTCAAAATTTCGACCTGAAAAAAAAATGACAGTGTTACCCCTTACGGTTTTTTTTTTGGACGAAAAATTTAGTATCCCCAATCTTCTCGAAACTCTGGATTCTGATAGAGGGCACTGAGACTTACACCTGAGCGCAAAAATGGAGGCTCTAGACCCTTCCAGAGCTGAGATATCAAAACTCAAAATTTCGACCTGAAAAAAAAAACGACAGTGTTACCCCTTACGTTTTTTTTTTTTGGGCGAAAAATTTAGTATCCCCAATCTTCTCGAAACTCTGGATTCTGATAGAGGGCACTGAGACTTACACCTGAGCGCAAAAATGGAGGCTCTAGACCCTTCCAGAGCTGAGATATCGAAACTCAAAATTTCGACCTGAAAAAAAAAACGACAGTGTTACCCCTTTTGGTTTTTTTTTTGGGCGAAAAATTTAGTATCCCCAATCTTCTCAAAACTCCGGATTCTGATAGAGGGCCATGAGACTTAGACCTGAGTGCAACAATGGAGGCTCTAGACCCTTCCAGAGCTGAGATATCGAAATTCAAAATTTTGAACAGAAAAAAAAAACGACAGTGTTACCCCTTACGTTTTTTTTTTTGGGCGAAAACTTAAGTATCCCCAATCTTCTCAAAACTCTGGATTCTGATAGAGGGCCATGAGACTTAGACCTGAGTGCAACAATGGAGGCTCTAGACCCTTCCAGAGCTGAGATATCGAAATTCAAAATTTCGACCAGAAAAAAAAACGACAGTGTTACCCCTTATGTTTTTTTTTTTGGGTGAAAAATTAAGTATCCCCAATCTTCTCAAAACTCCGGATTCTGATAGAGGGCCATGAGACATAGACCTGAGTGCAACAATGGAGGCTCTAGACCCTTCCAGAGCTGAGATATCAAAAATCAAAATTTCGACCCGAAAAAAAACGACAGTGTTACCCCTTACGTTTTTTTTTTTTGGGGTGAAAAATTAAGTATCCCCAATCTTCTCAAAACTCTGGATTCTGATAGAGGGCCATGAGACTTAGACCTGAGTGCAACAATGGAGGCTCTAGACCCTTCCAGAGCTGAGATATCGAAAATCAAAATTTCGACCCGTAAAAAAAACGACAGTGTTACCCCTTACGTTTTTTTTTTTTGGGCGAAAAATTAAGTATCCCTAATCTTCTCAAAACTCTGGATTCTGATAGAGGGCCATGAGACTTAGACCTGAGTGCAACAATGGAGGCTCTAGACCCTTCCAGAGCTGAGATATCGAAAATCAAAATTTCGACCAGAAAAAAAAACGACAGTGTTACCCCTTACGGTTTTTTTTTGGGGCGAAAAATTAAGTATCCCTAATCTTCTCAAAACTCTGGATTCTGATAGAGGGCCATGAGACATAGACCTGAGTGCAACAATGGAGGCTCTAGACCCTTCCAGTGCTGAGATATCGAAACTCAAACTTTCGACCCGAAAAAAAAACGACAGTGTTACCCCTTACGTTTTTTTTTTTTGGGCGAAAAATTAAGTATCCCCAATCTTCTCAAAACTCTGGATTCTGATAGAGGGCCATGAGACTTAGACCTGAGTGCAACAATGGAGGCTCTAGACCCTTCCAGAGCTGAGATATCGAAAATCAAAATTTCGACCCGTAAAAAAAACGACAGTGTTACCCCTTACTTTTTTTTTTTTGGGCGAAAAATTAAGTATCCCTAATCTTCTCAAAACTCTGGATTTTGATAGAGGGCCATGAGACTTAGACCTGAGTGCAACAATGGAGGTTCTAGACCCTTTCAGTGCTGAGATATCGAAACTCAAACTTTCGAACCGAAAAAAAACGACAGTTACCCCTTACGTTTTTTTCTTTTTTTGGGCGAAAAATTAAGTATCCCCAATCTTCTCAAAACTCTGGATTCTTATAGAGGGTCTTGAGACATAGACCTGAGTGCAACAATGGAGGCTCTAGACCCTTCCAGAACTGAGATATCGAAAATCAAAATTTCGACCCGTAAAAAAAACGACAGTGTTACCCCTTACGTTTTTTTTTTGGGCGAAAAATTAAGTATCCCCAATCTTCTCAAAACTCTGGATTCTGATAGAGGGCCATGAGACTTAGACCTGAGTGCAACAATGGAGGCTCTAGACCCTTCCAGAGCTGAGATATCAAAATTCAAAATTTTGAGCAGAAAAAAAAACGACAGTGTTACCCCTTACGTTTTTTTTTTTTTGGGCGAAAAATTAAGTATCCCCAATCTTCTCAAAACTCTGGATTCTGATAGAGGGCCATGAGACTTAGACCTGAGTGCAACAATGGAGGCTCTAGACCCTTCCAGAGCTGAGATATCGAAATTCAAAATTTTGAACAGAAATAAAAACTACAGTGTTACCCCTTACGTTTTTTTTTTTGGGCGAAAAATTAAGTATCCCTAATCTTCTCAAAACTCTGGATTCTGATAGAGGGCCATGAGACTTAGACCTGAGTGCAACAATGGAGGCTCTAGACCCTTCCAGAGCTGAGATATCGAAAATCAAAATTTCGACCAGAAAAAAAAAACGACAGTGTTACCCCTTACGTTTTTTTTTTTGGGGCGAAAAATTAAGTATCCCAATCTTCTCAAAACTCTGGATTCTGATAGAGGGCCATGAGACTTAGACCTGAGTGCAACAATGGAGGCTCTAGACCCTTCCAGAGCTGAGATATCGAAATTCAAAATTTCGACCTGAAAAAAAAAAAACGACAGTGTTACCCCTTACGTTTTTTTTTTTTGGGCGAAAAATTTAGTATCCCCAATCTTCTCGAAACTCTGGATTCTGATAGAGGGCACTGAGACTTACACCTGAGTGCAACAATGGAGGCTCTAGACCCTTCCAGAGCTGAGATATCGAAACTCAAAATTTCGACCCGAAAAAAAAACGACAGTGTTACCCCTTACGTTTTTTTTTTTTGGGCGAAAAATTTAGTATCCCCAATCTTCTCGAAACTCTGGATTCTGATAGAGGGCACTGAGACTTAGACCTGAGTGCAACAATGGAGGCTCTAGACCCTTCCAGAGCTGAGATATCGAAACTCAAAATTTCGACCTGAAAAAAAAAACGACAGTGTTACCCCTTACGTTTTTTTTTTTGGACGAAAAATTTAGTATCCCCAATCTTCTCGAAACTCTGGATTCTGATAGAGGGCACTGAGACTTACACCTGAGCGCAAAAATGGAGGCTCTAGACCCTTCCAGAGCTGAGATATCGAAACTCAAAATTTCGACCTGAAAAAAAAAAACGACAGTGTTACTACCCCTTACGTTTTTTTTTTGGGCGAAAAATTTAGTATCCCAAATCTTCTCGAAACTCTGGATTCTGATAGAGGGCACTGAGACTTACACCTGAGTGCAACAATGGAGGCTCTAGACCCTTCCAGAGCTGAGATATCGAAACTCAAAATTTCGACCTGAAAAAAAAAACGACAGTGTTACCCCTTTTGGTTTTTTTTTTGGGCGAAAAATTTAGTATCCCCAATCTTCTCGAAACTCTGGATTCTGATAGAGGGCACTGAGACTTACACCTGAGTGCAACAATGGAGGCTCTAGACCCTTCCAGAGCTGAGATATCGAAACTCAAAATTTCGACCCGAAAAAAAAACGACAGTGTTACCCCTTACGTTTTTTTTTTTTGGGCGAAAAATTTAGTATCCCCAATCTTCTCGAAACTCTGGATTCTGATAGAGGGCACTGAGACTTAGACCTGAGTGCAACAATGGAGGCTCTAGACCCTTCCAGAGCTGAGATATCGAAACTCAAAATTTCGACCTGAAAAAAAAACGACAGTGTTACCCCTTACGTTTTTTTTTTTGGACGAAAAATTTAGTATCCCCAATCTTCTCGAAACTCTGGATTCTGATAGAGGGCACTGAGACTTACACCTGAGCGCAAAAATGGAGGCTCTAGACCCTTCCAGAGCTGAGATATCGAAACTCAAAATTTCGACCTGAAAAAAAAAAACGACAGTGTTACTACCCCTTACGTTTTTTTTTTGGGCGAAAAATTTAGTATCCCCAATCTTCTCGAAACTCTGGATTCTGATAGAGGGCACTGAGACTTACACCTGAGTGCAACAATGGAGGCTCTAGACCCTTCCAGAGCTGAGATATCGAAACTCAAAATTTCGACCTGAAAAAAAAAACGACAGTGTTACCCCTTTTGGTTTTTTTTTTGGGCGAAAAATTTAGTATCCCCAATCTTCTCGAAACTCTGGATTCTGATAGAGGGCACTGAGACTTACACCTGAGTGCAAAAATGGAGGCTCTAGACCAGTGGCGCAGATAGGATTTTTTAACTGGGGGGGACCAGGCTGTCAACAAATGATTTAAACTCAATTCGTGATTTAACATAATTTGGGCTTTAACTAGTGCTCAAGTAGTTACTTTGCGTTATTTTGGCAAATGATTTGGACTACAAAGCCAATGGGGGATTATTATTTTAAATCATGGATTACAACAATAAACAAAGGTAAAAAAAAAAAAAAAAAAAAAAAAAAAAGGCCTTACAGATCACCACTAGATATGCATGATCAGACTGTTATTTGACTAGTATTCCAATCACCCGTGACCCATGTCTTCAGCAAAGTATTTATTATTTAAACATTTGATTATCTCGCAATGTCTATCATTATGAACAAAAAAGCAAAGAACCTATGTGCAAAAATAAAAATAATAATAAAATAAACTAAAATAACAACAACATATTTTTACTGTGGCTGCCCTCTTGCAGATCCTCACTTGACTGACTACTAGGGCCTGCCTTACTGTCATCAGATATTGCCCGCTGGCCAGGAGGACAACATTTTGAAGTTTATAATTTCAGTTAAACCTCCATACCTCTATAGACTTTCACAACAATGTGAAATACAACATATTCCAGAGAATCAATTGTTTAAAACTACTATTTCAAAAATATATAATAATAACTAAAATGTAAGTGTTAATTACAAGTTTGTTGCAATTTATAGATTAGAAATATCTTTCAAATGATGTATGACATATTAAGAAATGCTTTTCATAGCCCATAATTTTAGAATCTATATCCTCCGTTGCTCCGTACAGTAAAAAATAAAATAAAAATATGATTTCCTGCTATAAGAGGATGTCAAAAGTTTATGTAGGCCTTTACTTGTTGTTTGCATAAACCTTGCACTACATAAATTTACTTATTATAATTATTTTTATAGTAGTAACACAACAGTGAACATACCTCAGTCAATTTATACAGTACAATGGGTTAAATAATTAGATAAAACATTATTACCTGACGACGATAAATTGTTTGATTTATCCAACCGTTCTTTTTGTGTTCATTCATTATTTGCCTCTGTCCACTCATCTTAATGCATAGTTATGGTCTCCACATTTTGCAGTGTTTACTAAGTGCAAGCAAAAGCCTTATTTTCAGACTAGCTATTCCCCTTAACAAATCTAATCTGCCACATCTGGGAAAGTTTTTTTTTTTTTTTTTTTTTTTTAAACGAGGTGATGCTTTAATGTGGCATTTATACAGTCGATTTTTTTTTTCAGTTAAGAAAATCACCGATCAGCTCAGTCATAGATTGTATTTGATCACTATGGTTACCGGTCCGCTTCTACAGGCACGATGGAGGCAGCTAGCTCGCCATAGGACCCCGAGGATGTCACTCAAGAGGAGTCGTAGCACACACACTGAGAGAGAGTGTAAACGTCGGTGGCATGATGGCATCGTGTGTTTATTGACAACAGAACAGCGTGTAGTGAGAACATAGGGTACAAAGTAATGGTGACCGGTGTAGTAGATTATTATTGTGCGTGTCCCGGCCCGCCGCTGCTTCAGATCGGGTCGGGGCACGCACAACAATAACTTTGGCTAGCGAAAACACTGGTTATCCTCTGGTTTACCGATTTTTTCGACTTTCATAGGGATAGTGAGGGCGGGGGACGGATCGGGTCACTATGAATCTGGGGGGGACATGTCCCCCCCGTCCCCAGTGCTATCTGCGCCCCTGCTCTAGACCCTTCCAGAGCTGAGATATCGAAACTCAAAATTTCGACCCGAAAAAAAAACCGACAGTGTTACCCCTTACGTTTTTTTTTTTTTTGGCGAAAAATTAAGTATCCCCAATCTTCTCAAAACTCTGGATTCTGATAGAGGGCCATGAGACTTAGACCTGAGTGCAACAATGGAGGCTCTAGACCCTTCCAGAGCTGAGATATCGAAATTCAAAATTTTGAGCAGAAAAAAAAACGACAGTGTTACCCCTTACGTTTTTTTTTTTTGGGCGAAAAATTAAGTATCCCCAATCTTCTCAAAACTCTGGATTCTGATAGAGGGCCATGAGACTTAGACCTGAGTGCAACAATGGAGGCTCTAGACCCTTCCAGAGCTGAGATATCGAAATTCAAAATTTTGAACAGAAAAAAAAAACGACAGTGTTACCCCTTACGTTTTTTTTTTGGGCGAAAAATTAAGTATCCCTAATCTTCTCAAAACTCTGGATTCTGATAGAGGGCCATGAGACTTAGACCTGAGTGCAACAATGGAGGCTCTAGACCCTTCCAGAGCTGAGATATCGAAACTCAAAATTTCGACCCGAAAAAAAAACGACAGTGTTACCCCTTACGTTTTTTTTTTTTGGGCGAAAAATTTAGTATCCCCAATCTTCTCGAAACTCTGGATTCTGATAGAGGGCACTGAGACTTAGACCTGAGTGCAACAATGGAGGCTCTAGACCCTTCCAGAGCTGAGATATCGAAACTCAAAATTTCGACCTGAAAAAAAAATGACAGTGTTACCCCTTACGTTTTTTTTTTTGGACGAAAAATTTAGTATCCCCAATCTTCTCGAAACTCTGGATTCTGATAGAGGGCACTGAGACTTACACCTGAGCGCAAAAATGGAGGCTCTAGACCCTTCCAGAGCTGAGATATCAAAACTCAAAATTTCGACCTGAAAAAAAAAACGACAGTGTTACCCCTTACGTTTTTTTTTTTTGGGCGAAAAATTTTGTATCCCCAATCTTCTCGAAACTCTGGATTCTGATAGAGGGCACTGAGACTTACACCTGAGCGCAAAAATGGAGGCTCTAGACCCTTCCAGAGCTGAGATATCGAAACTCAAAATTTCGACCTGAAAAAAAAAACGACAGTGTTACCCCTTTTGGTTTTTTTTTTGGGCGAAAAATTTAGTATCCCCAATCTTCTCAAAACTCCGGATTCTGATAGAGGGCCATGAGACTTAGACCTGAGTGCAACAATGGAGGCTCTAGACCCTTCCAGAGCTGAGATATCGAAATTCAAAATTTTGAACAGAAAAAAAAAAACGACAGTGTTACCCCTTACGTTTTTTTTTTTGGGCGAAAACTTAAGTATCCCCAATCTTCTCAAAACTCTGGATTCTGATAGAGGGCCATGAGACTTAGACCTGAGTGCAACAATGGAGGCTCTAGACCCTTCCAGAGCTGAGATATCGAAATTCAAAATTTCGACCAGAAAAAAAAACGACAGTGTTACCCCTTATGTTTTTTTTTTTGGGTGAAAAATTAAGTATCCCCAATCTTCTCAAAACTCCGGATTCTGATAGAGGGCCATGAGACATAGACCTGAGTGCAACAATGGAGGCTCTAGACCCTTCCAGAGCTGAGATATCAAAAATCAAAATTTCGACCCGAAAAAAAACGACAGTGTTACCCCTTACGTTTTTTTTTTTTGGGGCGAAAAATTAAGTATCCCCAATCTTCTCAAAACTCTGGATTCTGATAGAGGGCCATGAGACTTAGACCTGAGTGCAACAATGGAGGCTCTAGACCCTTCCAGAGCTGAGATATCGAAAATCAAAATTTCGACCCGTAAAAAAAACGACAGTGTTACCCCTTACGTTTTTTTTTTTTGGGCGAAAAATTAAGTATCCCTAATCTTCTCAAAACTCTGGATTCTGATAGAGGGCCATGAGACATAGACCTGAGTGCAACAATGGAGGCTCTAGACCCTTCCAGAGCTGAGATATCGAAAATCAAAATTTCGACCCGTAAAAAAAACGACAGTGTTACCCCTTACGTTTTTTTTTTTTGGGCGAAAAATTAAGTATCCCTAATCTTCTCAAAACTCTGGATTCTGATAGAGGGCCATGAGACTTAGACCTGAGTGCAACAATGGAGGCTCTAGACCCTTCCAGAGCTGAGATATCGAAAATCAAAATTTCGACCAGAAAAAAAAAACGACAGTGTTACCCCTTACGTTTTTTTTTTGGGGCGAAAAATTAAGTATCCCTAATCTTCTCAAAACTCTGGATTCTGATAGAGGGCCATGAGACATAGACCTGAGTGCAACAATGGAGGCTCTAGACCCTTCCAGTGCTGAGATATCGAAACTCAAACTTTCGACCCGAAAAAAAAACGACAGTGTTACCCCTTACGTTTTTTTTTTTTGGGCGAAAAATTAAGTATCTCCAATCTTCTCAAAACTCTGGATTCTGATAGAGGGCCATGAGACTTAGACCTGAGTGCAACAATGGAGGCTCTAGACCCTTCCAGAGCTGAGATATCGAAAATCAAAATTTCGACCCGAAAAAAAAACGACAGTGTTACCCCTTACGTTTTTTTTTTTTGGCGAAAAATTTAGTATCCCCAATCTTCTCGAAACTCTGGATTCTGATAGAGGGCACTGAGACTTACACCTGAGCGCAAAAATGGAGGCTCTAGACCCTTCCAGAGCTGAGATATCGAAACTCAAAATTTCGACCTGAAAAAAAAACGACAGTGTTACCCCTTACGTTTTTTTTTTTGGGCGAAAAATTTAGTATCCCCAATCTTCTCGAAACTCTGGATTCTGATAGAGGGCACTGATACTTACACCTGAGCGCAAAAATGGAGGCTCTAGAACCTTCCAGAGCTGAGATATCGAAACTCAAAATTTCGACCTGAAAAAAAAACCGACAGTGTTACCCCTTACGTTTTTTTTTTTGGGCGAAAAATTTAGTATCCCCAATCTTCTCGAAACTCTGGATTCTGATAGAGGGCACTGAGACTTACACCTGAGCGCAAAAATGGAGGCTCTAGACCCTTCCATAGCTGAGATATCGAAACTCAAAATTTCGACCTGAAAAAAAAACGACAGTGTTACCCCTTACGTTTTTTTTTTTTTGGGCGAAAAATTTAGTATCCCTAATTTTCTCGAAACTCTGGATTCTGATAGAGGGCACTGAGACTTACACCTGAGTGCAAAAATGGAGGCTCTAGACCCTTCCAGAGCTGAGATATCGAAACTCAAAATTTCGACCCGAAAAAAAAACGACAGTGTTACCCCTTACGTTTTTTTTTTTTGGGCGAAAAATTTAGTATCCCCAATCTTCTCGAAACTCTGGATTCTGATAGAGGGCACTGAGACTTAGACCTGAGTGCAACAATGGAGGCTCTAGACCCTTCCAGAGCTGAGATATCGAAACTCAAAATTTCGACCTGAAAAAAAAATGACAGTGTTACCCCTTACGGTTTTTTTTTTGGACGAAAAATTTAGTATCCCCAATCTTCTCGAAACTCTGGATTCTGATAGAGGGCACTGAGACTTACACCTGAGCGCAAAAATGGAGGCTCTAGACCCTTCCAGAGCTGAGATATCAAAACTCAAAATTTCGACCTGAAAAAAAAAACGACAGTGTTACCCCTTACGTTTTTTTTTTTTGGGCGAAAAATTTAGTATCCCCAATCTTCTCGAAACTCTGGATTCTGATAGAGGGCACTGAGACTTACACCTGAGCGCAAAAATGGAGGCTCTAGACCCTTCCAGAGCTGAGATATCGAAACTCAAAATTTCGACCTGAAAAAAAAAACGACAGTGTTACCCCTTTTGGTTTTTTTTTTGGGCGAAAAATTTAGTATCCCCAATCTTCTCAAAACTCCGGATTCTGATAGAGGGCCATGAGACTTAGACCTGAGTGCAACAATGGAGGCTCTAGACCCTTCCAGAGCTGAGATATCGAAATTCAAAATTTTGAACAGAAAAAAAAAACGACAGTGTTACCCCTTACGTTTTTTTTTTTGGGCGAAAACTTAAGTATCCCCAATCTTCTCAAAACTCTGGATTCTGATAGAGGGCCATGAGACTTAGACCTGAGTGCAACAATGGAGGCTCTAGACCCTTCCAGAGCTGAGATATCGAAATTCAAAATTTCGACCAGAAAAAAAAACGACAGTGTTACCCCTTATGTTTTTTTTTTTGGGTGAAAAATTAAGTATCCCCAATCTTCTCAAAACTCCGGATTCTGATAGAGGGCCATGAGACATAGACCTGAGTGCAACAATGGAGGCTCTAGACCCTTCCAGAGCTGAGATATCAAAAATCAAAATTTCGACCCGAAAAAAAACGACAGTGTTACCCCTTACGTTTTTTTTTTTTGGGGCGAAAAATTAAGTATCCCCAATCTTCTCAAAACTCTGGATTCTGATAGAGGGCCATGAGACTTAGACCTGAGTGCAACAATGGAGGCTCTAGACCCTTCCAGAGCTGAGATATCGAAAATCAAAATTTCGACCCGTAAAAAAAACGACAGTGTTACCCCTTACGTTTTTTTTTTTTGGGCGAAAAATTAAGTATCCCTAATCTTCTCAAAACTCTGGATTCTGATAGAGGGCCATGAGACTTAGACCTGAGTGCAACAATGGAGGCTCTAGACCCTTCCAGAGCTGAGATATCGAAAATCAAAATTTCGACCAGAAAAAAAAACGACAGTGTTACCCCTTACGGTTTTTTTTTGGGGCGAAAAATTAAGTATCCCTAATCTTCTCAAAACTCTGGATTCTGATAGAGGGCCATGAGACATAGACCTGAGTGCAACAATGGAGGCTCTAGACCCTTCCAGTGCTGAGATATCGAAACTCAAACTTTCGACCCGAAAAAAAAACGACAGTGTTACCCCTTACGTTTTTTTTTTTTGGGCGAAAAATTAAGTATCCCCAATCTTCTCAAAACTCTGGATTCTGATAGAGGGCCATGAGACTTAGACCTGAGTGCAACAATGGAGGCTCTAGACCCTTCCAGAGCTGAGATATCGAAAATCAAAATTTCGACCCGTAAAAAAAACGACAGTGTTACCCCTTACTTTTTTTTTTTTGGGCGAAAAATTAAGTATCCCTAATCTTCTCAAAACTCTGGATTTTGATAGAGGGCCATGAGACTTAGACCTGAGTGCAACAATGGAGGTTCTAGACCCTTTCAGTGCTGAGATATCGAAACTCAAACTTTCGAACCGAAAAAAAACGACAGTTACCCCTTACGTTTTTTTCTTTTTTTGGGCGAAAAATTAAGTATCCCCAATCTTCTCAAAACTCTGGATTCTTATAGAGGGTCTTGAGACATAGACCTGAGTGCAACAATGGAGGCTCTAGACCCTTCCAGAACTGAGATATCGAAAATCAAAATTTCGACCCGTAAAAAAAACGACAGTGTTACCCCTTACGTTTTTTTTTTGGGCGAAAAATTAAGTATCCCCAATCTTCTCAAAACTCTGGATTCTGATAGAGGGCCATGAGACTTAGACCTGAGTGCAACAATGGAGGCTCTAGACCCTTCCAGAGCTGAGATATCAAAATTCAAAATTTTGAGCAGAAAAAAAAACGACAGTGTTACCCCTTACGTTTTTTTTTTTTTGGGCGAAAAATTAAGTATCCCCAATCTTCTCAAAACTCTGGATTCTGATAGAGGGCCATGAGACTTAGACCTGAGTGCAACAATGGAGGCTCTAGACCCTTCCAGAGCTGAGATATCGAAATTCAAAATTTTGAACAGAAATAAAAACTACAGTGTTACCCCTTACGTTTTTTTTTTTGGGCGAAAAATTAAGTATCCCTAATCTTCTCAAAACTCTGGATTCTGATAGAGGGCCATGAGACTTAGACCTGAGTGCAACAATGGAGGCTCTAGACCCTTCCAGAGCTGAGATATCGAAAATCAAAATTTCGACCAGAAAAAAAAAACGACAGTGTTACCCCTTACGTTTTTTTTTTTGGGGCGAAAAATTAAGTATCCCAATCTTCTCAAAACTCTGGATTCTGATAGAGGGCCATGAGACTTAGACCTGAGTGCAACAATGGAGGCTCTAGACCCTTCCAGAGCTGAGATATCGAAATTCAAAATTTCGACCTGAAAAAAAAAAAACGACAGTGTTACCCCTTACGTTTTTTTTTTTTGGGCGAAAAATTTAGTATCCCCAATCTTCTCGAAACTCTGGATTCTGATAGAGGGCACTGAGACTTACACCTGAGTGCAACAATGGAGGCTCTAGACCCTTCCAGAGCTGAGATATCGAAACTCAAAATTTCGACCCGAAAAAAAAACGACAGTGTTACCCCTTACGTTTTTTTTTTTTGGGCGAAAAATTTAGTATCCCCAATCTTCTCGAAACTCTGGATTCTGATAGAGGGCACTGAGACTTAGACCTGAGTGCAACAATGGAGGCTCTAGACCCTTCCAGAGCTGAGATATCGAAACTCAAAATTTCGACCTGAAAAAAAAACGACAGTGTTACCCCTTACGTTTTTTTTTTTGGACGAAAAATTTAGTATCCCCAATCTTCTCGAAACTCTGGATTCTGATAGAGGGCACTGAGACTTACACCTGAGCGCAAAAATGGAGGCTCTAGACCCTTCCAGAGCTGAGATATCGAAACTCAAAATTTCGACCTGAAAAAAAAAAACGACAGTGTTACTACCCCTTACGTTTTTTTTTTGGGCGAAAAATTTAGTATCCCCAATCTTCTCGAAACTCTGGATTCTGATAGAGGGCACTGAGACTTACACCTGAGTGCAACAATGGAGGCTCTAGACCCTTCCAGAGCTGAGATATCGAAACTCAAAATTTCGACCTGAAAAAAAAAACGACAGTGTTACCCCTTTTGGTTTTTTTTTTGGGCGAAAAATTTAGTATCCCCAATCTTCTCGAAACTCTGGATTCTGATAGAGGGCACTGAGACTTACACCTGAGTGCAACAATGGAGGCTCTAGACCCTTCCAGAGCTGAGATATCGAAACTCAAAATTTCGACCCGAAAAAAAAACGACAGTGTTACCCCTTACGTTTTTTTTTTTTGGGCGAAAAATTTAGTATCCCCAATCTTCTCGAAACTCTGGATTCTGATAGAGGGCACTGAGACTTAGACCTGAGTGCAACAATGGAGGCTCTAGACCCTTCCAGAGCTGAGATATCGAAACTCAAAATTTCGACCTGAAAAAAAAACGACAGTGTTACCCCTTACGTTTTTTTTTTTGGACGAAAAATTTAGTATCCCCAATCTTCTCGAAACTCTGGATTCTGATAGAGGGCACTGAGACTTACACCTGAGTGCAACAATGGAGGCTCTAGACCCTTCCAGAGCTGAGATATCGAAACTCAAAATTTCGACCTGAAAAAAAAAACGACAGTGTTACCCCTTTTGGTTTTTTTTTTGGGCGAAAAATTTAGTATCCCCAATCTTCTCGAAACTCTGGATTCTGATAGAGGGCACTGAGACTTACACCTGAGTGCAACAATGGAGGCTCTAGACCCTTCCAGAGCTGAGATATCGAAACTCAAAATTTCGACCCGAAAAAAAAACGACAGTGTTACCCCTTACGTTTTTTTTTTTTGGGCGAAAAATTTAGTATCCCCAATCTTCTCGAAACTCTGGATTCTGATAGAGGGCACTGAGACTTAGACCTGAGTGCAACAATGGAGGCTCTAGACCCTTCCAGAGCTGAGATATCGAAACTCAAAATTTCGACCTGAAAAAAAAACGACAGTGTTACCCCTTACGTTTTTTTTTTTGGACGAAAAATTTAGTATCCCCAATCTTCTCGAAACTCTGGATTCTGATAGAGGGCACTGAGACTTACACCTGAGCGCAAAAATGGAGGCTCTAGACCCTTCCAGAGCTGAGATATCGAAACTCAAAATTTCGACCTGAAAAAAAAAAACGACAGTGTTACTACCCCTTACGTTTTTTTTTTGGGCGAAAAATTTAGTATCCCCAATCTTCTCGAAACTCTGGATTCTGATAGAGGGCCATGAGACTTAGACCTGAGTGCAACAATGGAGGCTCTAGACCCTTCCAGAGCTGAGATATCGAAATTCAAAATTTCGACCTGAAAAAAAAAAAACGACAGTGTTACCCCTTACGTTTTTTTTTTTTGGGCGAAAAATTTAGTATCCCCAATCTTCTCGAAACTCTGGATTCTGATAGAGGGCACTGAGACTTACACCTGAGTGCAACAATGGAGGCTCTAGACCCTTCCAGAGCTGAGATATCGAAACTCAAAATTTCGACCCGAAAAAAAAACGACAGTGTTACCCCTTACGTTTTTTTTTTTTGGGCGAAAAATTTAGTATCCCCAATCTTCTCGAAACTCTGGATTCTGATAGAGGGCACTGAGACTTAGACCTGAGTGCAACAATGGAGGCTCTAGACCCTTCCAGAGCTGAGATATCGAAACTCAAAATTTCGACCTGAAAAAAAAACGACAGTGTTACCCCTTACGTTTTTTTTTTTGGACGAAAAATTTAGTATCCCCAATCTTCTCGAAACTCTGGATTCTGATAGAGGGCACTGAGACTTACACCTGAGCGCAAAAATGGAGGCTCTAGACCCTTCCAGAGCTGAGATATCGAAACTCAAAATTTCGACCTGAAAAAAAAAAACGACAGTGTTACTACCCCTTACGTTTTTTTTTTGGGCGAAAAATTTAGTATCCCCAATCTTCTCGAAACTCTGGATTCTGATAGAGGGCACTGAGACTTACACCTGAGTGCAACAATGGAGGCTCTAGACCCTTCCAGAGCTGAGATATCGAAACTCAAAATTTCGACCTGAAAAAAAAAACGACAGTGTTACCCCTTTTGGTTTTTTTTTTGGGCGAAAAATTTAGTATCCCCAATCTTCTCGAAACTCTGGATTCTGATAGAGGGCACTGAGACTTACACCTGAGTGCAACAATGGAGGCTCTAGACCCTTCCAGAGCTGAGATATCGAAACTCAAAATTTCGACCCGAAAAAAAAACGACAGTGTTACCCCTTACGTTTTTTTTTTTTGGGCGAAAAATTTAGTATCCCCAATCTTCTCGAAACTCTGGATTCTGATAGAGGGCACTGAGACTTAGACCTGAGTGCAACAATGGAGGCTCTAGACCCTTCCAGAGCTGAGATATCGAAACTCAAAATTTCGACCTGAAAAAAAAACGACAGTGTTACCCCTTACGTTTTTTTTTTTGGACGAAAAATTTAGTATCCCCAATCTTCTCGAAACTCTGGATTCTGATAGAGGGCACTGAGACTTACACCTGAGTGCAACAATGGAGGCTCTAGACCCTTCCAGAGCTGAGATATCGAAACTCAAAATTTCGACCTGAAAAAAAAAACGACAGTGTTACCCCTTTTGGTTTTTTTTTTGGGCGAAAAATTTAGTATCCCCAATCTTCTCGAAACTCTGGATTCTGATAGAGGGCACTGAGACTTACACCTGAGTGCAACAATGGAGGCTCTAGACCCTTCCAGAGCTGAGATATCGAAACTCAAAATTTCGACCCGAAAAAAAAACGACAGTGTTACCCCTTACGTTTTTTTTTTTTGGGCGAAAAATTTAGTATCCCCAATCTTCTCGAAACTCTGGATTCTGATAGAGGGCACTGAGACTTAGACCTGAGTGCA
The DNA here is from genome assembly GCF_988280905.1 of Pimephales promelas. Lineage (NCBI taxonomy): Eukaryota > Metazoa > Chordata > Actinopteri > Cypriniformes > Leuciscidae > Pimephales > Pimephales promelas. The sequence continues at coordinate 25,008,902 of NC_142792.1, read as the reverse complement.
ACAATGGAGGCTCTAGACCCTTCCAGAGCTGAGATATCGAAACTCAAAATTTCGACCTGAAAAAAAAACGACAGTGTTACCCCTTACGTTTTTTTTTTTGGACGAAAAATTTAGTATCCCCAATCTTCTCGAAACTCTGGATTCTGATAGAGGGCACTGAGACTTACACCTGAGCGCAAAAATGGAGGCTCTAGACCCTTCCAGAGCTGAGATATCGAAACTCAAAATTTCGACCTGAAAAAAAAAAACGACAGTGTTACTACCCCTTACGTTTTTTTTTTGGGCGAAAAATTTAGTATCCCCAATCTTCTCGAAACTCTGGATTCTGATAGAGGGCACTGAGACTTACACCTGAGTGCAACAATGGAGGCTCTAGACCCTTCCAGAGCTGAGATATCGAAACTCAAAATTTCGACCTGAAAAAAAAAACGACAGTGTTACCCCTTTTGGTTTTTTTTTTGGGCGAAAAATTTAGTATCCCCAATCTTCTCGAAACTCTGGATTCTGATAGAGGGCACTGAGACTTACACCTGAGTGCAAAAATGGAGGCTCTAGACCAGTGGCGCAGATAGGATTTTTTAACTGGGGGGGACCAGGCTGTCAACAAATGATTTAAACTCAATTCGTGATTTAACATAATTTGGGCTTTAACTAGTGCTCAAGTAGTTACTTTGCGTTATTTTGGCAAATGATTTGGACTACAAAGCCAATGGGGGATTATTATTTTAAATCATGGATTACAACAATAAACAAAGGTAAAAAAAAAAAAAAAAAAAAAAAAAAAGGCCTTACAGATCACCACTAGATATGCATGATCAGACTGTTATTTGACTAGTATTCCAATCACCCGTGACCCATGTCTTCAGCAAAGTATTTATTATTTAAACATTTGATTATCTCGCAATGTCTATCATTATGAACAAAAAAGCAAAGAACCTATGTGCAAAAATAAAAATAATAATAAAATAAACTAAAATAACAACAACATATTTTTACTGTGGCTGCCCTCTTGCAGATCCTCACTTGACTGACTACTAGGGCCTGCCTTACTGTCATCAGATATTGCCCGCTGGCCAGGAGGACAACATTTTGAAGTTTATAATTTCAGTTAAACCTCCATACCTCTATAGACTTTCACAACAATGTGAAATACAACATATTCCAGAGAATCAATTGTTTAAAACTACTATTTCAAAAATATATAATAATAACTAAAATGTAAGTGTTAATTACAAGTTTGTTGCAATTTATAGATTAGAAATATCTTTCAAATGATGTATGACATATTAAGAAATGCTTTTCATAGCCCATAATTTTAGAATCTATATCCTCCGTTGCTCCGTACAGTAAAAAATAAAATAAAAATATGATTTCCTGCTATAAGAGGATGTCAAAAGTTTATGTAGGCCTTTACTTGTTGTTTGCATAAACCTTGCACTACATAAATTTACTTATTATAATTATTTTTATAGTAGTAACACAACAGTGAACATACCTCAGTCAATTTATACAGTACAATGGGTTAAATAATTAGATAAAACATTATTACCTGACGACGATAAATTGTTTGATTTATCCAACCGTTCTTTTTGTGTTCATTCATTATTTGCCTCTGTCCACTCATCTTAATGCATAGTTATGGTCTCCACATTTTGCAGTGTTTACTAAGTGCAAGCAAAAGCCTTATTTTCAGACTAGCTATTCCCCTTAACAAATCTAATCTGCCACATCTGGGAAAGTTTTTTTTTTTTTTTTTTTTTTAAACGAGGTGATGCTTTAATGTGGCATTTATACAGTCGATTTTTTTTTTCAGTTAAGAAAATCACCGATCAGCTCAGTCATAGATTGTATTTGATCACTATGGTTACCGGTCCGCTTCTACAGGCACGATGGAGGCAGCTAGCTCGCCATAGGACCCCGAGGATGTCACTCAAGAGGAGTCGTAGCACACACACTGAGAGAGAGTGTAAACGTCGGTGGCATGATGGCATCGTGTGTTTATTGACAACAGAACAGCGTGTAGTGAGAACATAGGGTACAAAGTAATGGTGACCGGTGTAGTAGATTATTATTGTGCGTGTCCCGGCCCGCCGCTGCTTCAGATCGGGTCGGGGCACGCACAACAATAACTTTGGCTAGCGAAAACACTGGTTATCCTCTGGTTTACCGATTTTTTCGACTTTCATAGGGATAGTGAGGGCGGGGGATGGATCGGGTCACTATGAATCTGGGGGGGACATGTCCCCCCCGTCCCCAGTGCTATCTGCGCCCCTGCTCTAGACCCTTCCAGAGCTGAGATATCGAAACTCAAAATTTCGACCCGAAAAAAAAACCGACAGTGTTACCCCTTACGGTTTTTTTTTTTTTTGGCGAAAAATTAAGTATCCCCAATCTTCTCAAAACTCTGGATTCTGATAGAGGGCACTGAGACTTACACCTGAGTGCAAAAATGGAGGCTCTAGACTCTTCCAGAGCTGAGATATCGAAACTCAAAATTTCGACCCGAAAAAAAAACGACAGTGTTACCCCTTACGTTTTTTTTTTTTGGCGAAAAATTTAGTATCCCCAATCTTCTCGAAACTCTGGATTCTGATAGAGGGCACTGAGACTTACACCTGAGCGCAAAAATGGAGGCTCTAGACCCTTCCAGAGCTGAGATATCGAAACTCAAAATTTCGACCTGAAAAAAAAACGACAGTGTTACCCCTTACGTTTTTTTTTTTGGGCGAAAAATTTAGTATCCCCAATCTTCTCGAAACTCTGGATTCTGATAGAGGGCACTGATACTTACACCTGAGCGCAAAAATGGAGGCTCTAGAACCTTCCAGAGCTGAGATATCGAAACTCAAAATTTCGACCTGAAAAAAAAACCGACAGTGTTACCCCTTACGTTTTTTTTTTTGGGCGAAAAATTTAGTATCCCCAATCTTCTCGAAACTCTGGATTCTGATAGAGGGCACTGAGACTTACACCTGAGCGCAAAAATGGAGGCTCTAGACCCTTCCATAGCTGAGATATCGAAACTCAAAATTTCGACCTGAAAAAAAAAACGACAGTGTTACCCCTTACGTTTTTTTTTTTTTGGGCGAAAAATTTAGTATCCCTAATTTTCTCGAAACTCTGGATTCTGATAGAGGGCACTGAGACTTACACCTGAGTGCAAAAATGGAGGCTCTAGACCCTTCCAGAGCTGAGATATCGAAACTCAAAATTTCGACCCGAAAAAAAAACGACAGTGTTACCCCTTACGTTTTTTTTTTTTGGGCGAAAAATTTAGTATCCCCAATCTTCTCGAAACTCTGGATTCTGATAGAGGGCACTGAGACTTAGACCTGAGTGCAACAATGGAGGCTCTAGACCCTTCCAGAGCTGAGATATCGAAACTCAAAATTTCGACCTGAAAAAAAAATGACAGTGTTACCCCTTACGGTTTTTTTTTTGGACGAAAAATTTATTATCCCCAATCTTCTCGAAACTCTGGATTCTGATAGAGGGCACTGAGACTTACACCTGAGCGCAAAAATGGAGGCTCTAGACCCTTCCAGAGCTGAGATATCAAAACTCAAAATTTCGACCTGAAAAAAAAAACGACAGTGTTACCCCTTACGTTTTTTTTTTTTGGGCGAAAAATTTAGTATCCCCAATCTTCTCGAAACTCTGGATTCTGATAGAGGGCACTGAGACTTACACCTGAGCGCAAAAATGGAGGCTCTAGACCCTTCCAGAGCTGAGATATCGAAACTCAAAATTTCGACCTGAAAAAAAAAACGACAGTGTTACCCCTTTTGGTTTTTTTTTTGGGCGAAAAATTTAGTATCCCCAATCTTCTCAAAACTCCGGATTCTGATAGAGGGCCATGAGACTTAGACCTGAGTGCAACAATGGAGGCTCTAGACCCTTCCAGAGCTGAGATATCGAAATTCAAAATTTTGAACAGAAAAAAAAAACGACAGTGTTACCCCTTACGTTTTTTTTTTTGGGCGAAAACTTAAGTATCCCCAATCTTCTCAAAACTCTGGATTCTGATAGAGGGCCATGAGACTTAGACCTGAGTGCAACAATGGAGGCTCTAGACCCTTCCAGAGCTGAGATATCGAAATTCAAAATTTCGACCAGAAAAAAAAACGACAGTGTTACCCCTTATGTTTTTTTTTTTGGGTGAAAAATTAAGTATCCCCAATCTTCTCAAAACTCCGGATTCTGATAGAGGGCCATGAGACATAGACCTGAGTGCAACAATGGAGGCTCTAGACCCTTCCAGAGCTGAGATATCAAAAATCAAAATTTCGACCCGAAAAAAAACGACAGTGTTACCCCTTACGTTTTTTTTTTTTGGGGCGAAAAATTAAGTATCCCCAATCTTCTCAAAACTCTGGATTCTGATAGAGGGCCATGAGACTTAGACCTGAGTGCAACAATGGAGGCTCTAGACCCTTCCAGAGCTGAGATATCGAAAATCAAAATTTCGACCCGTAAAAAAAACGACAGTGTTACCCCTTACGTTTTTTTTTTTTGGGCGAAAAATTAAGTATCCCTAATCTTCTCAAAACTCTGGATTCTGATAGAGGGCCATGAGACATAGACCTGAGTGCAACAATGGAGGCTCTAGACCCTTCCAGAGCTGAGATATCGAAAATCAAAATTTCGACCCGTAAAAAAAACGACAGTGTTACCCCTTACGTTTTTTTTTTTTGGGCGAAAAATTAAGTATCCCTAATCTTCTCAAAACTCTGGATTCTGATAGAGGGCCATGAGACTTAGACCTGAGTGCAACAATGGAGGCTCTAGACCCTTCCAGAGCTGAGATATCGAAAATCAAAATTTCGACCAGAAAAAAAAACGACAGTGTTACCCCTTACGGTTTTTTTTTGGGGCGAAAAATTAAGTATCCCTAATCTTCTCAAAACTCTGGATTCTGATAGAGGGCCATGAGACATAGACCTGAGTGCAACAATGGAGGCTCTAGACCCTTCCAGTGCTGAGATATCGAAACTCAAACTTTCGACCCGAAAAAAAAACGACAGTGTTACCCCTTACGTTTTTTTTTTTTGGGCGAAAAATTAAGTATCCCCAATCTTCTCAAAACTCTGGATTCTGATAGAGGGCCATGAGACTTAGACCTGAGTGCAACAATGGAGGCTCTAGACCCTTCCAGAGCTGAGATATCGAAAATCAAAATTTCGACCCGTAAAAAAAACGACAGTGTTACCCCTTTTGGTTTTTTTTTTGGGCGAAAAATTTAGTATCCCCAATCTTCTCGAAACTCTGGATTCTGATAGAGGGCACTGAGACTTACACCTGAGTGCAAAAATGGAGGCTCTAGACCAGTGGCGCAGATAGGATTTTTTAACTGGGGGGGACCAGGCTGTCAACAAATGATTTAAACTCAATTCGTGATTTAACATAATTTGGGCTTTAACTAGTGCTCAAGTAGTTACTTTGCGTTATTTTGGCAAATGATTTGGACTACAAAGCCAATGGGGGATTATTATTTTAAATCATGGATTACAACAATAAACAAAGGTAAAAAAAAAAAAAAAAAAAAAAAAAAAGGCCTTACAGATCACCACTAGATATGCATGATCAGACTGTTATTTGACTAGTATTCCAATCACCCGTGACCCATGTCTTCAGCAAAGTATTTATTATTTAAACATTTGATTATCTCGCAATGTCTATCATTATGAACAAAAAAGCAAAGAACCTATGTGCAAAAATAAAAATAATAATAAAATAAACTAAAATAACAACAACATATTTTTACTGTGGCTGCCCTCTTGCAGATCCTCACTTGACTGACTACTAGGGCCTGCCTTACTGTCATCAGATATTGCCCGCTGGCCAGGAGGACAACATTTTGAAGTTTATAATTTCAGTTAAACCTCCATACCTCTATAGACTTTCACAACAATGTGAAATACAACATATTCCAGAGAATCAATTGTTTAAAACTACTATTTCAAAAATATATAATAATAACTAAAATGTAAGTGTTAATTACAAGTTTGTTGCAATTTATAGATTAGAAATATCTTTCAAATGATGTATGACATATTAAGAAATGCTTTTCATAGCCCATAATTTTAGAATCTATATCCTCCGTTGCTCCGTACAGTAAAAAATAAAATAAAAATATGATTTCCTGCTATAAGAGGATGTCAAAAGTTTATGTAGGCCTTTACTTGTTGTTTGCATAAACCTTGCACTACATAAATTTACTTATTATAATTATTTTTATAGTAGTAACACAACAGTGAACATACCTCAGTCAATTTATACAGTACAATGGGTTAAATAATTAGATAAAACATTATTACCTGACGACGATAAATTGTTTGATTTATCCAACCGTTCTTTTTGTGTTCATTCATTATTTGCCTCTGTCCACTCATCTTAATGCATAGTTATGGTCTCCACATTTTGCAGTGTTTACTAAGTGCAAGCAAAAGCCTTATTTTCAGACTAGCTATTCCCCTTAACAAATCTAATCTGCCACATCTGGGAAAGTTTTTTTTTTTTTTTTTTTTTTTAAACGAGGTGATGCTTTAATGTGGCATTTATACAGTCGATTTTTTTTTTCAGTTAAGAAAATCACCGATCAGCTCAGTCATAGATTGTATTTGATCACTATGGTTACCGGTCCGCTTCTACAGGCACGATGGAGGCAGCTAGCTCGCCATAGGACCCCGAGGATGTCACTCAAGAGGAGTCGTAGCACACACACTGAGAGAGAGTGTAAACGTCGGTGGCATGATGGCATCGTGTGTTTATTGACAACAGAACAGCGTGTAGTGAGAACATAGGGTACAAAGTAATGGTGACCGGTGTAGTAGATTATTATTGTGCGTGTCCCGGCCCGCCGCTGCTTCAGATCGGGTCGGGGCACGCACAACAATAACTTTGGCTAGCGAAAACACTGGTTATCCTCTGGTTTACCGATTTTTTCGACTTTCATAGGGATAGTGAGGGCGGGGGATGGATCGGGTCACTATGAATCTGGGGGGGACATGTCCCCCCCGTCCCCAGTGCTATCTGCGCCCCTGCTCTAGACCCTTCCAGAGCTGAGATATCGAAACTCAAAATTTCGACCCGAAAAAAAAACCGACAGTGTTACCCCTTACGGTTTTTTTTTTTTTTGGCGAAAAATTAAGTATCCCCAATCTTCTCAAAACTCTGGATTCTGATAGAGGGCACTGAGACTTACACCTGAGTGCAAAAATGGAGGCTCTAGACTCTTCCAGAGCTGAGATATCGAAACTCAAAATTTCGACCCGAAAAAAAAACGACAGTGTTACCCCTTACGTTTTTTTTTTTTGGCGAAAAATTTAGTATCCCCAATCTTCTCGAAACTCTGGATTCTGATAGAGGGCACTGAGACTTACACCTGAGCGCAAAAATGGAGGCTCTAGACCCTTCCAGAGCTGAGATATCGAAACTCAAAATTTCGACCTGAAAAAAAAACGACAGTGTTACCCCTTACGTTTTTTTTTTTGGGCGAAAAATTTAGTATCCCCAATCTTCTCGAAACTCTGGATTCTGATAGAGGGCACTGATACTTACACCTGAGCGCAAAAATGGAGGCTCTAGAACCTTCCAGAGCTGAGATATCGAAACTCAAAATTTCGACCTGAAAAAAAAACCGACAGTGTTACCCCTTACGTTTTTTTTTTTGGGCGAAAAATTTAGTATCCCCAATCTTCTCGAAACTCTGGATTCTGATAGAGGGCACTGAGACTTACACCTGAGCGCAAAAATGGAGGCTCTAGACCCTTCCATAGCTGAGATATCGAAACTCAAAATTTCGACCTGAAAAAAAAAACGACAGTGTTACCCCTTACGTTTTTTTTTTTTTGGGCGAAAAATTTAGTATCCCTAATTTTCTCGAAACTCTGGATTCTGATAGAGGGCACTGAGACTTACACCTGAGTGCAAAAATGGAGGCTCTAGACCCTTCCAGAGCTGAGATATCGAAACTCAAAATTTCGACCCGAAAAAAAAACGACAGTGTTACCCCTTACGTTTTTTTTTTTTGGGCGAAAAATTTAGTATCCCCAATCTTCTCGAAACTCTGGATTCTGATAGAGGGCACTGAGACTTAGACCTGAGTGCAACAATGGAGGCTCTAGACCCTTCCAGAGCTGAGATATCGAAACTCAAAATTTCGACCTGAAAAAAAAATGACAGTGTTACCCCTTACGGTTTTTTTTTTGGACGAAAAATTTATTATCCCCAATCTTCTCGAAACTCTGGATTCTGATAGAGGGCACTGAGACTTACACCTGAGCGCAAAAATGGAGGCTCTAGACCCTTCCAGAGCTGAGATATCAAAACTCAAAATTTCGACCTGAAAAAAAAAACGACAGTGTTACCCCTTACGTTTTTTTTTTTTGGGCGAAAAATTTAGTATCCCCAATCTTCTCGAAACTCTGGATTCTGATAGAGGGCACTGAGACTTACACCTGAGCGCAAAAATGGAGGCTCTAGACCCTTCCAGAGCTGAGATATCGAAACTCAAAATTTCGACCTGAAAAAAAAAACGACAGTGTTACCCCTTTTGGTTTTTTTTTTGGGCGAAAAATTTAGTATCCCCAATCTTCTCAAAACTCCGGATTCTGATAGAGGGCCATGAGACTTAGACCTGAGTGCAACAATGGAGGCTCTAGACCCTTCCAGAGCTGAGATATCGAAATTCAAAATTTTGAACAGAAAAAAAAAACGACAGTGTTACCCCTTACGTTTTTTTTTTTGGGCGAAAACTTAAGTATCCCCAATCTTCTCAAAACTCTGGATTCTGATAGAGGGCCATGAGACTTAGACCTGAGTGCAACAATGGAGGCTCTAGACCCTTCCAGAGCTGAGATATCGAAATTCAAAATTTCGACCAGAAAAAAAAACGACAGTGTTACCCCTTATGTTTTTTTTTTTGGGTGAAAAATTAAGTATCCCCAATCTTCTCAAAACTCCGGATTCTGATAGAGGGCCATGAGACATAGACCTGAGTGCAACAATGGAGGCTCTAGACCCTTCCAGAGCTGAGATATCAAAAATCAAAATTTCGACCCGAAAAAAAACGACAGTGTTACCCCTTACGTTTTTTTTTTTTGGGGCGAAAAATTAAGTATCCCCAATCTTCTCAAAACTCTGGATTCTGATAGAGGGCCATGAGACTTAGACCTGAGTGCAACAATGGAGGCTCTAGACCCTTCCAGAGCTGAGATATCGAAAATCAAAATTTCGACCCGTAAAAAAAACGACAGTGTTACCCCTTACGTTTTTTTTTTTTGGGCGAAAAATTAAGTATCCCTAATCTTCTCAAAACTCTGGATTCTGATAGAGGGCCATGAGACATAGACCTGAGTGCAACAATGGAGGCTCTAGACCCTTCCAGAGCTGAGATATCGAAAATCAAAATTTCGACCCGTAAAAAAAACGACAGTGTTACCCCTTACGTTTTTTTTTTTTGGGCGAAAAATTAAGTATCCCTAATCTTCTCAAAACTCTGGATTCTGATAGAGGGCCATGAGACTTAGACCTGAGTGCAACAATGGAGGCTCTAGACCCTTCCAGAGCTGAGATATCGAAAATCAAAATTTCGACCAGAAAAAAAAACGACAGTGTTACCCCTTACGGTTTTTTTTTGGGGCGAAAAATTAAGTATCCCTAATCTTCTCAAAACTCTGGATTCTGATAGAGGGCCATGAGACATAGACCTGAGTGCAACAATGGAGGCTCTAGACCCTTCCAGTGCTGAGATATCGAAACTCAAACTTTCGACCCGAAAAAAAAACGACAGTGTTACCCCTTACGTTTTTTTTTTTTGGGCGAAAAATTAAGTATCCCCAATCTTCTCAAAACTCTGGATTCTGATAGAGGGCCATGAGACTTAGACCTGAGTGCAACAATGGAGGCTCTAGACCCTTCCAGAGCTGAGATATCGAAAATCAAAATTTCGACCCGTAAAAAAAACGACAGTGTTACCCCTTACTTTTTTTTTTTTGGGCGAAAAATTAAGTATCCCTAATCTTCTCAAAACTCTGGATTTTGATAGAGGGCCATGAGACTTAGACCTGAGTGCAACAATGGAGGTTCTAGACCCTTTCAGTGCTGAGATATCGAAACTCAAACTTTCGAACCGAAAAAAAACGACAGTTACCCCTTACGTTTTTTTCTTTTTTTGGGCGAAAAATTAAGTATCCCCAATCTTCTCAAAACTCTGGATTCTTATAGAGGGTCTTGAGACATAGACCTGAGTGCAACAATGGAGGCTCTAGACCCTTCCAGAACTGAGATATCGAAAATCAAAATTTCGACCCGTAAAAAAAACGACAGTGTTACCCCTTACGTTTTTTTTTTGGACGAAAAATTAAGTATCCCCAATCTTCTCAAAACTCTGGATTCTGATAGAGGGCCATGAGACTTAGACCTGAGTGCAACAATGGAGGCTCTAGACCCTTCCAGAGCTGAGATATCAAAATTCAAAATTTTGAGCAGAAAAAAAAACGACAGTGTTACCCCTTACGTTTTTTTTTTTTTGGGCGAAAAATTAAGTATCCCCAATCTTCTCAAAACTCTGGATTCTGATAGAGGGCCATGAGACTTAGACCTGAGTGCAACAATGGAGGCTCTAGACCCTTCCAGAGCTGAGATATCGAAAATCAAAATTTCGACCCGTAAAAAAAACGACAGTGTTACCCCTTACGTTTTTTTTTTTTGGGCGAAAAATTAAGTATCCCTAATCTTCTCAAAACTCTGGATTCTGATAGAGGGCCATGAGACATAGACCTGAGTGCAACAATGGAGGCTCTAGACCCTTCCAGAGCTGAGATATCGAAAATCAAAATTTCGACCCGTAAAAAAAACGACAGTGTTACCCCTTACGTTTTTTTTTTTTGGGCGAAAAATTAAGTATCCCTAATCTTCTCAAAACTCTGGATTCTGATAGAGGGCCATGAGACTTAGACCTGAGTGCAACAATGGAGGCTCTAGACCCTTCCAGAGCTGAGATATCGAAAATCAAAATTTCGACCAGAAAAAAAAACGACAGTGTTACCCCTTACGGTTTTTTTTTGGGGCGAAAAATTAAGTATCCCTAATCTTCTCAAAACTCTGGATTCTGATAGAGGGCCATGAGACATAGACCTGAGTGCAACAATGGAGGCTCTAGACCCTTCCAGTGCTGAGATATCGAAACTCAAACTTTCGACCCGAAAAAAAAACGACAGTGTTACCCCTTACGTTTTTTTTTTTTGGGCGAAAAATTAAGTATCCCCAATCTTCTCAAAACTCTGGATTCTGATAGAGGGCCATGAGACTTAGACCTGAGTGCAACAATGGAGGCTCTAGACCCTTCCAGAGCTGAGATATCGAAAATCAAAATTTCGACCCGTAAAAAAAACGACAGTGTTACCCCTTACTTTTTTTTTTTTGGGCGAAAAATTAAGTATCCCTAATCTTCTCAAAACTCTGGATTTTGATAGAGGGCCATGAGACTTAGACCTGAGTGCAACAATGGAGGTTCTAGACCCTTTCAGTGCTGAGATATCGAAACTCAAACTTTCGAACCGAAAAAAAACGACAGTTACCCCTTACGTTTTTTTCTTTTTTTGGGCGAAAAATTAAGTATCCCCAATCTTCTCAAAACTCTGGATTCTTATAGAGGGTCTTGAGACATAGACCTGAGTGCAACAATGGAGGCTCTAGACCCTTCCAGAACTGAGATATCGAAAATCAAAATTTCGACCCGTAAAAAAAACGACAGTGTTACCCCTTACGTTTTTTTTTTGGACGAAAAATTAAGTATCCCCAATCTTCTCAAAACTCTGGATTCTGATAGAGGGCCATGAGACTTAGACCTGAGTGCAACAATGGAGGCTCTAGACCCTTCCAGAGCTGAGATATCAAAATTCAAAATTTTGAGCAGAAAAAAAAACGACAGTGTTACCCCTTACGTTTTTTTTTTTTTGGGCGAAAAATTAAGTATCCCCAATCTTCTCAAAACTCTGGATTCTGATAGAGGGCCATGAGACTTAGACCTGAGTGCAACAATGGAGGCTCTAGACCCTTCCAGAGCTGAGATATCGAAAATCAAAATTTCGACCCGTAAAAAAAACGACAGTGTTACCCCTTACGTTTTTTTTTTTTGGGCGAAAAATTAAGTATCCCTAATCTTCTCAAAACTCTGGATTCTGATAGAGGGCCATGAGACATAGACCTGAGTGCAACAATGGAGGCTCTAGACCCTTCCAGAGCTGAGATATCGAAAATCAAAATTTCGACCCGTAAAAAAAACGACAGTGTTACCCCTTACGTTTTTTTTTTTTGGGCGAAAAATTAAGTATCCCTAATCTTCTCAAAACTCTGGATTCTGATAGAGGGCCATGAGACTTAGACCTGAGTGCAACAATGGAGGCTCTAGACCCTTCCAGAGCTGAGATATCGAAAATCAAAATTTCGACCAGAAAAAAAAACGAGTGTTACCCCTTACGTTTTTTTTTTGGGGCGAAAAATTAAGTATCCCTAATCTTCTCAAAACTCTGGATTCTGATAGAGGGCCATGAGACATAGACCTGAGTGCAACAATGGAGGCTCTAGACCCTTCCAGTGCTGAGATATCGAAACTCAAACTTTCGACCCGAAAAAAAAACGACAGTGTTACCCCTTACGTTTTTTTTTTTTGGGCGAAAAATTAAGTATCCCCAATCTTCTCAAAACTCTGGATTCTGATAGAGGGCCATGAGACTTAGACCTGAGTGCAACAATGGAGGCTCTAGACCCTTCCAGAGCTGAGATATCGAAATTCAAAATTTTGAGCAGAAAAAAAAACGACAGTGTTACCCCTTACGTTTTTTTTTTTTTGGGCGAAAAATTAAGTATCCCCAATCTTCTCAAAACTCTGGATTCTGATAGAGGGCCATGAGACTTAGACCTGAGTGCAACAATGGAGGCTCTAGACCCTTCCAGAGCTGAGATATCGAAATTCAAAATTTTGAACAGAAAAAAAAACGACAGTGTTACCCCTTACGTTTTTTTTTGGGCGAAAAATTAAGTATCCCTAATCTTCTCAAAACTCTGGATTCTGATAGAGGGCCATGAGACTTAGACCTGAGTGCAACAATGGAGGCTCTAGACCCTTCCAGAGCTGAGATATCGAAAATCAAACTTTCGACCCGAAAAAAAAAACGACAGTGTTACCCCTTACGTTTTTTTTTTTTGGGCGAAAAATTAAGTATCCCCAATCTTCTCAAAACTCTGGATTCTGATAGAGGGCCATGAGACTTAGACCTGAGTGCAACAATGGAGGCTCTAGACCCTTCCAGAGCTGAGATATCGAAATTCAAAATTTTGAACAGAAAAAAAAAACGACAGTGTTACCCCTTACGTTTTTTTTTTTGGGCGAAAAATTAAGTATCCCCAATCTTCTCGAAACTCTGGATTCTGATAGAGGGCACTGAGACTTAGACCTGAGTGCAACAATGGAGGCTCTAGACCCTTCCAGAGCTGAGATATCGAAACTCAAAATTTCGACCTGAAAAAAAAATGACAGTGTTACCCCTTACGTTTTTTTTTTTGGACGAAAAATTTAGTATCCCCAATCTTCTCGAAACTCTGGATTCTGATAGAGGGCACTGAGACTTACACCTGAGCGCAAAAATGGAGGCTCTAGACCCTTCCAGAGCTGAGATATCAAAACTCAAAATTTCGACCCGTAAAAAAAAACGACAGTGTTACCCCTTTTGGGTTTTTTTTTGGGCGAAAAATTTAGTATCCCCAATCTTCTCAAAACTCCGGATTCTGATAGAGGGCCATGAGACTTAGACCTGAGTGCAACAATGGAGGCTCTAGACCCTTCCAGAGCTGAGATATCGAAATTCAAAATTTTGAACAGAAAAAAAAAACGACAGTGTTACCCCTTACGTTTTTTTTTTTGGGCGAAAACTTAAGTATCCCCAATCTTCTCAAAACTCTGGATTCTGATAGAGGGCCATGAGACTTAGACCTGAGTGCAACAATGGAGGCTCTAGACCCTTCCAGAGCTGAGATATCGAAATTCAAAATTTCGACCAGAAAAAAAAACGACAGTGTTACCCCTTATGTTTTTTTTTTTGGGTGAAAAATTAAGTATCCCCAATCTTCTCAAAACTCCGGATTCTGATAGAGGGCCATGAGACATAGACCTGAGTGCAACAATGGAGGCTCTAGACCCTTCCAGAGCTGAGATATCGAAATTCAAAATTTCGACCCGAAAAAAAACGACAGTGTTACCCCTTACGTTTTTTTTTTTTGGGGCGAAAAATTAAGTATCCCCAATCTTCTCAAAACTCTGGATTCTGATAGAGGGCCATGAGACTTAGACCTGAGTGCAACAATGGAGGCTCTAGACCCTTCCAGAGCTGAGATATCGAAAATCAAAATTTCGACCCGTAAAAAAAACGACAGTGTTACCCCTTACGTTTTTTTTTTTTGGGCGAAAAATTAAGTATCCCTAATCTTCTCAAAACTCTGGATTCTGATAGAGGGCCATGAGACATAGACCTGAGTGCAACAATGGAGGCTCTAGACCCTTCCAGAGCTGAGATATCGAAAATCAAAATTTCGACCCGTAAAAAAAACGACAGTGTTACCCCTTACGTTTTTTTTTTTGGGCGAAAAATTAAGTATCCCTAATCTTCTCAAAACTCTGGATTCTGATAGAGGGCCATGAGACTTAGACCTGAGTGCAACAATGGAGGCTCTAGACCCTTCCAGAGCTGAGATATCGAAAATCAAAATTTCGACCAGAAAAAAAAACGACAGTGTTACCCCTTATGTTTTTTTTTTGGGGCGAAAAATTAAGTATCCCTAATCTTCTCAAAACTCTGGATTCTGATAGAGGGCCATGAGACATAGACCTGAGTGCAACAATGGAGGCTCTAGACCCTTCCAGTGCTGAGATATCGAAACTCAAACTTTCGACCCGAAAAAAAAAACGACAGTGTTACCCCTTACGTTTTTTTTTTTTGGGCGAAAAATTAAGTATCCCCAATCTTCTCAAAACTCTGGATTCTGATAGAGGGCCATGAGACTTAGACCTGAGTGCAACAATGGAGGCTCTAGACCCTTCCAGAGCTGAGATATCGAAATTCAAAATTTTGAACAGAAAAAAAAACGACAGTGTTACCCCTTACGTTTTTTTTTTTGGGCGAAAACTTAAGTATCCCCAATCTTCTCAAAACTCTGGATTCTGATAGAGGGCCATGAGACTTAGACCTGAGTGCAACAATGGAGGCTCTAGACCCTTCCAGAGCTGAGATATCGAAATTCAAAATTTCGACCAGAAAAAAAAAACGACAGTGTTACCCCTTATGTTTTTTTTTTTGGGTGAAAAATTAAGTATCCCCAATCTTCTCAAAACTCCGGATTCTGATAGAGGGCCATGAGACATAGACCTGAGTGCAACAATGGAGGCTCTAGACCCTTCCAGAGCTGAGATATCAAAAATCAAAATTTCGACCCGAAAAAAAACGACAGTGTTACCCCTTACGTTTTTTTTTTTTGGGGCGAAAAATTAAGTATCCCCAATCTTCTCAAAACTCTGGATTCTGATAGAGGGCCATGAGACTTAGACCTGAGTGCAACAATGGAGGCTCTAGACCCTTCCAGAGCTGAGATATCGAAAATCAAAATTTCGACCCGTAAAAAAAACGACAGTGTTACCCCTTACGTTTTTTTTTTTTGGGCGAAAAATTAAGTATCCCTAATCTTCTCAAAACTCTGGATTCTGATAGAGGGCCATGAGACATAGACCTGAGTGCAACAATGGAGGCTCTAGACCCTTCCAGAGCTGAGATATCGAAAATCAAAAGTTCGACCCGTAAAAAAAACGACAGTGTTACCCCTTACGTTTTTTTTTTTTGGGCGAAAAATTAAGTATCCCTAATCTTCTCAAAACTCTGGATTCTGATAGAGGGCCATGAGACTTAGACCTGAGTGCAACAATGGAGGCTCTAGACCCTTCCAGAGCTGAGATATCGAAAATCAAAATTTCGACCAGAAAAAAAAACGACAGTGTTACCCCTTACGTTTTTTTTTTGGGGCGAAAAATTAAGTATCCCTAATCTTCTCAAAACTCTGGATTCTGATAGAGGGCCATGAGACATAGACCTGAGTGCAACAATGGAGGCTCTAGACCCTTCCAGTGCTGAGATATCGAAACTCAAACTTTCGACCCGAAAAAAAAACGACAGTGTTACCCCTTACGTTTTTTTTTTTTGGGCGAAAAATTAAGTATCCCCAATCTTCTCAAAACTCTGGATTTTGATAGAGGGCCATGAGACTTAGACCTGAGTGCAACAATGGAGGTTCTAGACCCTTTCAGTGCTGAGATATGGAAACTCAAACTTTCGAACCGAAAAAAAACGACAGTGTTACCCCTTACGTTTTTTTCTTTTTTTGGGCGAAAAATTAAGTATCCCCAATCTTCTCAAAACTCTGGATTCTTATAGAGGGTCATGAGACATAGACCTGAGTGCAACAATGGAGGCTCTAGACCCTTCCAGAACTGAGATATCGAAAATCAAAATTTCGACCCGTAAAAAAAACGTTAGTGTTACCCCTTACGTTTTTTTTTTTGGGCGAAAAATTAAGTATCCCCAATCTTCTCAAAACTCTGGATTCTGATAGAGGGCCATGAGACTTAGACCTGAGTGCAACAATGGAGGCTCTAGACCCTTCCAGAGCTGAGATATCGAAATTCAAAATTTTGAGCAGAAAAAAAAACGACAGTGTTACCCCTTACGTTTTTTTTTTTTGGGCGAAAAATTAAGTATCCCCAATCTTCTCAAAACTCTGGATTCTGATAGAGGGCCATGAGACTTAGACCTGAGTGCAACAATGGAGGCTCTAGACCCTTCCAGAGCTGAGATATCGAAATTCAAAATTTTGAACAGAAAAAAAAAACGACAGTGTTACCCCTTACGTTTTTTTTTTGGGCGAAAAATTAAGTATCCCTAATCTTCTCAAAACTCTGGATTCTGATAGAGGGCCATGAGACTTAGACCTGAGTGCAACAATGGAGGCTCTAGACCCTTCCAGAGCTGAGATATCGAAAATCAAAATTTCGACCAGAAAAAAAAAACGACAGTGTTACCCCTCACGTTTTTTTTTTTGGGGCGAAAAATTAAGTATCCCCAATCTTCTCAAAACTCTGGATTCTGATAGAGGGCCATGAGACTTAGACCTGAGTGCAACAATGGAGGCTCTAGACCCTTCCAGAGCTGAGATATCGAAACTCAAACTTTCGACCCGAAAAAAAAACGACAGTGTTACCCCTTTTGGTTTTTTTTTTGGGCGAAAAATTAAGTATCCCCAATCTTCTCAAAACTCTGGATTCTGATAGAGGGCACTGAGACTTACACCTGAGTGCAACAATGGAGGCTCTAGACCCTTCCAGAGCTGAGATATCGAAACTCAAAATTTCGACCCGAAAAAAAAACGACAGTGTTACCCCTTACGTTTTTTTTTTTTGGGCGAAAAATTTAGTATCCCCAATCTTCTCGAAACTCTGGATTCTGATAGAGGGCACTGAGACTTAGACCTGAGTGCAACAATGGAGGCTCTAGACCCTTCCAGAGCTGAGATATCGAAACTCAAAATTTCGACCTGAAAAAAAAATGACAGTGTTACCCCTTACGTTTTTTTTTTTGGACGAAAAATTTAGTATCCCCAATCTTCTCGAAACTCTGGATTCTGATAGAGGGCACTGAGACTTACACCTGAGCGCAAAAATGGAGGCTCTAGACCCTTCCAGAGCTGAGATATCAAAACTCAAAATTTCGACCTGAAAAAAAAAACGACAGTGTTACCCCTTACGTTTTTTTTTTTTGGGCGAAAAATTTAGTATCCCCAATCTTCTCGAAACTCTGGATTCTGATAGAGGGCACTGAGACTTACACCTGAGCGCAAAAATGGAGGCTCTAGACCCTTCCAGAGCTGAGATATCGAAACTCAAAATTTCGACCTGAAAAAAAAAACGACAGTGTTACCCCTTTTGGTTTTTTTTTTGGGCGAAAAATTTAGTATCCCCAATCTTCTCAAAACTCCGGATTCTGATAGAGGGCCATGAGACTTAGACCTGAGTGCAACAATGGAGGCTCTAGACCCTTCCAGAGCTGAGATATCGAAATTCAAAATTTTGAACAGAAAAAAAAAACGACAGTGTTACCCCTTACGTTTTTTTTTTTGGGCGAAAACTTAAGTATCCCCAATCTTCTCAAAACTCTGGATTCTGATAGAGGGCCATGAGACTTAGACCTGAGTGCAACAATGGAGGCTCTAGACCCTTCCAGAGCTGAGATATCGAAATTCAAAATTTCGACCAGAAAAAAAAACGACAGTGTTACCCCTTATGTTTTTTTTTTTGGGTGAAAAATTAAGTATCCCCAATCTTCTCAAAACTCCGGATTCTGATAGAGGGCCATGAGACATAGACCTGAGTGCAACAATGGAGGCTCTAGACCCTTCCAGAGCTGAGATATCAAAAATCAAAATTTCGACCCGAAAAAAAACGACAGTGTTACCCCTTACGTTTTTTTTTTTTGGGGCGAAAAATTAAGTATCCCCAATCTTCTCAAAACTCTGGATTCTGATAGAGGGCCATGAGACTTAGACCTGAGTGCAACAATGGAGGCTCTAGACCCTTCCAGAGCTGAGATATCGAAAATCAAAATTTCGACCCGTAAAAAAAACGACAGTGTTACCCCTTACGTTTTTTTTTTTTGGGCGAAAAATTAAGTATCCCTAATCTTCTCAAAACTCTGGATTCTGATAGAGGGCCATGAGACATAGACCTGAGTGCAACAATGGAGGCTCTAGACCCTTCCAGAGCTGAGATATCGAAAATCAAAATTTCGACCCGTAAAAAAAACGACAGTGTTACCCCTTACGTTTTTTTTTTTTGGGCGAAAAATTAAGTATCCCTAATCTTCTCAAAACTCTGGATTCTGATAGAGGGCCATGAGACTTAGACCTGAGTGCAACAATGGAGGCTCTAGACCCTTCCAGAGCTGAGATATCGAAAATCAAAATTTCGACCAGAAAAAAAAACGACAGTGTTACCCCTTACGTTTTTTTCTTTTTTTGGGCGAAAAATTAAGTATCCCCAATCTTCTCAAAACTCTGGATTCTTATAGAGGGTCATGAGACATAGACCTGAGTGCAACAATGGAGGCTCTAGACCCTTCCAGAACTGAGATATCGAAAATCAAAATTTCGACCCGTAAAAAAAACGTTAGTGTTACCCCTTACGTTTTTTTTTTTTGGGCGAAAAATTAAGTATCCCCAATCTTCTCAAAACTCTGGATTCTGATAGAGGGCCATGAGACTTAGACCTGAGTGCAACAATGGAGGCTCTAGACCCTTCCAGAGCTGAGATATCGAAATTCAAAATTTTGAGCAGAAAAAAAAACGACAGTGTTACCCCTTACGTTTTTTTTTTTTTGGGCGAAAAATTAAGTATCCCCAATCTTCTCAAAACTCTGGATTCTGATAGAGGGCCATGAGACTTAGACCTGAGTGCAACAATGGAGGCTCTAGACCCTTCCAGAGCTGAGATATCGAAATTCAAAATTTTGAACAGAAAAAAAAAACGACAGTGTTACCCCTTACGTTTTTTTTTTGGGCGAAAAATTAAGTATCCCTAATCTTCTCAAAACTCTGGATTCTGATAGAGGGCCATGAGACTTAGACCTGAGTGCAACAATGGAGGCTCTAGACCCTTCCAGAGCTGAGATATCGAAAATCAAAATTTCGACCAGAAAAAAAAAACGACAGTGTTACCCCTCACGTTTTTTTTTTTGGGGCGAAAAATTAAGTATCCCCAATCTTCTCAAAACTCTGGATTCTGATAGAGGGCCATGAGACTTAGACCTGAGTGCAACAATGGAGGCTCTAGACCCTTCCAGAGCTGAGATATCGAAACTCAAACTTTCGACCCGAAAAAAAAACGACAGTGTTACCCCTTTTGGTTTTTTTTTTGGGCGAAAAATTAAGTATCCCCAATCTTCTCAAAACTCTGGATTCTGATAGAGGGCACTGAGACTTACACCTGAGTGCAACAATGGAGGCTCTAGACCCTTCCAGAGCTGAGATATCGAAACTCAAAATTTCGACCCGAAAAAAAAACGACAGTGTTACCCCTTACGTTTTTTTTTTTTGGGCGAAAAATTTAGTATCCCCAATCTTCTCGAAACTCTGGATTCTGATAGAGGGCACTGAGACTTAGACCTGAGTGCAACAATGGAGGCTCTAGACCCTTCCAGAGCTGAGATATCGAAACTCAAAATTTCGACCTGAAAAAAAAATGACAGTGTTACCCCTTACGTTTTTTTTTTTGGACGAAAAATTTAGTATCCCCAATCTTCTCGAAACTCTGGATTCTGATAGAGGGCACTGAGACTTACACCTGAGCGCAAAAATGGAGGCTCTAGACCCTTCCAGAGCTGAGATATCAAAACTCAAAATTTCGACCTGAAAAAAAAAACGACAGTGTTACCCCTTACGTTTTTTTTTTTTGGGCGAAAAATTTAGTATCCCCAATCTTCTCGAAACTCTGGATTCTGATAGAGGGCACTGAGACTTACACCTGAGCGCAAAAATGGAGGCTCTAGACCCTTCCAGAGCTGAGATATCGAAACTCAAAATTTCGACCTGAAAAAAAAAACGACAGTGTTACCCCTTTTGGTTTTTTTTTTGGGCGAAAAATTTAGTATCCCCAATCTTCTCAAAACTCCGGATTCTGATAGAGGGCCATGAGACTTAGACCTGAGTGCAACAATGGAGGCTCTAGACCCTTCCAGAGCTGAGATATCGAAATTCAAAATTTTGAACAGAAAAAAAAAACGACAGTGTTACCCCTTACGTTTTTTTTTTTGGGCGAAAACTTAAGTATCCCCAATCTTCTCAAAACTCTGGATTCTGATAGAGGGCCATGAGACTTAGACCTGAGTGCAACAATGGAGGCTCTAGACCCTTCCAGAGCTGAGATATCGAAATTCAAAATTTCGACCAGAAAAAAAAACGACAGTGTTACCCCTTATGTTTTTTTTTTTGGGTGAAAAATTAAGTATCCCCAATCTTCTCAAAACTCCGGATTCTGATAGAGGGCCATGAGACATAGACCTGAGTGCAACAATGGAGGCTCTAGACCCTTCCAGAGCTGAGATATCAAAAATCAAAATTTCGACCCGAAAAAAAACGACAGTGTTACCCCTTACGTTTTTTTTTTTTGGGGCGAAAAATTAAGTATCCCCAATCTTCTCAAAACTCTGGATTCTGATAGAGGGCCATGAGACTTAGACCTGAGTGCAACAATGGAGGCTCTAGACCCTTCCAGAGCTGAGATATCGAAAATCAAAATTTCGACCCGTAAAAAAAACGACAGTGTTACCCCTTACGTTTTTTTTTTTTGGGCGAAAAATTAAGTATCCCTAATCTTCTCAAAACTCTGGATTCTGATAGAGGGCCATGAGACATAGACCTGAGTGCAACAATGGAGGCTCTAGACCCTTCCAGAGCTGAGATATCGAAAATCAAAATTTCGACCAGAAAAAAAAAACGACAGTGTTACCCCTTACGTTTTTTTTTTGGGGCGAAAAATTAAGTATCCCTAATCTTCTCAAAACTCTGGATTCTGATAGAGGGCCATGAGACATAGACCTGAGTGCAACAATGGAGGCTCTAGACCCTTCCAGTGCTGAGATATCGAAACTCAAACTTTCGACCCGAAAAAAAAACGACAGTGTTACCCCTTACGTTTTTTTTTTTTGGGCGAAAAATTAAGTATCCCCAATCTTCTCAAAACTCTGGATTCTGATAGAGGGCCATGAGACTTAGACCTGAGTGCAACAATGGAGGCTCTAGACCCTTCCAGAGCTGAGATATCGAAAATCAAAATTTCGACCCGAAAAAAAAACGACAGTGTTACCCCTTACGTTTTTTTTTTTTGGCGAAAAATTTAGTATCCCCAATCTTCTCGAAACTCTGGATTCTGATAGAGGGCACTGAGACTTACACCTGAGCGCAAAAATGGAGGCTCTAGACCCTTCCAGAGCTGAGATATCGAAACTCAAAATTTCGACCTGAAAAAAAAACGACAGTGTTACCCCTTACGTTTTTTTTTTTGGGCGAAAAATTTAGTATCCCCAATCTTCTCGAAACTCTGGATTCTGATAGAGGGCACTGATACTTACACCTGAGCGCAAAAATGGAGGCTCTAGAACCTTCCAGAGCTGAGATATCGAAACTCAAAATTTCGACCTGAAAAAAAAACCGACAGTGTTACCCCTTACGTTTTTTTTTTTGGGCGAAAAATTTAGTATCCCCAATCTTCTCGAAACTCTGGATTCTGATAGAGGGCACTGAGACTTACACCTGAGCGCAAAAATGGAGGCTCTAGACCCTTCCATAGCTGAGATATCGAAACTCAAAATTTCGACCTGAAAAAAAAAACGACAGTGTTACCCCTTACGTTTTTTTTTTTTTGGGCGAAAAATTTAGTATCCCTAATTTTCTCGAAACTCTGGATTCTGATAGAGGGCACTGAGACTTACACCTGAGTGCAAAAATGGAGGCTCTAGACCCTTCCAGAGCTGAGATATCGAAACTCAAAATTTCGACCCGAAAAAAAAACGACAGTGTTACCCCTTACGTTTTTTTTTTTTGGGCGAAAAATTTAGTATCCCCAATCTTCTCGAAACTCTGGATTCTGATAGAGGGCACTGAGACTTAGACCTGAGTGCAACAATGGAGGCTCTAGACCCTTCCAGAGCTGAGATATCGAAACTCAAAATTTCGACCTGAAAAAAAAATGACAGTGTTACCCCTTACAGTTTTTTTTTTGGACGAAAAATTTAGTATCCCCAATCTTCTCGAAACTCTGGATTCTGATAGAGGGCACTGAGACTTACACCTGAGCGCAAAAATGGAGGCTCTAGACCCTTCCAGAGCTGAGATATCAAAACTCAAAATTTCGACCTGAAAAAAAAAACGACAGTGTTACCCCTTATGTTTTTTTTTTTTGGGCGAAAAATTTAGTATCCCCAATCTTCTCGAAACTCTGGATTCTGATAGAGGGCACTGAGACTTACACCTGAGCGCAAAAATGGAGGCTCTAGACCCTTCCAGAGCTGAGATATCGAAACTCAAAATTTCGACCTGAAAAAAAAAACGACAGTGTTACCCCTTTTGGTTTTTTTTTTGGGCGAAAAATTTAGTATCCCCAATCTTCTCAAAACTCCGGATTCTGATAGAGGGCCAGGAGACTTAGACCTGAGTGCAACAATGGAGGCTCTAGACCCTTCCAGAGCTGAGATATCGAAATTCAAAATTTTGAACAGAAAAAAAAAACGACAGTGTTACCCCTTACGTTTTTTTTTTTGGGCGAAAACTTAAGTATCCCCAATCTTCTCAAAACTCTGGATTCTGATAGAGGGCCATGAGACTTAGACCTGAGTGCAACAATGGAGGCTCTAGACCCTTCCAGAGCTGAGATATCGAAATTCAAAATTTCGACCAGAAAAAAAAACGACAGTGTTACCCCTTATGTTTTTTTTTTTGGGTGAAAAATTAAGTATCCCCAATCTTCTCAAAACTCCGGATTCTGATAGAGGGCCATGAGACATAGACCTGAGTGCAACAATGGAGGCTCTAGACCCTTCCAGAGCTGAGATATCAAAAATCAAAATTTCGACCCGAAAAAAAACGACAGTGTTACCCCTTACGTTTTTTTTTTTTGGGGCGAAAAATTAAGTATCCCCAATCTTCTCAAAACTCTGGATTCTGATAGAGGGCCATGAGACTTAGACCTGAGTGCAACAATGGAGGCTCTAGACCCTTCCAGAGCTGAGATATCGAAAATCAAAATTTCGACCCGTAAAAAAAACGACAGTGTTACCCCTTACGTTTTTTTTTTTTGGGCGAAAAATTAAGTATCCCTAATCTTCTCAAAACTCTGGATTCTGATAGAGGGCCATGAGACATAGACCTGAGTGCAACAATGGAGGCTCTAGACCCTTCCAGAGCTGAGATATCGAAAATCAAAATTTCGACCCGTAAAAAAAACGACAGTGTTACCCCTTACGTTTTTTTTTTTTGGGCGAAAAATTAAGTATCCCTAATCTTCTCAAAACTCTGGATTCTGATAGAGGGCCATGAGACTTAGACCTGAGTGCAACAATGGAGGCTCTAGACCCTTCCAGAGCTGAGATATCGAAAATCAAAATTTCGACCAGAAAAAAAAACGACAGTGTTACCCCTTACGGTTTTTTTTTGGGGCGAAAAATTAAGTATCCCTAATCTTCTCAAAACTCTGGATTCTGATAGAGGGCCATGAGACATAGACCTGAGTGCAACAATGGAGGCTCTAGACCCTTCCAGTGCTGAGATATCGAAACTCAAACTTTCGACCCGAAAAAAAAACGACAGTGTTACCCCTTACGTTTTTTTTTTTTGGGCGAAAAATTAAGTATCCCCAATCTTCTCAAAACTCTGGATTCTGATAGAGGGCCATGAGACTTAGACCTGAGTGCAACAATGGAGGCTCTAGACCCTTCCAGAGCTGAGATATCGAAAATCAAAATTTCGACCCGTAAAAAAAACGACAGTGTTACCCCTTACTTTTTTTTTTTTGGGCGAAAAATTAAGTATCCCTAATCTTCTCAAAACTCTGGATTTTGATAGAGGGCCATGAGACTTAGACCTGAGTGCAACAATGGAGGTTCTAGACCCTTTCAGTGCTGAGATATCGAAACTCAAACTTTCGAACCGAAAAAAAACGACAGTTACCCCTTACGTTTTTTTCTTTTTTTGGGCGAAAAATTAAGTATCCCCAATCTTCTCAAAACTCTGGATTCTGATAGAGGGCCATGAGACTTAGACCTGAGTGCAACAATGGAGGCTCTAGACCCTTCCAGAGCTGAGATATCGAAAATCAAAATTTCGACCAGAAAAAAAAAACGACAGTGTTACCCCTTACGTTTTTTTTTTTGGGGCGAAAAATTAAGTATCCCAATCTTCTCAAAACTCTGGATTCTGATAGAGGGCCATGAGACTTAGACCTGAGTGCAACAATGGAGGCTCTAGACCCTTCCAGAGCTGAGATATCGAAATTCAAAATTTCGACCTGAAAAAAAAAAACGACAGTGTTACCCCTTACGTTTTTTTTTTTTGGGCGAAAAATTTAGTATCCCCAATCTTCTCGAAACTCTGGATTCTGATAGAGGGCACTGAGACTTACACCTGAGTGCAACAATGGAGGCTCTAGACCCTTCCAGAGCTGAGATATCGAAACTCAAAATTTCGACCCGAAAAAAAAACGACAGTGTTACCCCTTACGTTTTTTTTTTTTGGGCGAAAAATTTAGTATCCCCAATCTTCTCGAAACTCTGGATTCTGATAGAGGGCACTGAGACTTAGACCTGAGTGCAACAATGGAGGCTCTAGACCCTTCCAGAGCTGAGATATCGAAACTCAAAATTTCGACCTGAAAAAAAAACGACAGTGTTACCCCTTACGTTTTTTTTTTTGGACGAAAAATTTAGTATCCCCAATCTTCTCGAAACTCTGGATTCTGATAGAGGGCACTGAGACTTACACCTGAGCGCAAAAATGGAGGCTCTAGACCCTTCCAGAGCTGAGATATCGAAACTCAAAATTTCGACCTGAAAAAAAAAAACGACAGTGTTACTACCCCTTACGTTTTTTTTTTGGGCGAAAAATTTAGTATCCCCAATCTTCTCGAAACTCTGGATTCTGATAGAGGGCACTGAGACTTACACCTGAGTGCAACAATGGAGGCTCTAGACCCTTCCAGAGCTGAGATATCGAAACTCAAAATTTCGACCTGAAAAAAAAAACGACAGTGTTACCCCTTTTGGTTTTTTTTTTGGGCGAAAAATTTAGTATCCCCAATCTTCTCGAAACTCTGGATTCTGATAGAGGGCACTGAGACTTACACCTGAGTGCAAAAATGGAGGCTCTAGACCAGTGGCGCAGATAGGATTTTTTAACTGGGGGGGACCAGGCTGTCAACAAATGATTTAAACTCAATTCGTGATTTAACATAATTTGGGCTTTAACTAGTGCTCAAGTAGTTACTTTGCGTTATTTTGGCAAATGATTTGGACTACAAAGCCAATGGGGGATTATTATTTTAAATCATGGATTACAACAATAAACAAAGGTAAAAAAAAAAAAAAAAAAAAAAAAAAAGGCCTTACAGATCACCACTAGATATGCATGATCAGACTGTTATTTGACTAGTATTCCAATCACCCGTGACCCATGTCTTCAGCAAAGTATTTATTATTTAAACATTTGATTATCTCGCAATGTCTATCATTATGAACAAAAAAGCAAAGAACCTATGTGCAAAAATAAAAATAATAATAAAATAAACTAAAATAACAACAACATATTTTTACTGTGGCTGCCCTCTTGCAGATCCTCACTTGACTGACTACTAGGGCCTGCCTTACTGTCATCAGATATTGCCCGCTGGCCAGGAGGACAACATTTTGAAGTTTATAATTTCAGTTAAACCTCCATACCTCTATAGACTTTCACAACAATGTGAAATACAACATATTCCAGAGAATCAATTGTTTAAAACTACTATTTCAAAAATATATAATAATAACTAAAATGTAAGTGTTAATTACAAGTTTGTTGCAATTTATAGATTAGAAATATCTTTCAAATGATGTATGACATATTAAGAAATGCTTTTCATAGCCCATAATTTTAGAATCTATATCCTCCGTTGCTCCGTACAGTAAAAAATAAAATAAAAATATGATTTCCTGCTATAAGAGGATGTCAAAAGTTTATGTAGGCCTTTACTTGTTGTTTGCATAAACCTTGCACTACATAAATTTACTTATTATAATTATTTTTATAGTAGTAACACAACAGTGAACATACCTCAGTCAATTTATACAGTACAATGGGTTAAATAATTAGATAAAACATTATTACCTGACGACGATAAATTGTTTGATTTATCCAACCGTTCTTTTTGTGTTCATTCATTATTTGCCTCTGTCCACTCATCTTAATGCATAGTTATGGTCTCCACATTTTGCAGTGTTTACTAAGTGCAAGCAAAAGCCTTATTTTCAGACTAGCTATTCCCCTTAACAAATCTAATCTGCCACATCTGGGAAAGTTTTTTTTTTTTTTTTTTTTTTAAACGAGGTGATGCTTTAATGTGGCATTTATACAGTCGATTTTTTTTTTCAGTTAAGAAAATCACCGATCAGCTCAGTCATAGATTGTATTTGATCACTATGGTTACCGGTCCGCTTCTACAGGCACGATGGAGGCAGCTAGCTCGCCATAGGACCCCGAGGATGTCACTCAAGAGGAGTCGTAGCACACACACTGAGAGAGAGTGTAAACGTCGGTGGCATGATGGCATCGTGTGTTTATTGACAACAGAACAGCGTGTAGTGAGAACATAGGGTACAAAGTAATGGTGACCGGTGTAGTAGATTATTATTGTGCGTGTCCCGGCCCGCCGCTGCTTCAGATCGGGTCGGGGCACGCACAACAATAACTTTGGCTAGCGAAAACACTGGTTATCCTCTGGTTTACCGATTTTTTCGACTTTCATAGGGATAGTGAGGGCGGGGGACGGATCGGGTCACTATGAATCTGGGGGGGACATGTCCCCCCCGTCCCCAGTGCTATCTGCGCCCCTGCTCTAGACCCTTCCAGAGCTGAGATATCGAAACTCAAAATTTCGACCCGAAAAAAAAACCGACAGTGTTACCCCTTACGTTTTTTTTTTTTTTGGCGAAAAATTAAGTATCCCCAATCTTCTCAAAACTCTGGATTCTGATAGAGGGCACTGAGACTTACACCTGAGTGCAAAAATGGAGGCTCTAGACTCTTCCAGAGCTGAGATATCGAAACTCAAAATTTCGACCCGAAAAAAAAACGACAGTGTTACCCCTTACGTTTTTTTTTTTTGGCGAAAAATTTAGTATCCCCAATCTTCTCGAAACTCTGGATTCTGATAGAGGGCACTGAGACTTACACCTGAGCGCAAAAATGGAGGCTCTAGACCCTTCCAGAGCTGAGATATCGAAACTCAAAATTTCGACCTGAAAAAAAAACGACAGTGTTACCCCTTACGTTTTTTTTTTTGGGCGAAAAATTTAGTATCCCCAATCTTCTCGAAACTCTGGATTCTGATAGAGGGCACTGATACTTACACCTGAGCGCAAAAATGGAGGCTCTAGAACCTTCCAGAGCTGAGATATCGAAACTCAAAATTTCGACCTGAAAAAAAAACCGACAGTGTTACCCCTTACGTTTTTTTTTTTGGGCGAAAAATTTAGTATCCCCAATCTTCTCGAAACTCTGGATTCTGATAGAGGGCACTGAGACTTACACCTGAGCGCAAAAATGGAGGCTCTAGACCCTTCCATAGCTGAGATATCGAAACTCAAAATTTCGACCTGAAAAAAAAAACGACAGTGTTACCCCTTACGTTTTTTTTTTTTTGGGCGAAAAATTTAGTATCCCTAATTTTCTCGAAACTCTGGATTCTGATAGAGGGCACTGAGACTTACACCTGAGTGCAAAAATGGAGGCTCTAGACCCTTCCAGAGCTGAGATATCGAAACTCAAAATTTCGACCCGAAAAAAAAACGACAGTGTTACCCCTTACGTGTTTTTTTTTTGGGCGAAAAATTTAGTATCCCCAATCTTCTCGAAACTCTGGATTCTGATAGAGGGCACTGAGACTTAGACCTGAGTGCAACAATGGAGGCTCTAGACCCTTCCAGAGCTGAGATATCGAAACTCAAAATTTCGACCTGAAAAAAAAATGACAGTGTTACCCCTTACGGTTTTTTTTTTGGACGAAAAATTTAGTATCCCCAATCTTCTCGAAACTCTGGATTCTGATAGAGGGCACTGAGACTTACACCTGAGCGCAAAAATGGAGGCTCTAGACCCTTCCAGAGCTGAGATATCAAAACTCAAAATTTCGACCTGAAAAAAAAAACGACAGTGTTACCCCTTACGTTTTTTTTTTTTGGGCGAAAAATTTAGTATCCCCAATCTTCTCGAAACTCTGGATTCTGATAGAGGGCACTGAGACTTACACCTGAGCGCAAAAATGGAGGCTCTAGACCCTTCCAGAGCTGAGATATCGAAACTCAAAATTTCGACCTGAAAAAAAAAACGACAGTGTTACCCCTTTTGGTTTTTTTTTTGGGCGAAAAATTTAGTATCCCCAATCTTCTCAAAACTCCGGATTCTGATAGAGGGCCATGAGACTTAGACCTGAGTGCAACAATGGAGGCTCTAGACCCTTCCAGAGCTGAGATATCGAAATTCAAAATTTTGAACAGAAAAAAAAAACGACAGTGTTACCCCTTACGTTTTTTTTTTTGGGCGAAAACTTAAGTATCCCCAATCTTCTCAAAACTCTGGATTCTGATAGAGGGCCATGAGACTTAGACCTGAGTGCAACAATGGAGGCTCTAGACCCTTCCAGAGCTGAGATATCGAAATTCAAAATTTCGACCAGAAAAAAAAATGACAGTGTTACCCCTTATGTTTTTTTTTTTGGGTGAAAAATTAAGTATCCCCAATCTTCTCAAAACTCCGGATTCTGATAGAGGGCCATGAGACATAGACCTGAGTGCAACAATGGAGGCTCTAGACCCTTCCAGAGCTGAGATATCAAAAATCAAAATTTCGACCCGAAAAAAAACGACAGTGTTACCCCTTACGTTTTTTTTTTTTGGGGCGAAAAATTAAGTATCCCCAATCTTCTCAAAACTCTGGATTCTGATAGAGGGCCATGAGACTTAGACCTGAGTGCAACAATGGAGGCTCTAGACCCTTCCAGAGCTGAGATATCGAAAATCAAAATTTCGACCCGTAAAAAAAACGACAGTGTTACCCCTTACGTTTTTTTTTTTTGGGCGAAAAATTAAGTATCCCTAATCTTCTCAAAACTCTGGATTCTGATAGAGGGCCATGAGACATAGACCTGAGTGCAACAATGGAGGCTCTAGACCCTTCCAGAGCTGAGATATCGAAAATCAAAATTTCGACCCGTAAAAAAAACGACAGTGTTACCCCTTACGTTTTTTTTTTTTGGGCGAAAAATTAAGTATCCCTAATCTTCTCAAAACTCTGGATTCTGATAGAGGGCCATGAGACTTAGACCTGAGTGCAACAATGGAGGCTCTAGACCCTTCCAGAGCTGAGATATCGAAAATCAAAATTTCGACCAGAAAAAAAAACGACAGTGTTACCCCTTACGGTTTTTTTTTGGGGCGAAAAATTAAGTATCCCTAATCTTCTCAAAACTCTGGATTCTGATAGAGGGCCATGAGACATAGACCTGAGTGCAACAATGGAGGCTCTAGACCCTTCCAGTGCTGAGATATCGAAACTCAAACTTTCGACCCGAAAAAAAAACGACAGTGTTACCCCTTACGTTTTTTTTTTTTGGGCGAAAAATTAAGTATCCCCAATCTTCTCAAAACTCTGGATTCTGATAGAGGGCCATGAGACTTAGACCTGAGTGCAACAATGGAGGCTCTAGACCCTTCCAGAGCTGAGATATCGAAAATCAAAATTTCGACCCGTAAAAAAAACGACAGTGTTACCCCTTACTTTTTTTTTTTTGGGCGAAAAATTAAGTATCCCTAATCTTCTCAAAACTCTGGATTTTGATAGAGGGCCATGAGACTTAGACCTGAGTGCAACAATGGAGGTTCTAGACCCTTTCAGTGCTGAGATATCGAAACTCAAACTTTCGAACCGAAAAAAAACGACAGTTACCCCTTACGTTTTTTTCTTTTTTTGGGCGAAAAATTAAGTATCCCCAATCTTCTCAAAACTCTGGATTCTTATAGAGGGTCTTGAGACATAGACCTGAGTGCAACAATGGAGGCTCTAGACCCTTCCAGAACTGAGATATCGAAAATCAAAATTTCGACCCGTAAAAAAAACGACAGTGTTACCCCTTACGTTTTTTTTTTGGGCGAAAAATTAAGTATCCCCAATCTTCTCAAAACTCTGGATTCTGATAGAGGGCCATGAGACTTAGACCTGAGTGCAACAATGGAGGCTCTAGACCCTTCCAGAGCTGAGATATCAAAATTCAAAATTTTGAGCAGAAAAAAAAACGACAGTGTTACCCCTTACGTTTTTTTTTTTTTGGGCGAAAAATTAAGTATCCCCAATCTTCTCAAAACTCTGGATTCTGATAGAGGGCCATGAGACTTAGACCTGAGTGCAACAATGGAGGCTCTAGACCCTTCCAGAGCTGAGATATCGAAATTCAAAATTTTGAACAGAAATAAAAACTACAGTGTTACCCCTTACGTTTTTTTTTTTGGGCGAAAAATTAAGTATCCCTAATCTTCTCAAAACTCTGGATTCTGATAGAGGGCCATGAGACTTAGACCTGAGTGCAACAATGGAGGCTCTAGACCCTTCCAGAGCTGAGATATCGAAAATCAAAATTTCGACCAGAAAAAAAAAACGACAGTGTTACCCCTTACGTTTTTTTTTTTGGGGCGAAAAATTAAGTATCCCAATCTTCTCAAAACTCTGGATTCTGATAGAGGGCCATGAGACTTAGACCTGAGTGCAACAATGGAGGCTCTAGACCCTTCCAGAGCTGAGATATCGAAATTCAAAATTTCGACCTGAAAAAAAAAAAACGACAGTGTTACCCCTTACGTTTTTTTTTTTTGGGCGAAAAATTTAGTATCCCCAATCTTCTCGAAACTCTGGATTCTGATAGAGGGCACTGAGACTTACACCTGAGTGCAACAATGGAGGCTCTAGACCCTTCCAGAGCTGAGATATCGAAACTCAAAATTTCGACCCGAAAAAAAAACGACAGTGTTACCCCTTACGTTTTTTTTTTTTGGGCGAAAAATTTAATATCCCCAATCTTCTCGAAACTCTGGATTCTGATAGAGGGCACTGAGACTTAGACCTGAGTGCAACAATGGAGGCTCTAGACCCTTCCAGAGCTGAGATATCGAAACTCAAAATTTCGACCTGAAAAAAAAACGACAGTGTTACCCCTTACGTTTTTTTTTTTGGACGAAAAATTTAGTATCCCCAATCTTCTCGAAACTCTGGATTCTGATAGAGGGCACTGAGACTTACACCTGAGCGCAAAAATGGAGGCTCTAGACCCTTCCAGAGCTGAGATATCGAAACTCAAAATTTCGACCTGAAAAAAAAAAACGACAGTGTTACTACCCCTTACGTTTTTTTTTTGGGCGAAAAATTTAGTATCCCCAATCTTCTCGAAACTCTGGATTCTGATAGAGGGCACTGAGACTTATACCTGAGTGCAACAATGGAGGCTCTAGACCCTTCCAGAGCTGAGATATCGAAACTCAAAATTTCGACCTGAAAAAAAAAACGACAGTGTTACCCCTTTTGGTTTTTTTTTTGGGCGAAAAATTTAGTATCCCCAATCTTCTCGAAACTCTGGATTCTGATAGAGGGCACTGAGACTTACACCTGAGTGCAACAATGGAGGCTCTAGACCCTTCCAGAGCTGAGATATCGAAACTCAAAATTTCGACCCGAAAAAAAAACGACAGTGTTACCCCTTACGTTTTTTTTTTTTGGGCGAAAAATTTAGTATCCCCAATCTTCTCGAAACTCTGGATTCTGATAGAGGGCACTGAGACTTAGACCTGAGTGCAACAATGGAGGCTCTAGACCCTTCCAGAGCTGAGATATCGAAACTCAAAATTTCGAACTGAAAAAAAAACGACAGTGTTACCCCTTACGTTTTTTTTTTTGGACGAAAAATTTAGTATCCCCAATCTTCTCAAAACTCTGGATTCTGATAGAGGGCACTGAGACTTACACCTGAGCGCAAAAATGGAGGCTCTAGACCCTTCCAGAGCTGAGATATCGAAACTCAAAATTTCGACCTGAAAAAAAAAAACGACAGTGTTACTACCCCTTACGTTTTTTTTTTGGGCGAAAAATTTAGTATCCCCAATCTTCTCGAAACTCTGGATTCTGATAGAGGGCACTGAGACTTACACCTGAGTGCAACAATGGAGGCTCTAGACCCTTCCAGAGCTGAGATATCGAAACTCAAAATTTCGACCTGAAAAAAAAAACGACAGTGTTACCCCTTTTGGTTTTTTTTTTGGGCGAAAAATTTAGTATCCCCAATCTTCTCGAAACTCTGGATTCTGATAGAGGGCACTGAGACTTACACCTGAGTGCAAAAATGGAGGCTCTAGACCAGTGGCGCAGATAGGATTTTTTAACTGGGGGGGACCAGGCTGTCAACAAATGATTTAAACTCAATTCGTGATTTAACATAATTTGGGCTTTAACTAGTGCTCAAGTAGTTACTTTGCGTTATTTTGGCAAATGATTTGGACTACAAAGCCAATGGGGGATTATTATTTTAAATCATGGATTACAACAATAAACAAAGG
Organism: Pimephales promelas; assembly: GCF_988280905.1. Classification (NCBI taxonomy): domain Eukaryota; kingdom Metazoa; phylum Chordata; class Actinopteri; order Cypriniformes; family Leuciscidae; genus Pimephales; species Pimephales promelas. The sequence goes on along the minus strand of NC_142792.1, from coordinate 24,975,411 downwards.
TAAAAAAAAAAAAAAAAAAAAAAAAAAAAAGGCCTTACAGATCACCACTAGATATGCATGATCAGACTGTTATTTGACTAGTATTCCAATCACCCGTGACCCATGTCTTCAGCAAAGTATTTATTATTTAAACATTTGATTATCTCGCAATGTCTATCATTATGAACAAAAAAGCAAAGAACCTATGTGCAAAAATAAAAATAATAATAAAATAAACTAAAATAACAACAACATATTTTTACTGTGGCTGCCCTCTTGCAGATCCTCACTTGACTGACTACTAGGGCCTGCCTTACTGTCATCAGATATTGCCCGCTGGCCAGGAGGACAACATTTTGAAGTTTATAATTTCAGTTAAACCTCCATACCTCTATAGACTTTCACAACAATGTGAAATACAACATATTCCAGAGAATCAATTGTTTAAAACTACTATTTCAAAAATATATAATAATAACTAAAATGTAAGTGTTAATTACAAGTTTGTTGCAATTTATAGATTAGAAATATCTTTCAAATGATGTATGACATATTAAGAAATGCTTTTCATAGCCCATAATTTTAGAATCTATATCCTCCGTTGCTCCGTACAGTAAAAAATAAAATAAAAATATGATTTCCTGCTATAAGAGGATGTCAAAAGTTTATGTAGGCCTTTACTTGTTGTTTGCATAAACCTTGCACTACATAAATTTACTTATTATAATTATTTTTATAGTAGTAACACAACAGTGAACATACCTCAGTCAATTTATACAGTACAATGGGTTAAATAATTAGATAAAACATTATTACCTGACGACGATAAATTGTTTGATTTATCCAACCGTTCTTTTTGTGTTCATTCATTATTTGCCTCTGTCCACTCATCTTAATGCATAGTTATGGTCTCCACATTTTGCAGTGTTTACTAAGTGCAAGCAAAAGCCTTATTTTCAGACTAGCTATTCCCCTTAACAAATCTAATCTGCCACATCTGGGAAAGTTTTTTTTTTTTTTTTTTTTTTAAACGAGGTGATGCTTTAATGTGGCATTTATACAGTCGATTTTTTTTTTCAGTTAAGAAAATCACCGATCAGCTCAGTCATAGATTGTATTTGATCACTATGGTTACCGGTCCGCTTCTACAGGCACGATGGAGGCAGCTAGCTCGCCATAGGACCCCGAGGATGTCACTCAAGAGGAGTCGTAGCACACACACTGAGAGAGAGTGTAAACGTCGGTGGCATGATGGCATCGTGTGTTTATTGACAACAGAACAGCGTGTAGTGAGAACATAGGGTACAAAGTAATGGTGACCGGTGTAGTAGATTATTATTGTGCGTGTCCCGGCCCGCCGCTGCTTCAGATCGGGTCGGGGCACGCACAACAATAACTTTGGCTAGCGAAAACACTGGTTATCCTCTGGTTTACCGATTTTTTCGACTTTCATAGGGATAGTGAGGGCGGGGGACGGATCGGGTCACTATGAATCTGGGGGGGACATGTCCCCCCCGTCCCCAGTGCTATCTGCGCCCCTGCTCTAGACCCTTCCAGAGCTGAGATATCGAAACTCAAAATTTCGACCCGAAAAAAAAACCGACAGTGTTACCCCTTACGTTTTTTTTTTTTTTTGGCGAAAAATTAAGTATCCCCAATCTTCTCAAAACTCTGGATTCTGATAGAGGGCACTGAGACTTACACCTGAGTGCAAAAATGGAGGCTCTAGACTCTTCCAGAGCTGAGATATCGAAACTCAAAATTTCGACCCGAAAAAAAAACGACAGTGTTACCCCTTACGTTTTTTTTTTTTGGCGAAAAATTTAGTATCCCCAATCTTCTCGAAACTCTGGATTCTGATAGAGGGCACTGAGACTTACACCTGAGCGCAAAAATGGAGGCTCTAGACCCTTCCAGAGCTGAGATATCGAAACTCAAAATTTCGACCTGAAAAAAAAACGACAGTGTTACCCCTTACGTTTTTTTTTTTGGGCGAAAAATTTAGTATCCCCAATCTTCTCGAAACTCTGGATTCTGATAGAGGGCACTGATACTTACACCTGAGCGCAAAAATGGAGGCTCTAGAACCTTCCAGAGCTGAGATATCGAAACTCAAAATTTCGACCTGAAAAAAAAACCGACAGTGTTACCCCTTACGTTTTTTTTTTTGGGCGAAAAATTTAGTATCCCCAATCTTCTCGAAACTCTGGATTCTGATAGAGGGCACTGAGACTTACACCTGAGCGCAAAAATGGAGGCTCTAGACCCTTCCATAGCTGAGATATCGAAACTCAAAATTTCGACCTGAAAAAAAAACCGACAGTGTTACCCCTTACGTTTTTTTTTTTTTGGGCGAAAAATTTAGTATCCCTAATTTTCTCGAAACTCTGGATTCTGATAGAGGGCACTGAGACTTACACCTGAGTGCAAAAATGGAGGCTCTAGACCCTTCCAGAGCTGAGATATCGAAACTCAAAATTTCGACCCGAAAAAAAAACGACAGTGTTACCCCTTACGTTTTTTTTTTTTGGGCGAAAAATTAAGTATCCCCAATCTTCTCGAAACTCTGGATTCTGATAGAGGGCACTGAGACTTACACCTGAGTGCAAAAATGGAGGCTCTAGACTCTTCCAGAGCTGAGATATCGAAACTCAAAATTTCGACCCGAAAAAAAAACGACAGTGTTACCCCTTACGTTTTTTTTTTTTGGGCGAAAAATTTAGTATCCCCAATCTTCTCGAAACTCTGGATTCTGATAGAGGGCACTGAGACTTACACCTGAGTGCAAAAATGGAGGCTCTAGACCCTTCCAGAGCTGAGATATCGAAACTCAAAATTTCGACCCGAAAAAAAACCCACAGTGTTACCCCTTACGTTTTTTTTGGGGGGGCAAAAAATTTAGTATCCCCAATCTTCTTGAAACTCTGGATTCTGATAGAGGGCACTGAGACTTACACCTGAGTGCAAAAATGGAGGCTCTAGACCCTTCCAGAGCTGAGATATCGAAACTAAAAATTTCGACCCGAAAAAAAAACGACAGTGTTACCCCTTACGTTTTTTTTTGGGGGGGGGGGGCGAAAAATTAAGTATCCCCAATCTTTTCGAAACTCTGGATTCTGATAGAGGGCACTGAGACTTACACCTGAGTGCAAAAATGGAGGCTCTAGACCCTTCCAGAGCTGAGATATCGAAACTCAAAATTTCGACCTGAAAAAAAAAACGACAGTGTTACCCCTTACGTTTTTTTTTTTTGGGCGAAAAATTTAGTATCCCCAATCTTCTCGAAACTCTGGATTCTGATAGAGGGCACTGAGACTTACACCTGAGCGCAAAAATGGAGGCTCTAGACACTTCCAGAGCTGAGATATCGAAACTCAAAATTTCGACCTGAAAAAAAAACGACAGTGTTACCCCTTACGTTTTTTTTTTTTGGGCGAAAAATTTAGTATCCCCAATCTTCTCGAAACTCTGGATTCTGATAGAGGGCACTGAGACTTACACCTGAGCGCAAAAATGGAGGCTCTAGACACTTCCAGAGCTGAGATATCGAAACTCAAAATTTCGACCCGAAAAAAAAAACGACAGTGTTACCCCTTACGTTTTTTTTTTTGGGCGAAAAATTTAGTATCCCCAATCTTCTCGAAACTCTGGATTCTGATAGAGGGCACTGAGACTTACACCTGAGTGCAAAAATGGAGGCTCTAGACCCTTCCAGAGCTGAGATATCGAAACTCAAAATTTCGACCCGAAAAAAAAACGACAGTGTTACCCCTTACGTTTTTTTTGGGGGGGGGGCGAAAAATTAAGTATCCCCAATCTTCTCGAAACTCTGGATTCTGATAGAGGGCACTGAGACTTACACCTGAGCGCAAAAATGGAGGCTCTAGACCCTTCCAGAGCTGAGATATCGAAACTCAAAATTTCGACCCGAAAAAAAAACGACAGTGTTACCCCTTACGTTTTTTTTTTTTGGGCGAAAAATTTAGTATCCCCAATCTTCTCGAAACTCTGGATTCTGATAGAGGGCACTGAGACTTACACCTGAGTGCAAAAATGGAGGCTCTAGACCCTTCCAGAGCTGAGATATCGAAACTCAAAAATTCGACCCGAAAAAAAAAACGACAGTGTTACCCCTTACGTTTTTTTGGGGGGGGGGCGAAAAATTAAGTATCCCCAATCTTCTCGAAACTCTGGATTCTGATAGAGGGCACTGAGACTTACACCTGAGCGCAAAAATGGAGGCTCTAGACACTTCCAGAGCTGAGATATCGAAACTCAAAATTTCGACCCGAAAAAAAAAACGACAGTGTTACCCCTTACGTTTTTTTTTTTTGGGCGAAAAATTTAGTATCCCCAATCTTCTCGAAACTCTGGATTCTGATAGAGGGGACTGAGACTTACACCTGAGCGCAAAAATGGAGGCTCTAGACACTTCCAGAGCTGAGATATCGAAACTCAAAATTTCGACCCGAAAAAAAAAAAGACAGTGTTACCCCTTACGTTTTTTTTTTTGGGCGAAAAATTTAGTATCCCCAATCTTCTCGAAACTCTGGATTCTGATAGAGGGCACTGAGACTTACACCTGAGTGCAAAAATGGAGGCTCTAGACCCTTCCAGAGCTGAGATTTCGAAACTCAAAATTTCGACCCGAAAAAAAAACGACAGTGTTACCCCTTACTTTTTTTTTTTTGGCGAAAAATTAAGTATCCCCAATCTTCTCGAAACTCTGGATTCTGATAGAGGGCACTGAGACTTACACCTGAGCGCAAAAATGGAGGCTCTAGACCCTTCCAGAGCTGAGATATCGAAACTCAAAATTTCGACCTGAAAAAAAAAACGACAGTGTTACCCCTTACGTTTTTTTTTTTTGGGCGAAAAATTTAGTATCCCCAATCTTCTCGAAACTCTGGATTCTGATAGAGGGCACTGAGACTTACACCTGAGAGCAAAAATGGAGGCTCTAGACCCTTCCAGAGCTGAGATATCGAAACTCAAAATTTCGACCCGAAAAAAAAACGACAGTGTTACCCCTTACGTTTTTTTTTTTTGGGCGAAAAATTTAGTATCCCCAATCTTCTCGAAACTCTGGATTCTGATAGAGGGCACTGAGACTTACACCTGAGTGCAAAAATGGAGGCTCTAGACCCTTCCAGAGCTGAGATATCGAAACTCAAAAATTCGACCCGAAAAAAAAACGACAGTGTTACCCCTTACGTTTTTTTTTTTTTTGGCGAAAAATTAAGTATCCCCAATCTTCTCGAAACTCTGGATTCTGATAGAGGGCACTGAGACTTACACCTGAGCGCAAAAATGGAGGCTCTAGACCCTTCCAGAGCTGAGATATCAAAACTCAAAATTTCAACCCGAAAAAAAAAACGACAGTGTTACCCCTTACGTTTTTTTTGGGGGGGCGAAAAATTAAGTATCCCCAATCTTCTCGAAACTCTGGATTCTGATAGAGGGCGCTGAGACTTACACCTGAGCGCAAAAATGGAGGCTCTAGACCCTTCCAGAGCTGAGATATCGAATCTCAAAATTTCGACCCGAAAAAAAAACGACAGCGTTACCCCTTATACAGTTTAATTTTGCTAATCTAATCTAACTTGTGAAGTGACAAGGACTTAAATCCACTACAAGAAAATAGTTCTTAGAAAATATTTACCCTATCCTGACCATAATTACTGATTAAAAATAGACATGTTAAAATAACCAGAGATACTTGAGAACTGTCTGTGATTGGTGGTTACGACTGTTTTTAACAGGATAGACACTTTTATTTGACAGTTATGAGAAAGGAAATCATGGGAGAGAGAGAGGATGTGACATGCAGCAAAGGACCGGGATTTGATCCATGGTCGGCTGCGTACATATACGCATTTAACTTCGCTATGCCATGGCCACCCCACTCTAGCTTTGTGTCCCATCTTGGCCACCCCCCAAAAAATGTCCTGGATACGCCACTGCTCTCCACTGGAGCGTGTTAACGCAAACGTGTAAGTTTCACGTTTGAGGGGGTTAAACTAAACCGTGACATCTACACATTTTCAAAAGTGGACCAACATGATTATTTCACGTCTTGTCGTGATACGGGTTGGGCACTGAAGTTACAGGAGTTTCTTCCCGCAACGGAACTAGGTTGAGTATTTAAAAGGTTATGGTTAACACGGTTAACGTGGTTTAACGTCGATGTAATACGTTGTTTTAGCGTACCTTTTGCTTAAACGAGGAGCTGGGGGACGCCCAAAAAAATAGATATTTTACTCATTAGGCTGCTTCATTAAAAACGTGACATTTAGACGTTTTCTTCGGCGTGGATCCAGGCAAAAGAATCCTTTTCACCTTGAAAATAATAAATGTTTTTTTTTTTTTTTGCATTTTAAATAATAGAACATTTCTCAGTGATCGTAAACAAAACAAAATTAAATTTTTTCGGTTTAATAAAAACCAATAGGTCATGATGGTAAGTTTCAGTTTAAGTGTAAGTTTCACGTTTGAGGGGGTTTAAACCGTGACATCTACATGTTTTCAAAAGTGGACCAACGTGATTATTTCACATCCTGCCGTGATACCGGGTTGAAGAAATGTTGTTTTGGCCACTTTGTTTGATATAATCACAACAATTTAACGTAAGCAAGAATGGGATTTGAACTCAGATCTTCTTGATTAAAACCCAACGCTTTATCAATTGAGCCACTGAGTCTGTTGAGTTCAAGGGTGTATTGAATGAATTTTTATTGACGGTTTGGTTTTATTTGTTGGAAAAATAAATATAGAAATATGATTTGACACAAGAGGGCAGTATAGCCCTATTTATGGTTTTGAGTTTAAACTAAACCGTGACATCTGCACATTTTCCAAAGTGGACCAAAGTGATTATTTCACGTCTTGTCGTGATACGGGTTGGGCACTGAAGTTACAGGAGTTTCTTCCCGTTGCTAAGCAACGGAACTAGGTTGAGTATTTAAAAGGTTATGGTTAACACCGTTAACGTGGTTTAACGTCGATGTAATACGTTGTTTTAGCGTACCTTTTGCTTAAATGAGGAGCTGGGGGACGCCCAAGAAAATAGACATTTTACTCATTAGGCTGCTTCATTAAAAATGTGACATTTAGACGTTTTCTTCGGCATGGATCTAGGCAAAAGAATCCTTTTCACCTTGAAAATAATAAATGTTTTTTGTTTTTTTGTTTTTTTGCATTTTAAATAATAGAACATTTCTCAGTGATCGTAAATAAAACAAAATTTAATTTTTTCGGTTTAATGAAAACCTGACATCTACACATTTTCCAAACTGGAATATTTAGGCTGCTTCATTAAAAATGTGACATTTAGACGTTTTCTTCGGCGTGGATCCAGGCAAATGAATCCTTTTCACCTTGAAAGTAATAAAAAAAAAAATTAAGGCAAATGAATCCTTTTCACCTTGAAAGTAATAAAAAAATTTTTTTTTCCTTTTTAAATAATAGAACATTTCTCAGTGATCGTAAATAAAACAAAATTCCATTTTTCTCGGTTTAATGAAAACCGATAGGTCGTTAAGGCAGAGGCGAATAAACATCTGGATATCTCTCCACTGGAGCGTGTTAACGCAAACGTGTAAGTTTCACGTTTGAGGTGGTTAAACCGTGACATCTACACATTTTCCAAAGTGGACTATTTAGGCTGCTTCATTAAAAACGTGACATTTAGACGTTTTTTCGCCGTGGATCAAGGCAAATGAATCCTTTTCACCTTGAAAATAATAAATGTTTTTTGCATTTTAAATAATAGACCATTTCTCAGTGATCGTCAATAAAACAAAATTGCATTTTTCTCGGTTTAATGAAAACCAATAGGTCGTGATGGTAAGTTTCAGTTTAAGTGCAAGTTTCACGTTTGAGGGGGTTTAAACCGTGACATCTACACGTTTTCAAAAGTGAACCAACCGGGTTGAAGAAATGTTGTTTTGGCCACTTTGTTTGATATAATCACAACAATTGAACGTAAGCAAGAATGGGAATTGAACTCAGGACTTCTTGATTAAAGCCCAACGCTTTATCAACTGAGCCACTGAGTCTGTTGAGTTTAAGTGTGAATTGGATGGGTTTTATTGCGGGTTTGGTTTTTTTTTTGTTAAAAAGATAAAAAATTTTGTTTTGTTTTTGTAGATTTTTGTTGAAAAAAGATATGATATGTCATCGATATATCCCGATTTTTTTATCAGACATAGGTGGAAACCATAGTAGTGAGCCGCTGGCAGAGCCTGCGTACGTCACAGGGGAAAACAACTTCAAATAGGAAAATTCAACTGCAGTAGCCACCGTTCAACTCGAATAGGGCAGCACTCAGACGTTTTAACACTATTTATTGTAGAATTAAAACACTTTATACCCAAATTTCAAAACATTTAGTCGAATCAATGAACAGCTCCAATAAACCCCCAGTCTTACAGATCATTAACTAAAAAAAGTTGTTTTAGGGTTTAGTTACCCTTTAACAAGCAATGAGGTGATGTTAGTCTATGGTTACTAATGAGTAAAGTAAAATAATGACACAATGATACACTTACAAATTGTTAACTAAAATATGAAAAAACGTACACTAAGAGTGCCATCCTTATTCCTTTACACCACCAGTACAAAAGACAAAGATACAAATTATTTGTAGTTCTTTTATTTTTTTAATACAATTAAACAGCCCAACAAAGCCCAAACATGCCTGTAAAGACACGCATAAGGTATTTTTAAATGTAAAAGCTATAAAGCTAATGCTAGTAGAAGCATATACATTTAAACAATAAAAAATACAGTTACTATTACTGTACATAACTTCATGAAAAATCCCATTACAACATACATACAAACATGTCTTTAATTATTAATTCTGTTTAACAAAGCATGAATCTTATTTCTTGTTTTATTTTTTCAGCTATATGAATTACATAATCTTTTTACTTCATTATATTTACACAACTTGAAATTGAAGTAATTATATATAAGACATGTAAAGCACATTATGTTCAGAAATTGTCAGTTTTATCCAGGTTAATGTCTCAGTTATTTATAGACAGACAAGCAGTCAGAGAGATAGAAGACATATAGATTTATTGTACCTTAAGGTTCAAGGATCTGACATTGATGGGGACTTTCTCCTGGGCTAATGAAGCCATTACATTGAACTATTTTAGCATAGCTAAAGACAGATTCCTTAGGAATACGTGGTAAACTGGGATCTGATCGATTTACATAGAAAAAGCCAAATCTTTCTTCAAAACCTGCCCCCCATTCCACATTGTCCATTAGTGACCAGGCAGTGTAGCCACGGACGTCCACACCATCCAGCAAACGCGCTGAAAGCAAACAATAATATTAATAATGCATGGAAACGCATCACGGAAATCTGTTGTTTAATGTTGTCCTTTTCGATCTTATTACCTTTCAGGGCCTGATTGATATAGGTATTATAGTAGTGGATACGGGGGACATCATTCAGATCTATTGGTCCTCGTTCTGATACGCCATTCTCTGTTATGTAAACAGCAGGGTCTCCATATTCATCTTTGATGAACTTCAGAACTTTTCGGAATCCCGCAGGATTTACTTTCAACCAGAAGGATCCAGATTCCAGCCATGTGCGATCTGATACAACTCCAACACCCCTGGAGTAGATGGCAACATAATTTAACATTTTATTGCAAAATGTTACAATATTATTAGCCATCTCTTTAAAAAAAGTTGGAAATATAAGTATGTCAGTACTTAGGGTGATACATATTACATAGGAAATCTCAACTGCATTATAGTATCTTTACAAAATGTAAGCTATATAATCACACAGCAATTATCTTCTAAATGTGACTAAGGCATAAACACTATGATTTTCTTTAAAGCTACTTTGTAACAATGTGTGTTGTAAAAAGTGCTATACACATAAATCTGACTTGACATAATAAACATTGATGCAGGTTTTAAACAAACTGGACCTGACACAGAATGAATTTGCCGAATAAAACTAAAAGGCTACCTGTCTGCATCATAGTCCTCGAAGTCTTTGTAGTCCAAGTAATGGGTTAAGACAGAGGTGTAGTGATTGAATCCAAAATAATCATGAGTACCATTAATCCTCGCTATTTCAGCAGGGGTAAATTCTGGAAGCCTGATAGATGTGAAATGCAAACGTGAAAGCATTTATAAGCACTGAAACTTTTTAATACAAAGCTTTAAATTCCAACCAAACAAGATAATGTGAATTACCTTGATTGAGGTCGGCCAGCCGCCAAACTTCTCTCTCGAATTCTGTCTTTCATTATAGCACTGTAATCTCCTCTGAACACAGGATGAGCAAACCAACCCAGCATGAACTGTTTCAAGAAGAAGAGTGGCTCATTGTTTATTTATGCACATGGTTACACACTGTTCGTATGGTTGAATCACAAATCCATACCTGAAGATAACGCACGGCAGAATCCACGTCTTCCTGTTTGTATGGGTTTCTTGGTTCTGCCCAGTCAGAGTTTAGAGTGATGCTGATAAGGCCACCATATTTTGCACGATACTTGTCATTATACAGATGCCAGGCCTCAGCATGAGCCTTGATGAGGTTGTGTGCCGCAACATATGGTGCAGTGGCCGGTCTGGAATTTATACCTGTACACAGATAGACCATCATCAATAACTGCATTTTGTATTATTAGATGTGAACACAGAAACTGGCTTAATCACATTTTACCAAAATTAAAGGTATAATTTGAATGGCGAATGATACCTGGTGCTGCAGTTCCATAGCCATATCCTGCCAAAGCAACATTCAGGGGTTCATTTAAAGTGATCCAGAACTTCACTCTGTCCCCCAGACTGTTGAACACAACATCAGCATACTCTCTGAACCTATCGACAACCGTTTCATTCTCCCAGCCACCAACATCCTGGAGTGCTTGTGGGAGATCCCAGTGATACAAGGTCACCTGCCAGATAAAAATGATTAATAGACTGTCAAATTATTTTAAGCTACCAGAGAGCATTTTTAGCATGCAAAAAAAATTATTTCAAATTAGTCTACCTGTGGCTGGATGTTAGCTGCCAAAAGTGCATCTACAAGCCTATTATAGTAGTTGAGTCCAGCTTCATTAATTTTCCTGTTTGTTCCATCTGGCATAATTCTGGCCCATGCAACAGACATCCGGTAGTGGCCGACCCTCAGTTTTTTGACATTATCGACATCATCAGCGATTCTGTTGTAGCTGTCACAGGCAATGTCACCATTGTCGTCTTTAGCTATTTTTGAAGGAGTGTGCGCATATTTGTCCCAAATACTGAGACCTTTTCCATCTGTTCTCCAGGCTCCCTCTATCTGTGGTTTTAAAGCATAACATGAAATATTTTTACATAACCATAATTTTAAGCAAATATATGATTAATATATATATGTGTGATTAAAATTAAATTAATTCTTTTTTAATGAATTTTTTTATGAATTGTACCTGATATGCAGCTGTTGCTGTGCTCCACATAAATTCCTCTGGAAAATGTCCATATAACATTTCTTCCTCCTCTGGCAGTGGAAAGCCATTATTTCTTATTATATCATAAAGGAGGTGAGCTGAGCGCTTTGGAGTTCTTGCCCGATTTGAAAGGAAAAAGTTCACATGGTGAAGTCCATAGCTAGGATAGTAACCATTTAGCCACTCAAATGAGTCCATCAGAGAGCTAACAATATAACCCTTAAGCCGAACTCCATCCAGGTTGTGTGCTAAAAAGACAGAACATTTAAATGTGTCAAATGTACAATTTAACATCATTACAAACATTAAGCCATTTTCACTAATACTTTTTGCATTAAAAACTCTTTATAAGCAGACAAATACGTGTGTATGCACTGAGAACCATTGTTTACATACCTTTAAGAGCCTCATCAACATAAGTCTTAAGAAAGAATACTCGATCGGTGTCATCAACCGTCATGGCAGGGACTGTAGCCACACCATTTTCTGTTATGTAAATCTCAGGGTCTCCATACTCTTCCTTTAACCAGTTAAGAAGTCTTCTGAGTCCCCAAGAAACAGTCTTCTGGTGACTAACAGCGGTATTTTCAGAGCCCTCAGGAAAGTCCTTCTCAACATCCTGGTCAGTCTGATAAGACTCAACGTCAAGTGTGCTGGTCACATGGCGCGCGACTTTGGTTGTGTATGTGTTAATGCAGAATACATCAGCCGTTCCTTGGATAAAGGCTTTGTCTTCGTCAGTAAAAGAAGGCAGGCGGGATTCTGTCAAGCCTTGAAGTTCACTCTTGTTGCCAACCTGCCACTTCATGGCATCAGGGTAGTCACCATTTTTAAATATGGGATGTGCAAACCAGCCTAGTTGGAACTGAAGGGCTCGATCAGCTGCCACCACCTCTCGAGGGATGTTGACGTTCAGGGGTTCTGCCCATTCGGCATTTAGACTAATGGATACCAGACCTCCTTGAGATGCCCTGTAATTCACATCATAGGTGTGATAAGCTTGTGCATGAGCTTTCAGGAGGTTGTGTGCAACCCTGTATGGAGCATCTCCAGGTTGGTTTACGTTAGGTGGAATCTGACCTAGTCCATATCCGGACCATGCAATTGTCTGGGGCTCATTAAATGTGATCCAAAACTTCACCCTGTCTCCAAATGTTGCATAACAGAAGTCACAATATTCATTAAATATGCCAATTAATTCGGGGTTGTCCCAACCGTTGATGTTCTGTAAAGCCTGTGGCAGGTCCCAATGGTAGAGAGTCACCATGGGTGTGATATTGTTTGCCAAGAGACCATCAATGAGCCTGTTGTAATAGTCCACACCCTTCTGGTTAAGAGAAGATTTTTTCCCACTGGGAAAAATTCGAGACCATGACAAGGAGAATCTATAAGTCTGCAATTTTAGGGCTCTCAACATGTACAGATCCTCATCTATTTTATTGTAGCTGTCACATGCAATATTACCATTGTCATTGTTTGGGATCATACCAGGTGTTTGAGTGAAAGTATCCCAAACACTTGGTCCTTTTCCATCTGCATTCCAGCCACCTTCTACCTGATATGCTGAAGAAGAGACACCCCATTGGAATCCCTCTGGAAATGTCCCATAGTGATAGAGCTGTCTCTCAAACTTGGTCTGAGGGGAGAACTTTTCAAAAACAACCTTGGATTTTGAAGGAACTTCAGATGGTGGCAGACTAGGAAGTTTTGTGCTCTCAATTTTATTTCCAGAGATTTGCATTTTAGAGCTTGCTGGAGTCTCAGCAAATCCATTATGCTCTATCACCTTTGAATAGTAATATCCCGATGCTTTGGGGATTCTTGGCCTGTCAGGATCATCAAAGTTTACATAGTGCAATCCAAATCGTTGACTGTAGCCTTGAGGACCCTCAAAACCATCCATCAGAGACTGGGCTGTAAACCTTTGGATGACAATACCATCCAAATGCACAGCTGTAGTAGAAAGAAGTAGTTAGTAGATAGTGATTTTGTATTACTGTATATAGTCTGATGTTAAGGTTTGGCAAGGGCTTTGTTACATTAGTAGAAGATTGTTTTAAGGTCAGTCTGTGTAAAATCTGATGTTGTTGGTAACCAAAAACTAAGAACTGTAAATTTATTGCAGAATCTAACATATATTTCATATATCTTCAGCTCCATGAAGGATTCATTATTCCCAAGCCAATAAACACCATGTTTAGTGTATATTATACTCTGTAATTATGATTTTTGGAAAGACAAACCTGATTCCTTCAAGTATACACAGTTAAAAGTCATCTCAGGGTGCAAATATTTTCATATGTAGCCCATTAAGTTGTAAAAAATGAAACAGTTGCAGATGTGGGTGACATTGAAGCCTTAATTACATCCATGAAAAACACAAGGAGACATTTTAAGCGTAAAAGCTCAAATGTGATGTGAGTAAAATGATGTGTGATGTGAGAAAAATATTTGTTCATTTATCAGTGTTGACTAACTAGGTGAATCTTGAAAGTGGCTTAAAAGTAGGTCTACATGAGCCCTGTTTCCATGCAAAAAGATATTTGTCCCAGGCTATCCTGATAAGCAAGTATGACCAACAAACTTTTTGAGATATCAGATACTCTATACATGGCTTCCCTATATGGCATTTTATCAAAATAATGAATACTTCAAATCTAAAAATGTTAGAATCTCCAAGAAATACCTTATCGACAGAATTAGGTCACAAATTCACTGATTTCACACAGAATGACCTGTTATCACTAAAAATATTAATATAATAATAGTTTTAAAAAATTGACCAGTTGCCATTTAATACTGACCTTTCATTGCTTCATTAATGTAAGCTTTGAGATAGTCGACACGCTCATTGTCATTGAGCAGATCACCATAGTTCTCAGTTGGCATTCCGTTTCCTGTGATATAGATGGGCACGTTTGTGATGGATGTGTACTCTAAATAGATAAAGTTCAATAACCGCCGAAGCCCCCATGGAACAGACTGGATCTGGTCACTAGCTGTGGTTGGCCATGTGGGGTCCAAATAAGCCTCGAAGTCCCCAACATTGTTGGGTCCAGCGTCACATCTACCCAAGCTCTCGCCAATGAGTCGGGAAGTGTAGTGATTCAGTCCGAAGAAATCAGCTGTGCCTCGGATTCTTTGTTTCTCTGCCTCAGTGAAGACGGGGAGTCTTGCCAGCTCTACACCACACTCAGCTTTCTTTAGCTCTATTTGATTCTTCAGCACGGCTGGATAGTCACCATCTACAAATATAGGGTGAGCAAACCAGCCCAGCTTGAAGTTCAAATAACGCTCTGCTGCTGCAACGTCCTGATCACTTGTGGGATTCCTTGGCTCTGCCCAATCGGAGTTAAGAGCAATGCCCACTTTTCCACTGTACAGCGTCCTGTAATTGTCATTATAAATATGCCAGGCTTCAGCATGAGATTTCAGAACATTGTGCGTCACCTGTGAAAACAAGCAAAGCATTGCCAATATATACTTTATAAAATCATATAAAAGATGGTACTTTTTCTGATTGACAAACGCACCTTGTAAGAGGCTATTATTGGGTCATTCATACGTGGGGGATGTTCCCCTGTTCCATACCCCAAGTTGCTCACTACCCAGGGGCTGCCGAAAGTGATCCATGTTTTGACTCTGTCTCCATAACGAGAGAAGCAAAAGTCAGAAAATTCTTTGAAAGCGTCCACAATAGAGTCATTAACCCAGCCTCCTGAGTCCTGCAGAGCTTGGGGAAGGTCCCAATGATGCAGGGTAACAGTAGGCTCGATGCCGGATTGTAGAAGTGTGTTAATCATCTTGTCATAATAAGCAGCCCCCTCTTCAACCAAACTTTCTCTGCGACCAGTGGGGAAAATGCGAGCCCAGGAAATTGAGAACTGATAATTAGGTGCCATCATTCCCCTAAGCAGATACGCATCATAATCTACCTTATGATAACTATCACAGGCCAAATCAGTGGTCTGGTTTTCAAAGACATGGCCCTCGTGGCTAAAACGATCCCATATGGTCTCACCCTTCCCGTGCTCAGCCCATCCACCCTCCACTTTGAAACTCTCACTGGAGACAGACCATTCAAAATCAACTGGGAACGAGCCACTCAGAAACTCATCACGCTCAGCTTCGCTTTGACCTTTGAATTTCTCCCAGACCTTCAGGTATGAGATTGCAGAAGCTGATTTCTGATGGACAGGAATCCTGAACTTCTGTGGCTTTGCATTACTGGAGCTCAAAAAAACAGCCAACAAACCGAGAGAAAGAAATCCCTCTAGGACCTTCATCGTGTCAGTTGTAAGTGTGGAAGAGTGGGGAAAGCTCTTTATAACCACACTTGGCTGTTATGTCAGTTATACAATCGGTTATACAACAGTGTCAGATATACAATCAGTTATAGAGTTATACAAGAGTCACTTATGCAATCATATGACTTTAATCCAATTAGTGATAGAGTTTATGGCAGTCACGGTGTGTTCACATGTGTAGTTTGGTTGGCTTGGTTCGTTTGGTCCGGACCAAAAAAAAAAGGGTAGTCTTGGTGCTCTTAGTGGAAAACAGTCGTGTTTGTGAAATATGAAATAATTTTTTGATTTTCTGTCTGAGTTAGTACTAGCTGCAGATAAAGTCTTTATTATTGATGAACAAAGGAAGAAAATGAAAAAGATGCATTGATGTTGGCATTTATAGATATTTTAAACTATTGGGAGTTAAACAACACCTGTCAGAACGTAATCATGCTTTAGGTTTTGATGTGGACACATGGAAAGTATGTTATAAATTTATGTAATGCTTTGCATAATAATAAAAAGTATATTAGTTGTACATTTCTCTCCAAAAATAATTCTCAGATAATGGATAAGGTTTGTATGAAATGAAACGGTGGCATTACATCACCACCTAGTGTACAACACACAGTAGCAACCAGGTTCATTACAATTATTTAACACATACAAACATTAAAATTATTACAAATTTGATTAATTCAATAACAAAATATGTGACTATTTCAATAATATTTTTTGTTATTGCACTGTGAAAATCTATTACAATGTATAATCATCATAAACAATGTTTTTGGTAAAGTGTTAACATAAAACAAATGAGAGGGACAGAGATTTAATAAAGATTATATAGATTATACAGATTATGTTGTTTTGAAACCAAAATAAAACATTCCACAAGCATCCACAAGATCAGTGATACAGCATTTTAATTGGTGAGAACTAGCAAAGGTTTTAAATCACACATCTTGATGGTAGTCGATTACCTTTCCTTGGTCTGTATACAAGATTAAAGAATGAGACAAGATTAAATTGAAACACTTACGCACGATTCAAGATTCACACATATGCATAAAGATGCTGGGATCTGTAGGTCACTATGAAATAGTTTGAATTTAAAATTTTTACTGTATTTCTTTTTTGAAGTGTTATTTTTCTGGACTCCAGCTTGATGTTTAAATGCAATGCCGCTAATCAAAAAGCATGTGTAATATTCAAAACTATGTCATTTACCGTGTTTTGTGTTTTAATTTTTGATTTAAAAATGCATGATTTAATATAAATTGCGGTGGTAATCAAATGAATGCATAAAACACTTGATTCTACGATTCTGCAATAGGGCCCTATGATTTTTAGTAAATTCAAATGTCTAACAAGCATTAACAAGATAATTATTTCCAATGTGTAAAGATGTAGCGCTCTAATAAATATGAGAGTACAATATTGAACTTACTAATACAAACATCATATATAAAAATGTACAGTTTAAGTTAAGTTGGTTATTAAAAATATAAGGCATTAAATAGAACAATCATTTTCAGCCTATAGGTGTTTTCAAGCTGCAAACATTCATAACATGTGCTAATTGATTGTACATATCTGAAAAATAATGCACGTGGCGGTAACCTTTTTTTCCCAAACATGAACACAATTAAACAGTATATAACTTTTAAGTCAAAGTTCAGCAAATTAACATTGCATAAGTGCGTTTAAGTGCGTCATTGATTTTATGGATCACGTCATTCATTTATTACTGGTCATTCACATGTTAAGGTTTCCTTGATTAAGTCTCCAGTTACTGACATAACCTCGGCTCCCAAAAATGAGGGAACTATCCTCCTAGAATAATGAAGCCTTATGGTTTTTTAACTTTAAAAGTTAACAACAATACTGAAGTTAACAATGATACCTGCTTACCTTTAGTTTTTGACTTGGATAAATATTCACATTCTTCATGGTATCGTTTGCTGGGAAAATAAGCTTTTATCATATTGCACAATCATTTGTTTTCACTGAAGTTCTGTTCACAATGTTGATCTAGTTGCCGTGAAAATTGTGTCATGTGCTGTTGCTTCACCCATCATGAGGGGCGTCACTCGGATTTTCATTTTATGAGAATGAGGGTATTTAATGAGGGTATTATTTGAAATAATAATAAATAAGGTACACTTTAGTTTAGGATCTAATGCTCACTATTAACCAATTTCATTACCATGCAAATGCAGGGATTTATTGTGGTCCGGAATGTGAGGTTGGTTATTTAGGGGGGTTAAGGGTTTCCCCGAGAAAATTTTGTTTTCTCTGATTTCTCTGATATGTGCATTTTAGGATGTTTTGAAGACCAAAAAAAATAGATGGTGGGCAGCTGATTATTTCTCTCTCCTCATCAGCATCACCTTCTTTTGCTCTTAGTTTTCTCCTAAAGCTAAGCTTTGACAGATACAGGCTTTTCATTTTTGTCTGTCAGTGAAGAAAGTAAACATAGGGTCAACTGATTTTGTCTATGAATAATTTTTCTCAGATGTGTTTATTTAATGAAAGCTACTAAAGCTAGGTAATTAAGTTTATTAAATGCCTTCACAATATGTAGGAAATATTCATTATTGATCTTATGCCTAATACAGGGCCGTAGAGAGGGCTTTATAATCGGGTCCTAAATTTGAGGTTGGTAGGGGCTTCAATTTTTTATTTCGCTGATATGTGCATTACATTTCAAGACGTCTGAAGACCATAAAAAGGATAAGAAATAGCTTTAAAACCATGTCAGTGATAGATTATTTGTCAAAACCTGCTTTCTCCTCATCTCCATCACTTTCTTTTTTTCTCAGTCTCTTCATCCCTTTCTCCTCCCCTCCAAAGGCTGAGCTTTTTAATGTACTAAAGACTACAATTTGGAAATATTCTCAATATTCATTATTACTCTTGTGCCTAAAATGATAAAAACGGCTTTGTTAATGTTTCTTGTCCCCTCACAATGACAGTAAAGTAATTATTACATTACATGAGTCACATCACATAAGCCTATTTTCAGTTCAAAATGGCAAAATCAGAGAAAACTATATTAATTTGCCTGATTATTTTTTTGTCATTCGTTTCACATTTCTGACCTAAAAAATGTAAAATATGAAATGTTAAGTTTAGCTACTTGCATAGGCTACATGATATCTTATCTCGCACTTGACCGCAGTCAGAGGAGACTTGCGCTCGAGTCCAGACGCGTCGAGTATAAACAAGGCTTTAAAATTCGCACTCAGCAGCGTCTGTGAACATAAAGCCCGCCTACTTTGATTTGATTTGCCATCTCAAATATTCTGACATTGACGAGCAGTGACAGACCAATGAGGCTCAGATGAACACACACACACTGTTCTCTGTTTCTGACGTTGAACTCTGCTCGGCACCGCTGCGGATTGAAGATGAAGATCGCGCTGAATCTGATTATAACAAGACTGAAGCGAACACGAATTTGTGTGGCCTAGGCCGCTATTAATCACACATTTCTGGCCTCACCTCGCTTAATCTACCCACTGTGCAGCGTCTGCTGAGTTCACACTGCACGATTTTCAAAGTAGTCAGGTCACTGTTCTTTTCACACAATACGACTATCTGGGGTAACGTTCAGTTGCGGACACGATGGATCAGCGACAGGAGGTTTCACACTGCATGACTTTACAATAGAAAGAATCGCCAACAACTTCTGCTTGGTCCACAATCTACATTTCACAACCAAACACAAGTGAGAAGTGATAAGGAAATAACGCAAGATTACGTATGTGAGACCGGAGTTCTCGCGCAAGACTGAAATTGTTATTAAAAATTATAGCCTGCAAGAAGATTGCAATCAAACACACCTGAATATTCTTCCTCCTATGTCTCGGTTTCCTCAATATGTTTTCGATTAGCTAAGTGATCTGAAGGTACGGGCACTTCGGTCTGCACATGCACCGGAAGTGATCTCTCTCGCGTGTGTGTACCTACCCAGATAGCAAACTGACATTGAATCAACGTGGAAATAACGTTTCTCAATGCACCCAGCCACCATCACTACTCCTCCACTTACCAGCACCCAGCCACCATCACTACTCCTCCACCTACCAGCACCCATGGGTGCTGGTAGGTGGCTGGGTGCTTGTAGGTGGATGAGTGATGGTGGCTGGGTGCTGGGTGCTGGCTGCAGCCTCCATCAGTACTCATCCACTTACCAGCACCCAGCCATCATCACTACTCCTCCACCTACCAGCACCCAGCCATCATCACTACTCCTCCACCTACCAGCACCCAGCCATCATCACTACTCCTCCACCTAACAGCACCCAGCCATCATCACTACTTCTCCACCTACCAGCACCCAGCCATCATCACTACTCCTCCACCTACCAGCACCCAGCCATCATCACTACTCCTCCACCTACCAGCACCCAGCCATCATCACTACTCCTCCACCTACCAGCACCCAGCCATCATCACTACTCCTCCACCTACCAGCACCCAGCCATCATCACTACTCCTCCACCTAACAGCACCCAGCCACCATCACTACTCCTCCACCTACCAGCACCCAGCCATCATCACTACTCCTCCACCTACCAGCACCCAGCCATCATCACTACTCCTCCACCTACCAGCACCCAGTCTCCATCAGTACTCCTCCACCTAACAGCACCCAGCCATCATCACTACTCCTCCACCTAACAGCACCCAGCCATCATCACTACTCCTCCACCTAACAGCACCCAGCCATCATCACTACTCCTCCACCTAACAGCACCCAGCCATCATCACTACTCCTCCACCTACTAGCACCCAGCCATCATCACTACTCCTCCACCTACTAGCACCCAGCCATCATCACTACTCCTCCACCTACCAGCACCCAGCCATCATCACTACTCCTCCACCTACCAGCACCCAGCCACCATCACTACTCCTCCACCTACCAGCACCCAGCCACCATCACTACTCCTCCACCTACCAGCACCCAGCCATCATCACTACTCCTCCACCTACCAGCACCCAGCCATCATCACTACTCCTCCACCTAACAGCACCCAGCCATCATCACTACTCCTCCACCTACTAGCACCCAGCCATCATCACTACTCCTCCACCTACTAGCACCCAGCCATCATCACTACTCCTCCACCTACCAGCACCCAGCCAACATCACTACTCCTCCACCTACCAGCACCCAGCCACCATCACTACTCCTCCACCTACCAGCACCCAGCCACCATCACTACTCCTCCACCTACCAGCACCCAGCCATCATCACTACTCCTCCACCTACCAGCACCCAGCCATCATCACTACTCCTCCACCTAACAGCACCCAGCCATCATCACTACTCCTCCACCTACTAGCACCCAGCCATCATCACTACTCCTCCACCTACTAGCACCCAGCCATCATCACTACTCCTCCACCTACCAGCACCCAGCCATCATCACTACTCATCCACCTACCAGTCTCCATAAGTACTCCTCCACCTAACAGCACCCAGCCACCATCACTACTCCTCCACCTAACAGCACCCAGATTCATCTTGAGCTTTTTCTTTTTCGCTTCTCAGTGACAGACTACCGTTATCTCTTCCCAGGAGTAGTTGTCCAAATATCACCATTTGCAGCAAGCACCAAAAACATTAGGTGGGGATCTGACAGATGCAGGAATAGCGTGTCAAATGAAAGTTTTTTCTTTCTTTTTGAGCTAAAGAAATGGTGCCATTTTTTCAATCCAGGTGGTTCATTTTGTTTCATGAATTGGAAAGCACAAAAAAAAAAATGACAAGTTTAGAACAGCCATTTGCAGGATCCTACTGTATGTGTAAATGGGTGACCTAAGCATAATTATATTTTGATGCCAAAGCAGAGTTCACAATTCTGTTTATATTCCTGAAAAATATTACCTCAAGCTTTTTAGGGGCCATCACTGATGGGCTTATCTGCAGACAAGGGCTTTTCAGGGCCTTTCTCTTTAAGCGCAGGCTCTATGTTTAAGGCTTTCCAAAGTTCCTTTGCTGTTGACAGAGCATCCACAAATCCAAACTGTCTGTATGTCGAGAGAGAAATATTTTGTCTGCTTGGTGTGTAATAGCCCTTAAGGTAACACATGGCAACTTTTTGAGCAATGTTGCCATCAATGGGCAGTCAGGTGAGACACAGGGTCCACGACCGATATAAAATATCCATAATTTTGTTGCCCATTCTCAATGCGAAAGTGCCCAAGGAACATTGCTCAAAAAAAGTTGCCCCGTGTATCATCACATTTAGAGAACAAGGCGCAGACTGTGCAGTTTATTAAGGGGTGAAAATGGTGATTTGTTCATTGTGGCTTGGAGAAAAGGCATCTCTATTAAACCATCTAGAACAGAAGGCCACAGTCAAATTACCCTCAATCATGCAAAGACCACAGCAATAAGATGGGACAATACTCTTTCAGGAGATTGGAGATTGGGACTGTCCACATTTCCAGCAATTGTTGTTGTCTTTAATCCATTTTATCATCTCCTTTTTACTTTCTGGAAGGTGGTGCATTGGCTTAGGGCTTAGGAAATCACAACATTTTTTAATTACATTGCAGTAATTTAAATCAAACGAACTCTGTCGTTTTCTCAACATGAGCACAATTATTCAACATCAAACTTGTAAGGGAAAGTTTAGCAATCAGCATTGGATAAGCGCTTTTAAATAACCATTTATTTTACAGATCACTTATGTATTTATTACAGGTAACTTTATTTGATCTCGAGCGGGGAGTTTTATTAAAGCCTTGCCAACAGAGCAACATAACAGATATAATAAAATATATCTGAAACCAATCTTTGTTATCTTCTCTGCTTAGATAATGCAGCAAAATTACTTTGATGTTATGATCAATACAGTTTGAAGTTCATTTACAACTGATTTGTGTATAAGATTGCTGTGAATGGCATAATATGAACATTATGCACATGTTATTTACTCCACACAGTCAATGTTTCAAGAGAGGTCTGATTTTTCTTTTCTTTTCTTTTCAAAGACCACATTTACAGATATAGACATAGCAAACAAACCAGCCACTTGAGTGTTAAAAACATTAATGAAGTATTGAAGGAAAAATTATATCATCGATACTAATGTATTAAAACAACATCCATCTTATTGTTTTATAAGACTGAAAAAAGAATAATAATCCTGTTTTGACATACATTTATTGTAGGCTTATGACTTTACTTATATGTAATTGTCATCACTTTTAGTTCTCTTTTCATTTTAATATATACAGTATTATCCAGGGCCGACCCAGGCTTGATTGCTGCCCTAGCAAACCCACAAGCCAACCCCGTTTTTTATGTTAACCAAACAACAGAGGACAAAGAAAAAGAAAAAAAAAAAAAAACCACGGCTCTTTAAAAACATTATGAATACTATGCAGTATTATTTATTTGATTTGCCAACTTTATTAAATTGAAGAGCACTGTTTATTTCATTTGTATCTTTGTTGTGGTGCTTTTGCTTGTAATATGACTGTTTGTTTTATACTTTTACTAGTATTTTATTACTGTCCGTTTACTTGTCTTTAAAAAGGTAGACTATAACATTTATATTAGTAAAGCTAGTAGTTTTAGCTGTGGTATGGAAATTGGAATAGAGGATTGTGAGGATTGTTTTCACTAGTATCTAAAATTTTGGTCATAACTGCCTGTTTTTGTGTAATGGCTGGAAAACAATTTTTTTTTTTACTATTTAAATTTTCTTAAGTGTGGCAAAAAGTTAGTTTTAGGCCCTGCTTATAATATGAATACCAAATAGTACTCAATATTAAGTATGAAGACAATCTGGTTAAAAAGAATCACACAAATTACTGTAAACAAAATACAAATTAAATAAAAATAAAATAAATAAATAAAATAAAATACAATTAACGACTTGTAAACTGAAATGATTTCAATCTATGAGGTACCTTTTAAACTTTTGATTTAGGAATGCTTTAGACTACAGTCCTAGCCATGGTTTCTTATAAAAGAAGACACTTAGGAAGTTTTGGTCAAGTATACCAAGTAGTAATATAACTGAAATATAATTACTATATATATATATATATAACTATAATATATATAACTATATATATATGAAGAGTTCAGATGCAAAAGTCTTTAAGTGCCTGTTATGAACTGCTCCGAGACGTAGGGTTGCCACCTTCAGTAAGGCAAAATAAGGGACACCCATACACGAGATAAATAAATAATTAAATGAAATAAAAAAAAAATGTGTCAAGGGTTTGGAACTGGTTATTTCAACATGACAACTTGACAGCTCAACAATAAACCACGAGAAAACATGAGATCAAGTATGTGAGCTTGCAACAGAAAACATTTTATATTATTATTTTACATTTAATTTTTTTACTTATATATATATATATATATATATATATATATATATCTTCTGTATATGTTAAGGATTACTGAACCGGATTACTTAACCATGTTTTTGACAATTCTGCCTGGATGGGATATTTTTATTGTTTTTATTTACTAAAATTGATTTTGAAACTTTCAAAATTGCCATAAAGTGTGTATTACAAATAGGATCATAATTTAGTATGCATATATGATTAAAATGTAATAATACAAATTATAATCCATTTATTAATCTGTTTAAGACAGATTACATTAGAAATATACATTAACAAATATAATAGTTACCTGTCTACCAAGCTCTGACAAATGTATGGAATACTATATTAATGTTATATATTTATTTTCCAAAGAAATAAACAACAACAAAAAACAATAGGCCTATAACTTTAAAAGCACGGGTTTGTCTGTCACGGCCATAGGTCACGGCATGCTGCTTTGAGTCGCATGTTCTCTAGACTCATGGAAACAAAGACACTAAAATACAATCACGGGCAAATTAACTACTCTACTTCTTCTTGTGAAATTGATTTCATTATAATTACTATTAGTATTATCCATAGGCTACTGTAAAATCCTTTTTTGTTTATTCAACTGTGTGGGTCTATGTAAAATTATGTCCGTTGATATGACTATTTGTACTATTGGTAAGAAAATCTATTTATTATTTATGTATTCAGACATATTATTCTATAGTAGCCTATTAAAGGATGAAATTCTCTAGGTTTGTTAAACATAAGTTATTTTCTCCACAACATGCACATTTTTATTATTAAATATGTATTAAATACATTTCTCTCTTATTTCTTATTATAACTTATTTAGGCTACTCATTGCCACTGACACTTTCCAGCGAAGTATTTGTTTCCTCCCACTCTCGTCGTTACTTTTTCATACGCTTTCGTTTCAGAGGTGGACACAACTCTCTGCCAAAAGACCCGCCCTCTTCTGACTCTGATTGGCCCTGAACCTGATGGTATTAAACAAACCAATCAAACCAACAATGGCCGCGCGTATTACCCAATCAAGGGTAGAATAGGATGAGTTTTCGCAGAATGCGGGTGGCATGATTTGCATGGGATCATGCGTTCGGAAATACGGGAAATACGCTTTTTATTTCACAAATACGGGACGATTCCGTATTTTAAGGGACGGGTGGCAACCCTATCGAGACGTGTAGATGAAGATCCAAACGCAGCTTTAATTTAAGAATAGTCGTACAGGCAGGGTCAAGAATCAGCAGACAGGACAAAGGAGAATACACAGTGTGAATCCAAGAAACAGGCAGAGGTCAGGGCAGGCAGCAATAATCAGAGTCCAAGAACAATCCAAAGTCAAAAACAGAAAAACAAACACGGGAAAATACTCGGAAATGCAGACACACAGTACAACAAGACTTCGCCCACAGTGAATGTGAACACAAGGTATTTATAGACAGACTAACAGGATGAGACACAGGTGAACATAATCAATGAATGAGGTACAGGTGAATGTGATCAGTGATGATGAGTCCGGGCAGTGAGTTCTGGGAAATGTAGTTTGTGAGTGATAATAGTCTTATCTGGAGTGCCCTCTGGTGGCTCAAAAGGGCACTCCAACTGGTAACCGTTACAGTGCCATTTGAAATTTTCTTCTAGAATGATCATTTTTATCAAGCTTGTATATTTAAAGGGACTCTGTGTAGATTTTTAGGTATTTTATTATCTGAAATCAATATTTTTATTCATAAATATGTCCTCAATGGTGTACAAATACCTCTGCAAATTATCTGACTTATCCTCGTAAATGAAGAATTTATTATCTTTATGTACATGGGACGGGTAGGTTCACGGAGGCTTCCATGTCCGTTCCGCCATCTTGAAAACTATAATAGCAGAGAGGGTCAAAAAGTACCACCAGCCAAACGCGTTTCCACAACGCGTTTTCGTTCAGACTCAGAGCCATCGTCACGTCACATTGAGAGGCGCATTCCCTGCAAGTTTAAACGGCTGCATTGCACTCCTATGATTGCTGATTGCTCTTTTGCTCTATTATTTGTTGCGGACCATATGCCGAGTCACAGGAGAATGCATCCTCCTCGCAAAAAAAGGCCAGACTTGAACGAAAAAGGAAACGTGACCGGAGATTGCAAAAAACAAGGCCATTAATTTTTCCGTCATAAAATTAATCGGATATGGTTCGATTTTCTGCGTTTTTCGCATCCAGAGCCAGCATTTTGAGAGGTCTTTTGACAATTCAGGGCCAGGGGGAGCTCGTCCTCAAAGCATTGCACATATGCGCCGTGCTTTCAGTTTCGGTTTTCAATTCGATCAAGTGTTTATGTTCTCTTCTCTATATTGGATTATGAAATTAATAAACCTCCCCTTTCAATCAGATTGAAATTTAGGATCGAATAAGGTGTGATTGAGCAGCCTATTCGATAACTAATGTATTATTTGGGCACAATATACACAAAGTATAACAGCCTAGCTGTTCTGTCTGCCCAGCGCTTCCACAGGGCCGCGCGCGGGTGTGTGTGTGTGTGTGTGTGTGTGTGTTTGTGTGTGTCCATACCTGGTCCATACCAGACTGCCAGTCTCCGTTCAGAATCGATTGGTTCACGGAAATTGGTGGTCTTGTTTTTAATATGTGGCTCCAGAATCGTTAGCAAAGCATCAAACTGTCCCGCTGACATTCTGAGGTAAATTTTGAATCGCTCAGGATAATTCCTCTCGGCGCAATTTCAGGATTGGATGGATATTTTCTATTTCTTCTCTTTTCAATATGAGAGAGGGCAAAAATCATCCTCACTGCTTGACGAATCCATTTGGTATTTTTGCGTTTTTTCCCGCAAAGGTTTAATAAATACGCAACGGACTCAGTGTGCAAGGTTTCTATGCGTGACGAATTTTTAGGCTGACGTACAGGAAAATACGCATACGAAAATTTCGTACTCAGTGTGCAATGGCCTTAAATATCGGGATAGCGTTTTCAACCGTGGAAATAGCTAATAATGCAGCAGAAAGATTTCAGAAGAGACGCTGAAGTTGCCTGCTTTCTCCTCGACAGGTTAGTCAATGTTACAGTCTGACTTAATTTTTTTGTCATTGCTTGGTTGTGTACTTTATTATATAGACAGTATAACATTTATAGGTAAAAAAGTTAAACAAGGTCTTTGATGAATAGCAGCTATTGACTACTTTACTCGCAGCTATTGTGAAGGAAGGTGCTAAAAACAAGGTTTGTAAGTTAATTCTTTATAACCTATAAATTCAGTAAGAATATAGAGATAATGATTGTAAGAAAATATTGCTCTCTGTAAGATTTTCTATAGCTTTCTTTTTATATATAAATGATCAATTAGCTAAATTGTGATTTTGCTATGTGGATAAGATTGTACAGAGAATTAAAATTAATTTATACAGCTAGACACATAAATTGTACACATAAGTTAACACATAAGTTGCTGTTTTTTTTTTTTAAGTTACAAACCTGTTCACCCGGAGAAAAACTCGATGAAGTGTTACTACAAGACATCCTGTCATAGCATTTTTGGTACATAACGGCAACCGTAGATGCAATACGCACTTGAAAATGCGAGGCGCTGGAGAGCAAAATTCGTTTGAATGCAAAATACTATTTAACCACTAGATGGGGGTATTTCCTACACAGAGTCCCTTTAAGTTCTTTCTTAAGTAATTTCACTAAAATGACAATTAATAGATAATCTTCATTGCCATTTAAGTGAAATTACTGAACTTATACAAGCTTGATAAAAATGATCATTCTAGAAGAAAATTTCAAATGACACTTAGAGGCTTTTGCATCTGAACTCTTATTCATATTTTCATATTACTCAAATTTTACTTGCAGTTTAAAACAAGTTTTGCCAGTAAAGAGGTTCTTAAAAAGCTATTTCAGAATTGTACACAAACATGTGTGCCATGAAGAGCCGTTAACTTATGATTTCACTAATCTTTTTCCCAAAGCATATACAATGCTAAAGGCAAGAATAATACCTTTAACTGCATAAACTGGTCTAACATAAATAACATATGGTGATGTATAATAATCAAGTCACGATGATGGCAGGTTTAAACATAGAATTGACAACTTTATCATAAACTTTGTTGTAATCTAGAGTAGGCTAAAACGAAGTTAAAGGCCATTTAACAAACTGTGCTCTATTTGAAATCACTAAAAAGCTGTCACCTATCTTAGACTCACTTCATTACAATCTCACAAAGTTAAGTTTTATCAATGAAGCTGTCCACACTGCATTATTAATCTTTTATTTATATCGTCACTTTGTTATAATGAGAGGATTCGCACAGCACTGGACAAAAACTGTTTAGAGCGGCGAGTGGATTCTGACTAACTTACACCTTTGTTTGGCCAACGTGTTCAGGAAAACAACAGACATGTCTGTGATTGGCTTCAACGCACATCGCTGAATAAAACCCTTCAATGCTCTCCAGAGCGCAAACACAAATAGAGTTTGTAAATCAGTTTCTCCAATAGGATATTATCATAGTATTAACCTGAAGTGTTTCATTGTGGAACCTGCCTCGTGTGCGGCACTGTCACTTTGCACCTTATACCCAGATAGCAAACTGACATTGAATCAACGTGGAAATATGACATCGAAACAACGTTGATCTGACATTGTTTTGCTCATCGAATTAACGTTGAACCAACGTCAGACGCGTCATTCTTTCAAAACTAACGGAAAATCAACTTGAAATCAACGCGTTGTTTCAACGTTATGAAAGCAAACCAATTTTCGATTTTTATTTAGCTTTGAAGAATGCCGCGTCTGACGTTGGTTCAACGTTAACGTTGTTTCAATGTCATGAGAGACGTCGTTTCCACGTTGATTCAATGTCAGTTTGCTGTCTGGGTAGGCATGTCTCCTATGCCATGTGTCGGCCATGGTATTGTCAAACAGTTTATTGCTGCTGAAATTTCAAGGTTTCTGCAGTAAGTAGAAGTAATTAGATATTTCTGATTATTTTCAGATCAACAGAGACTGCTGGGAGCTTTCAACTTTATTTTCTTTATGTGTTAGTACCTACATGCCTCTGGTTTTAATAAAATTAACCAAATGTTAATGTGAACATTTTTTTTCCCCCCGACTGGGTTGTGTGTGTAAAGTAGTTTCATGCAGCTTTGCTCCCTGTACAGACACTATCAGAAACTCTTGTTTTCCCGTGATCTGCTTTTATTACAGATTGCACTTCGTTATCACTGGATACAGTCTTTTATTATTAAATTATGGAAACGTGTTTTTAATCAGCCGCAATAAATTGTAAATGAGTTGCGATTGTGAAGGTAACAATGTGGCCTTGATGGATACCCCGTCTGGATTATTTAACTGCATACGTCTATTACTTTTACTGGATGTTTATGTAAATTTACAGTCTTTTTAGATGTTGTGATAGGTTTGTCATAGAAATGTTTATAAAAATTAAGACATAGGATAAGAGCTCTCCACAACTTTGCACATGAATGACTTCTACAAACCTGACCTTTCAACTCCGTCTCGATTACGTCTAAGCCCCTCTCAGTTCTGGGCTTCTTCATTTATGGATTACACATAGCTTCCTCCCGGTCAAATAGGCCTTAAAATGTAACCTTTTCTCCCTAGAAAAAACGATAAAATATATTCTTGTTCATGTTTTTTAAGATTTATGATACATTGCATTAATAATATTATTTGTATGAGCTATTTTTTGTTCCATTTGAATTAATATATTTAAAAAAAATGAATTATTATTATTTAAAAAAATTCAAGTGAGAAGAGCACCAGTGGCTTTAAAAATATATAAATGTTTGAAATGTTCTGTAACCGCCTGTAGATTCCTATCTAAATACATAAAAAGGCTTTGATTCCTATTGTTGTTTTAGACAGGATTTTCTTATTCATTTTTTTATTTAGATATATGTTTAGATAATCTAAAAGACTACTTTATTTATTTATTTATTTTTAATTTATTTTATTCATTTATAGAAGTATCAGGTTTTGCATTATGAAATAATGACATATGTTTACAAAGGGAACACAATGCAAACAGTATATCTCTCACTCTCTCTCTGTGTGTGTATGTGTGTGTGTTTGTGTGCGTTGGGGGTGTGTGGGGGGGAGGTGTCTTATTTGCACTCTTGGTATTGGAGTATCACCCCTTCATTGCTGTACACTTTTTTTCTGCACAGTGGCTGATCTGTAGTTTGTACCACCAAAAGTTTCTCTGAGTTTTCCTATTTTTTTCGTATTTCCCATTAATTTCCTAAGGTCGGTCATTTTTGACCGGGAGGAAGCTAAGTGTGACAATTTTTTTTTTACAACGAATAATCTCCTTGATTTTTTTATGCGTTCACATAGGTAATATAACAAAAGTCACCAAGTTTCATCCTCCTCTGATGAAGCGATTCAACATTTCAAAACAATTTTTGACCGAAGATCCCAGAGGTTTAATAATGAGACGTCTTTTCGAAAACATGAAGTGCGAAAACAGTACCGCAGAGAGCATGGATGCTAACAGCATGGTGGAGAAAGCCGAGGTGCTAACTGAGCTAAAAGCACTTCGCTCAGCATTCCTATCAAAGTTCGATAGAATAACCAACCGTCTGTGTAAGCTCCATCTCAGAGGACAACTCATTTTATAGTCCAGTCATTTTAAGCCAAAATGGGGGTCAACCTTGAACAAATTGCAACAGAAGCAAACTCAACTGATTTTGTATCCTCAATATGTCCTGAGTAAGGAAAAAAAAAAGCCCCGAAGAATCCCATTAGGGGAAAGTTTAGAAAAAGACCCAAATTCATACACATTATTCATTCTTTTTCTCACGTGAATAGGGTAAAAATTTTAACCTTTAGATCTCATCATGAAAATCACTGAGTTGATTACTTACATCAAGACAAACAAAAAATGTATTACAAGTTTTTTGCAATTGTTTGTTAACGTGGACAAATGGTGCATAATCTAATTACATAAGTGCTAATTTGCATAATTATTCAAACAGATCTAAACATTGGGTATAGCAGGTGAAAATGTTTTTTTTTTTAATCCTGTTGACATATAACAGTAAAAGACTTAATGTTAAGGTCTGAATGGAACCCATTTAGGCTACCCATGAACATTAATACAGGAAGAAGTACTTTAGAAACCAGCCTTTATTTATTTATTATTGTAGAGATGGGGTTTTTAAATTAATAAATAATTTATTCATTATTGTAGAGACAAAAATGAAAAGCCTGTGTCTGTCAAAGCTTAGCTTTAGGATAAAACTAAGAGCAAAAGAAGGTGATGCTGATGAGGAGAGAGAAATAATCAGCTGCCCACCATCTATTTTTTTTGGTCTTCAAAACATCCTAAAATGCACATATCAGAGAAATCAGAGAAAACAAAATTTTCTCGGGGAAACCCTGAACCCCCCTAAATAACCAACCTCACATTCCGGACCACAATAAATCCCTGCATTTGCATGTTAATGAAATTGGTTAATAGTGAGCATTAGATCCTAAACTAAAGTGTACCTTATTTATTATTATTTCAAATAATACCCTCATTGAATACCCTCATTCTCATAAAATGAAAATCCGAGTGACGCCCCTCATGATGGGTGAAGCAACAGCACATGACACAATTTTCACAGCAACTAGATCAACATTGTGAACAGAACTTCAGTGAAAACAAATGATTGTGCAATATGATAAAAGCTTATTTTCCCAGCAAACGATACCATGAAGAATGTGAATATTTATCCAAGTCAAAAACTAAAGGTAAGCAGGTATCATTGTTAACTTCAGTATTGTTGTTAAATTTTAAAGTTAAAAAAACATAAGGCTTCATTATTCTAGAAGGATAGTTCCCTCATTTTTGGGAGCCGAGGTTATGTCAGTAACTGGAGACTTCATCAAGGAAACCTTAACATGTGAATGACCAGTAATAAATGAATGACGTGATCCATAAAATCAATGACGCACTTAAACGCACTTATGCAATGCTAATTTGCTGAACTTTGACTTAAAAGTTATATACTGTTTAATTGTGTTCATGTTTGGGAAAAAAAGGTTACCGCCACGTGCATTATTTTTCAGATATGTACAATAAATTAGCACATGTTATGAATGTTTGCAGCTTGAAAACACCTATAGGCTGAAAATGATTGTTCTATTTAATGCCTTATATTTTTAATAACCAACTTAACTTAAACTGTACATTTTTATATATGATGTTTGTATTAGTAAGTTCAATATTGTACTCTCATATTTATTAGAGCGCTACATCTTTACACATTGGAAATAATTATCTTGTTAATGCTTGTTAGACATTTGAATTTACTAAAAATCATAGGGCCCTATTGCAGAATCGTAGAATCAAGTGTTTTATGCATTCATTTGATTACCACCGCAATTTATATTAAATCATGCATTTTTAAATAAAAAATTAAAACACAAAAACACGGTAAATGACATAGTTTTGAATATTACACATGCTTTTTGATTAGCGGCATTGCATTTAAACATTAAGCTGGAGTCCATAAAAATAACACTAAAGAAATACAGAAATTTTAATTCAAACTATTTCTTAGTGACCTACAGATCCCAGCAACTTTATGCATATGTGTGAATCTTGAATCGTGAGTAAGTGAATCTTTTAGCATTAAATTCTAACATAGCTTTTGTCCTCATTCTTTAATCTTGTATACAGACCAAGGAAAGGTAATCGACTACCATCAAGATGTGTGATTTAAAACCTTTGCTAGTTCTCACCAATTAAAATGCTGTATCACTGATCTTGTGGATGCTTGTGGAATGTTTTATTTTGGTTTCAAAACAACATAATCTGTATAATCTATATAATCTTTATTAAATCTCTGTCCCTCTCATTTGTTTTATGTTAACACTTTACCAAAAACATTTTTAAGATTATTATACATTGTAATAGATTTTCACAGTGCAATAACAAAAAATATAATTGAAATAGTCACATATTTTGTAATTGAATTAATCAAATTTGCAATAATTTTAATGTTTGTATGTGTTAAATAATTGTAATGAACCTGGTTGCTACTGTGTGTTGTACACTAGGTGGTGATGTAATTCCACCGTGTCATTTCATACTAACCTTATCCAATATCTGAGAATTATTTTGGGGGAAAAATGTACAACTAATATACTTTTTATTATTATGCAAAGCATTACATAAATGTATTACATATTTTCCACGTGTTCACATTAAATCTAAAGCATGATTGCGTTCTGACAGGTGTTGTTTAACTCCCAATAGTTTAAAATATCTATAAATGCCAACATCAATGCATCTTTTTCATTTTCTTCCTTTGTTCATCAATAATAAAGACTTTATCTGCAGCTAGTACTAACTCAGACAGAAAATCAATAAATTATTTCATAAAGTCTCTTTAGATATTAGTATCCGTATCAGCCATCTAAAACGCTTTATTGATCAGCCGGTATTGTTAAATGAATTGATTTCTTGTTAAATTGTTAAATCAGCTTAAGCAACTGGGAGCTTCACTGTAGAATCTGCCACACTGCGTCTTCATGTCACTCTAGTACTAGGTACTTGAATATCGATTTTCAAGTTTGTTAGATAAGATTTAATATCTTTTCAAACACTGGATATATTTTTTATCTTCTGTAATCTCATTTGTGTGTTTGATATACATAACTTATGGATGTCACAATTACTTCACAAGAAATTTGTTTCACAACAAGTTTTGGACAAATGGAAAGGATGGTTTTCTTTAAAGATTAATGAGGTGGATGTTTAAATGAGGGGAAGAAAAAAGGTTTTGAGACTTGTGTTTGTTGTGAACCCATTACTTTTGTTGTGAACCCATTATTTTTTTCAAAACACTTGGCATGTTTTGTTCAATTAAAACAACCTTGGTTGCTCTTATAGTGCGGTTCATTTGAATAATCGTGAACGCTGCTATCTGAACCCCAGTGCCATCAAACCGAGACCGTTGAAAAGATGGGTCTCAGTCCTTTTCTAAACAAACTCTGGTGCGGTTTGAATGAAATATGAATGCAACACAGATCAAAGACATGTAAACGAACCAAAAACAGGACATGATGCCACAAGGTGCGACCCTAAAAAGGACAGAATGCTTAAACACGACTGTTTTCCACTAAGAGCACCAAGACTACCCTTTTTTTTGGTCCGGACCAAACGAACCAAGCCAACCAAACTACACATGTGAACACACCGTGACTGCCATAAACTCTATCACTAATTGGATTAAAGTCATATGATTGCATAAGTGACTCTTGTATAACTCTATAACTGATTGTATATCTGACACTGTTGTATAACCGATTGTATAACTGACATAACAGCCAAGTGTGGTTATAAAGAGCTTTCCCCACTCTTCCACACTTACAACTGACACGATGAAGGTCCTAGAGGGATTTCTTTCTCTCGGTTTGTTGGCTGTTTTTTTGAGCTCCAGTAATGCAAAGCCACAGAAGTTCAGGATTCCTGTCCATCAGAAATCAGCTTCTGCAATCTCATACCTGAAGGTCTGGGAGAAATTCAAAGGTCAAAGCGAAGCTGAGCGTGATGAGTTTCTGAGTGGCTCGTTCCCAGTTGATTTTGAATGGTCTGTCTCCAGTGAGAGTTTCAAAGTGGAGGGTGGATGGGCTGAGCACGGGAAGGGTGAGACCATATGGGATCGTTTTAGCCACGAGGGTCATGTCTTTGAAAACCAGACCACTGATTTGGCCTGTGATAGTTATCATAAGGTAGATTATGATGCGTATCTGCTTAGGGGAATGATGGCACCTAATTATCAGTTCTCAATTTCCTGGGCTCGCATTTTCCCCACTGGTCGCAGAGAAAGTTTGGTTGAAGAGGGGGCTGCTTATTATGACAAGATGATTAACACACTTCTACAATCCGGCATCGAGCCTACTGTTACCCTGCATCATTGGGACCTTCCCCAAGCTCTGCAGGACTCAGGAGGCTGGGTTAATGACTCTATTGTGGAAACTTTCAAAGAATTTTCTGACTTTTGCTTCTCTCGTTATGGAGACAGAGTCAAAACATGGATCACGTTCGGCAGCCCCTGGGTAGTGAGCAACTTGGGGTATGGAACAGGGGAACATCCCCCACGTATGAATGACCCAATAATAGCCTCTTACAAGGTGCGTTTGTCAATCAGAAAAAGTACCATCTTTTATATGATTTTATAAAGTATATATTGGCAATGCTTTGCTTGTTTTCACAGGTGACGCACAATGTTCTGAAATCTCATGCTGAAGCCTGGCATATTTATAATGACAATTACAGGACGCTGTACAGTGGAAAAGTGGGCATTGCTCTTAACTCCGATTGGGCAGAGCCAAGGAATCCCACAAGTGATCAGGACGTTGCAGCAGCAGAGCGTTATTTGAACTTCAAGCTGGGCTGGTTTGCTCACCCTATATTTGTAGATGGTGACTATCCAGCCGTGCTGAAGAATCAAATAGAGCTAAAGAAAGCTGAGTGTGGTGTAGAGCTGGCAAGACTCCCCGTCTTCACTGAGGCAGAGAAACAAAGAATCCGAGGCACAGCTGATTTCTTCGGACTGAATCACTACACTTCCCGACTCATTGGCGAGAGCTTGGGTAGATGTGACGCTGGACCCAACAATGTTGGGGACTTCGAGGCTTATTTGGACCCCACATGGCCAACCACAGCTAGTGACCAGATCCAGTCTGTTCCATGGGGGCTTCGGCGGTTATTGAACTTTATCTATTTAGAGTACACATCCATCACAAACGTGCCCATCTATATCACAGGAAACGGAATGCCAACTGAGAACTATGGTGATCTGCTCAATGACAATGAGCGTGTCGACTATCTCAAAGCTTACATTAATGAAGCAATGAAAGGTCAGTATTAAATGGCAACTGGTCAATTTTTTAAAACTATTATTATATTAATATTTTTAGTGATAACAGGTCATTCTGTGTGAAATCAGTGAATTTGTGACCTAATTCTGTCGATAAGGTATTTCTTGGAGATTCTAACATTTTTAGATTTGAAGTATTCATTATTTTGATAAAATGCCTTATAGGGAAGCCATGTATAGAGTATCTGATATCTCAAAAAGTTTGTTGGTCATACTTGCTTATCAGGATAGCCTGGGACAAATATCTTTTTGCATGGAAACAGGGCTCATGTAGACCTACTTTTAAGCCACTTTCAAGATTCACCTAGTTAGTCAACACTGATAAATGATCAAATATTTTTCTCACATCACACATCATTTTACTTACATCACATTTGAGCTTTTACGCTTAAAACGTCTCCTTGTGTTTTTCATGGATGTAATTAAGGCTTCAATGTCACCCACATCTGCAACTGTTTCATTTTTTACAACTTAATGGGCCACATATGAAAATATTTGCACCCTGAGAAGACTTTTAACTGTGTATACTTGAAGGAATCAGGTTTGTCTATCCAAAAATCATAATTACAGAATATAATATACACTAAACATGGTGTTTATTGGCTTGGGAATAATGAATCCTTCATGGAGCTGAAGATATATGAAATATATGTTAGATTCTGCAATAAATTTACAGACCTTAGTTTTAGGTCACCAACAACATCAGATTTTACACAGACTGACCTTAAAACAATCTTCTACTAATGTAACAAAGCTCTTGCCAAACCTTAACATCAGACTATATACAGTAATACAAAATCACTATCTACTAACTACTTCTTTCTACTACAGCTGTGCATTTGGATGGTATTGTCATCCAAAGGTTTACAGCCCAGTCTCTGATGGATGGTTTTGAGGGTCCTCAAGGCTACAGTCAACGATTTGGATTGCACTATGTAAACTTTGATGATCCTGACAGGCCAAGAATCCCCAAATCATCGGGATATTACTATTCAAAGGTGATAGAGCATAATGGATTTGCTGAGACTCCAGCAAGCTCTAAAATGCAAATCTCTGGAAATAAAATTGAGAGCACAAAACTTCCTAGTCTGCCACCATCTGAAGTTCCTTCAAAATCCAAGGTTGTTTTTGAAAAGTTCTCCCCTCAGACCAAGTTTGAGAGACAGCTTTATCACTATGGGACATTTCCAGAGGGATTCCAATGGGGTGTCTCTTCTTCAGCATATCAGGTAGAAGGTGGCTGGAATGCAGATGGAAAAGGACCAAGTGTTTGGGATACTTTCACTCAAACACCTGGTATGATCCCAAACAATGACAATGGTAATATTGCATGTGACAGCTACAATAAAATAGATGAGGATCTGTACATGTTGAGAGCCCTAAAATTGCAGACTTATAGATTCTCCTTGTCATGGTCTCGAATTTTTCCCAGTGGGAAAAAATCTTCTCTTAACCAGAAGGGTGTGGACTATTACAACAGGCTCATTGATGGTCTCTTGGCAAACAATATCACACCCATGGTGACTCTCTACCATTGGGACCTGCCACAGGCTTTACAGAACATCAACGGTTGGGACAACCCCGAATTAATTGGCATATTTAATGAATATTGTGACTTCTGTTATGCAACATTTGGAGACAGGGTGAAGTTTTGGATCACATTTAATGAGCCCCAGACAATTGCATGGTCCGGATATGGACTAGGTCAGATTCCACCTAACGTAAACCAACCTGGAGATGCTCCATACAGGGTTGCACACAACCTCCTGAAAGCTCATGCACAAGCTTATCACACCTATGATGTGAATTACAGGGCATCTCAAGGAGGTCTGGTATCCATTAGTCTAAATGCCGAATGGGCAGAACCCCTGAACGTCAACATCCCTCGAGAGGTGGTGGCAGCTGATCGAGCCCTTCAGTTCCAACTAGGCTGGTTTGCACATCCCATATTTAAAAATGGTGACTACCCTGACGCCATGAAGTGGCAGGTTGGCAACAAGAGTGAACTTCAAGGCTTGACAGAATCCCGCCTGCCTTCTTTTACTGACGAAGACAAAGCCTTTATCCAAGGAACGGCTGATGTATTCTGCATTAACACATACACAACCAAAGTCGCGCGCCATGTGACCAGCACACTTGACGTTGAGTCTTATCAGACTGACCAGGATGTTGAGAAGGACTTTCCTGAGGGCTCTGAAAATACCGCTGTTAGTCACCAGAAGACTGTTTCTTGGGGACTCAGAAGACTTCTTAACTGGTTAAAGGAAGAGTATGGAGACCCTGAGATTTACATAACAGAAAATGGTGTGGCTACAGTCCCTGCCATGACGGTTGATGACACCGATCGAGTATTCTTTCTTAAGACTTATGTTGATGAGGCTCTTAAAGGTATGTAAACAATGGTTCTCAGTGCATACACACGTATTTGTCTGCTTATAAAGGGTTTTTAATGCAAAAAGTATTAGTGAAAATGGCTTAATGTTTGTAATGATGTTCAATTGTACATTTGACACATTTAAATGTTCTGTCTTTTTAGCACACAACCTGGATGGGGTTCGTCTTAAGGGTTATATTGTTAGCTCTCTGATGGACTCATTTGAGTGGCTAAA
Organism: Pimephales promelas; assembly: GCF_988280905.1. Lineage (NCBI taxonomy): Eukaryota > Metazoa > Chordata > Actinopteri > Cypriniformes > Leuciscidae > Pimephales > Pimephales promelas. Next base: position 24,936,761 of record NC_142792.1, on the reverse strand, counting down.
TGGTTACTATCCTAGCTATGGACTTCACCATGTGAACTTTTTCCTTTCAAATCGGGCAAGAACTCCAAAGCGCTCAGCTCACCTCCTTTATGATATAATTAGAAATAATGGCTTTCCACTGCCAGAGGAGGAAGAAATGTTATATGGACATTTTCCAGAGGAATTTATGTGGAGCACAGCAACAGCTGCATATCAGGTACAATTCATAAAAAAATTCATTAAAAAAGAATTAATTTAATTTTAATTACACATATATATATATTAATCATATATTTGCTTAAAATTATGGTTATGTAAAATATTTCATGTTATGCTTTAAAACCACAGATAGAGGGAGCCTGGAGAACAGATGGAAAAGGTCTCAGTATTTGGGACAAATATGCGCACACTCCTTCAAAAATAGCTAAAGACGACAATGGTGACATTGCCTGTGACAGCTACAACAGAATCGCTGATGATGTCGATAATGTCAAAAAACTGAGGGTCGGCCACTACCGGATGTCTGTTGCATGGGCCAGAATTATGCCAGATGGAACAAACAGGAAAATTAATGAAGCTGGACTCAACTACTATAATAAGCTTGTAGATGCACTTTTGGCAGCTAACATCCAGCCACAGGTAGACTAATTTTTTTTCATGGTAAAAATCCTCTCTGGTAGCTTAAAATAATTTGACAGTCTATTAATCATTTTTATCTGGCAGGTGACCTTGTATCACTGGGATCTCCCACAAGCACTCCAGGATGTTGGTGGCTGGGAGAATGAAACGGTTGTCGATAGGTTCAGAGAGTATGCTGATGTTGTGTTCAACAGTCTGGGGGACAGAGTGAAGTTCTGGATCACTTTAAATGAACCCCTGAATGTTGCTTTGGCAGGATATGGCTATGGAACTGCAGCACCAGGTATCATTCGCCATTCAAATTATACCTTTAATTTTGGTAAAATGTGATTAAGCCAGTTTCTGTGTTCACATCTAACAATACAAAATGCAGTTATTGATGATGGTCTATCTGTGTACAGGTATAAATTCCAGACCGGCCACTGCACCATATGTTGCGGCACACAACCTCATCAAGGCTCATGCTGAGGCCTGGCATCTGTATAATGACAAGTATCGTGCAAAATATGGTGGCCTTATCAGCATCACTCTAAACTCTGACTGGGCAGAACCAAGAAACCCATACAAACAGGAAGACGTGGATTCTGCCGTGCGTTATCTTCAGGTATGGATTTGTGATTCAGCCATACGAATAGTGTGTAACCATGTGCATAAATAAACAATGAGCCACTCTTCTTCTTGAAACAGTTCATGCTGGGTTGGTTTGCTCATCCTGTGTTCAGAGGAGATTACAGTGCTATAATGAAAGACAGAATTCGAGAGAGAAGTTTGGCGGCTGGCCGTCCTCAATCAAGGTAATTCACGTTATCTTGTTTGATTGGAATTTAAAGCTTTGTATTAAAAAGTTTCAGTGCTTATAAATGCTTTCACGTTTGCATTTCACATCTATCAGGCTTCCAGAATTTACCCCTGCTGAAATAGCGAGGATTAATGGTACTCATGATTATTTTGGATTCAATCACTACACCTCTGTCTTAACCCATTACTTGGACTACAAAGACTTCGAGGACTATGATGCAGACAGGTAGCCTTTTAGTTTTATTCGGCAAATTCATTCTGTGTCAGGTCCAGTTTATTTAAAACCTGCATCAATGTTTATTATGTCAAGTCAGATTTATGTGTATAGCACTTTTTACAACACACATTGTTACAAAGTAGCTTTAAGGAAAATCATAGTGTTTATGCCTTAGTCACATTTAGAAGATAATTGCTGTGTGATTATATAGCTTACATTTTGTAAAGATACTATAATGCAGTTGAGATTTCCTATGTAATATGTATCACCCTAAGTGAGCATACTGTATGTATGCAGATAAAGTACTGACATACTTATATTTCCAACTTTTTTTTTAAAGAGATGGCTAATAATATTGTAACATTTTGCAATAAAATGTTAAATTATGTTGCCATCTACTCCAGGGGTGTTGGAGTTGTATCAGATCGCACATGGCTGGAATCTGGATCCTTCTGGTTGAAAGTAAATCCTGCGGGATTCCGAAAAGTTCTGAAGTTCATCAAAGATGAATATGGAGACCCTGCTGTTTACATAACAGAGAATGGCGTATCAGAACGAGGACCAATAGATCTGAATGATGTCCCCCGTATCCACTACTATAATACCTATATCAATCAGGCCCTGAAAGGTAATAAGATCGAAAAGGACAACATTAAACAATAGATTTCCGTGATGCGTTTCCATGCATTATTAATATTATTGTTTGCTTTCAGCGCGTTTGCTGGATGGTGTGGACGTCCGTGGCTACACTGCCTGGTCACTAATGGACAATGTGGAATGGGGGGCAGGTTTTGAAGAAAGATTTGGCTTTTTCTATGTAAATCGATCAGATCCCACTTTACCACGTATTCCTAAGGAATCTGTCTTTAGCTATGCTAAAATAGTTCAATGCAATGGCTTCATTAGCCCAGGAGAAAGTCCCCATCAATGTCAGATCCTTGAACCTTAAGGTACAATAAATCTATATGTCTTCTATCTCTCTGACTGCTTGTCTGTCTATAAATAACTGAGTCACTTCTGGGTTACAGATACTAATCCTGCACCACCTCCTGGTGAAGAGCTGTTGGACAGTCCTGAAGCTGACACAAGAAACAAAAAACGTCCAGTATTTGAACACATTAACCTGGATAAAACTGACAATTTCTGAACATAATGTGCTTAACATGTCTTATATATAATTACTTCAATTTCAAGTTGTGTAAATATAATGAAGTAAAAAGATTATGTAATTCATAAAGCTGAAAAAAATAAAACAAGAAATAAGATTCATGCTTTGGTAAACAGAATTAATAATTAAAGACATGTTTGTATGTATGTTGTAATGGGATTTTTCATGAAGTTATGTACAGTAATAGTAACTGTATTTTTTATTGTTTAATTGTATTAATAAAAATAAGAGAACTACTAATAATTTGTATCTTTGTTTTTTGTACTGGTGGTGTATATATATATTTTTAAGATGGAAAATGTGGTTTTACAGATACAATATATGTGAATTTCAAATGAAAGATTGGTATCAAAGAGCACAACCAGGATCCTAACTGACAACCAAGACTGCAGTCAGGTTGAAACCCTGATGAGGACAACAACCATGCAGATGAGCTTTCCTGAGACGGTTTCTGACAGTTTGTGCAGAAATTCTTTGGTTATGTAAACCGATTGATGCAGCAGCTTTCTGGGTGGCTGGTCTCAGATGATCTTGGAGGTGAAGATGCTTGAGGTCCTAGGCTGGTTACACATGGTCCGTGGTTGTGAGGCTGGTTGGATGTACTACCAAATTCTCTGAAATGCCTTTGGAGACGGCTTGTGGTAGAGAAATTAACATTAATTTCACAGGTGACCGCTCTGCTGGACATTCCTGCTGTCGACATGCCAATTACACACTGTAACGTTTTCACACTCTCTGATTTTTAGTTTGGTTTGGTTCTTTAATGCTGGGGTGCCAGACAGCCCAGACAGCAAACTGACATTGAATCAACGTGGAAACGACGTCTCTCATGACATTGAAACAACGTTGATTTTGCTCATCGAATTAACGTTGAACCAACGTCGGACGCGGCATTCTTCAAAGCTAAATGAAAATCGAAAATTGGTTTGCTTTCATAACGTTGAAACAACGCGTTGATTTCAAGTTGATTTTCCATTAGTTTTGAAAGAATGACGCGTCTGACGTTGGTTCAACGTTAATTCAATGAGCAATACAATGTCAGATCAACGTTGTTTCGATGTCATATTTCCACGTTGATTCAATGGTAGTTTGCTATCTGGGAGGGTTTCTGTCAATATTTTAGTTCAGTTTGCAAAAACGTTCAAAGGTCTTGTGCAGTCTAGTTTGTCTTTCACAAAACCCTTCACTTATTTGAGAAAACAATTGCCATAAAATAATATTCACACAACACTCTTAAATAGACCCCTTCTGCATTCAATATGACAGACAACTCAAATTCATTGAATTATGTATTTTAGCAAATCACAACACAGTGTCTCCAATGGCCCCTTTTTTCCCTCTTTTTTTAGTTTGAGTAGAAAAAAAAAAAAAAAAAAAAAAACCCAGTTCAAAAAGTTGTTCCACCACAGGTTACAAAAAAACAAACAAAATGAGCTCAAGTCCCAAGATGTTCAGTAATTCCAACAGTTCAGTTCATATAGTTCAATAATCCACCAGTCAATAAGGGAAAAAATATATATAAATAATTTCCCCAATCAAAAACAGTCAACAGTCAAAAAAGTCAAGTCAAAACAGTCATCCAGAACTGGCCTAGTGTACTCACGAATCCTTCTTACTTGAAAGCTCTGGTCCGGTCCACGCTTTACTGGAATTTCCTAGACGTGCGCATACAGGCTGGAAGCTCCCAATCCATCATTTCCGCCCAGATTTTAGAACTGCTCACTCGTACTGTTAGCCTTGCAGCGTCTCAACGACCATCCGCTAATCCATCATGACGAGGATAAAATGCTTCACTTTTAATAATCCAGATCGCGATTGATTAGTTTGCAGCCTTAACACTCTTTTTGCCCGGATAAAACAATAAATCACGGGAGTCTTCAAGCGGAGCTCCGCGAGGTAACTGACTTCCGACCACCGAACTCAACTTCCTTGAACGACGCACGTCATCCCAATAAAGGTAACTGGCTTCCGACTCGTCATCATCTTCGTCGTTATCTTATGACGACCGCATATTCACATATTATATACACTATATACATTGTTTTGACTTTATTTTTGTGGATAATGAACTTGGATTATTTACTGAGGAAAGATGACTGATAAATCTAGGGTAAATAATTATTTAATTGCTTATTTAATGACGACATCGTCACAACACAACCTCAAAACTTGCGACATCTGTGGCATTGTGCTGTGTGATAAAACTGCACATTGACTATGTTTACATGCAGCCAATAACCCGTTCAAAACCTGGATATTAGCAATAACCCGGTCGCGAACGGCCATGTAAACACCGGCAAAAACCTGAATATGCACATATCCTGGATTTTAAAAACCGGCCCAGATAGCAAACTGACATTGAATCAACGTGGAAACAACGTCTCTCATGACATTGAAACAACGTTGATTTTGCTCATCGAATTAACGTTGAACCAACGTCAGACGCGGCATTCTTCAAAGCTAAATGAAAATCGAAAATTGGTTTGCTTTCATAACGTTGAAACAACGCGTTGATTTCTAGTTGATTTTCCGTTAGTTTTGAAAGAATGACGCGTCTGACGTTGGTTCAACGTTAATTCGATGAGTAAAACAATGTCAGATCAACGTTGTTTCGATGTCATATTTCCACGTTGATTCAATGTCAGTTTGCTATCTGGGGGGATATTATACCTGGGGTACCCCTTTTCTAACCCGAATTTTTGGTCATGTAAAAGCGTATCGGCATATCCCCATAGTGATTTGTGTTCTGCGCATGTTCTATTCGCAAGGAATCTTGGTCTTTTGAGTAGAGAAACTTCTCGGCTCATACAAAAATCTGCGTTTAGTATACCGGAAGTAAACATGGCGAGACCAGGCGAGACACAGCACAGCATACTTTTGGAGCGAGGTAAGTTACGTTACCAGCATCAAAGCGCAAACAAAGGTGAAAGCTATCTGCCCTGAACTATTCATTATCCTCGTGCTACTGTTGTTGTTGTCTTTGGATACAGGAAGAAGAATCGGAAATGCGTCTTAAGGTTGTCCATACGTCTAGACGCTAACCGCGCGATGCCGTTTACATTGGGGTATTGCAATTCGATGTATACAGGAGAAACTCTCTGCTCACGCATGTAAACGGGTTATTCCTAATGTTTCAAAAACCCGAATAGTGATCTTAACCCGACCATAACCCGAAAATTGGCTGTATGTAAACGCAGTCAATGTAGAGAGTGGCCTTTTCATGTGGCCAGCCTGAGGCACACCTGTGCAATAATCATGCAGTCTAATCAACATCTTGATATGCCACACCAGTGTGGTGGATGGATTTTCTCGGCAAAGGTCACTAACGCAGATTAAAACAGATTTGTGAACAATATTTGACAGAAATACGCCTTGTGTACATGGAAAATTAGGGGCAAAAACAAAAGTATTGCATTTATATATTTACACATTCATACATTGAGCACGAGTTTAACTAGTAGCTACAATGTGAAGTTTATGCAAAAATAATATGAGTGAAAATTTCTTTCCTTAAAAATATCTCATCTTCACATCGTAAGGTAAATCGAGGTAAATCCAAGGTAAACAGCACAGCACAAACACAGTCTTCCGAACTCAATGAAAAGAAGACTACTGAAGTCTCTGAGCATTTACAGGTTCACGTTACTTCACATGAATATATGCATGTAATTCGATTGTGCACAAGTGGGTTTGGTCACAGAGCTAATGAGGACACATTTGAGAAACTGTACATCTCATTAGTAAACAGCAATGCTTTCCAGGCATGATCTTTAACCAAAATATTGCATGCATACAGTACATGTGCTTTCTGGGTAGTATTACACTTTAGTCAAAATTCATTTTAAACCATCAATGAGTGTTTGTATTAACCCTCTGAGACCTAAGGGTATTTTTACAATAAATTTTCCGTCTGGTGTCATTTACTAAAAAAGCTTGTAAAATATCAACCCTTTGGTGCACAGACAATTGACACACCTCTTTTTTTTCAGGACAAATTGAACTTTCAGCATATTTGTGTTACATTGATGTCACCTGAATGTAAAATAAGTTATGGGACCATAAAGACAAATGAAAAAATAAATCGGAAATGGAATCACTCAATTATTTATTGAAATCACACACAAATAAATAAAAGCTAAGCAATTTTCCTCTGGAAAATAGTTTGTTCATGTCTTTGGAGTCCTGGAGCACAGGAATAAACATTATAACTTGTACAGAACAAAAAATATTGACATTTTTCCAAAAGAAGTCCAGGCGTTTGGGGCCTCATGAAATTCACTGGTGCCAAGCCTCAAAACAGTTCCTATCAGCAATCACACAGAGGGCCACATCACAGGTTTTGCATTTCTATTTTATTTATTCTTTTATTTATTATGTTCTTTTTATTCTTTTATAATACATTTATACTACTATAATACTTTTTTACAGTAAATAAATAAATGGCACTTCAGCTGGGTCTATCCTGGTAATCTAGTTCCTCATCTGTCAAAAAGCTCTGTTCTCCTGAAAATCCTTCATCCTGCAATGCACCAAAATAGACCAGCGCTTTATTTACGTCCATTTCGCTGTGTTTCTCTGTGAATCGCGCGTCTCCGTGAGTCTCTCTATCTCTCTACACTATATCAGCGCTTGGTTCATGCGTAATGACGCACACCAATGTTTACAACGGATCAGCCTGTAATTGGTCAAAAACCATCACGTGAAAACATCACGTGATATCCAGGATGTCCGCTAGCATCAAGCTAGCGGCAAAAATGACCGAATATTTATGAATTATGGGCTTCAAGATTATCAAAGTTTGACATAAAGCGTTTGGATTTATTGCTGAAAACCTCTGAAAGGAAGCACAAGTTCCAGGCTGGATAGAAAACCTTCTGTAAAGGCTAGAAAGACCCGAAAGACACCCCCGTGATGGCTAGCTCGTTAGCTTTCTGCTGGAAAAAACGGTAAGAAAATCGATAAATCTGTCATCGAGTTATGTAAACATTTATCGGAGGTGACGTGTGGCATCGTCGACGACGCCGTCGGGCTCAGGGGGTTAATTTCCGACAACAAGCTAATACAGATTTTAGGCATGTTAAAATATTAGCATTTCATAAGCAGCTAATATCTACACCTTCTAAACATGTATAATGTAAACATTCTTTATACATATAAATATACCCCAAATCACATAAAAATCACACACAAACTATATACCATCGTAATCGTTTGTTTATTAGCTTTTTGTTTCGTGTGTAGAATGGTTTCTTTGGGTTTGTTCTTCACAGAGATTTAAAGGAGGAAGTGTACATGAAAGCATCATGCAGAAGGACGGGAATATAGTCATGTTAGTCAAGATGATAACTCTACACTAAATGAGAGAGCGCTGAGATCATATCTGACACAAACCAGGAACAGGAGAGACAGACAGTGCTGTGTACACTGTTTTAGCTCTTCAGACTACAAAACTCAAGAGTAAAATAAATAGAAATGGTATTCTGTATGACAAAATATTTTCCAGACATGTGAAAAATCAATATTAACTGAAGCTGTTCATTGAAACTAAGTGAACACGAATAAAAAAGAGCAGATGTACTTGAATATGAAGATACAAGATAATTCTATTCAAAATATAAAAAAATTACATATTGTAATTGTTGTTACAGAAAAAATTCTGCACTCCTGACAGAAATTTGACTGCAACCCAGTTTTTTCATAAATAGTGGTCAAACATCTAAAGTATTTAATCTTTCCAATGATACTCTATTTGCCCAGATAAGTAAGAGTCTGATGTTTTAACGTGAGGTTAAAAAAAAAAAATCTGAGGACATCTTTGATCTTTGAACCTTAAGGGGTTGAGAACTCCTTACTGGTTTGAACTTCCAAGAGTTCTTCAACAATGTTGGCAGATAAAATGCTTCTCTCCAGTGTGTATTCTCATGTGAACTTCAAGGTTTGCTTGTTGATAAGAACTCTTTATTTCTAGTGTGAATTTTCATGTGGTATTTAAGGTTTCCCTTTCGGTTGAAACTCTTTCCACACTGTTGGCAGGTAAAAGCTCTCTCTCCAGTGTGAATTCTCATGTGAACCTTAAAGTTTCCAAGTTGATCAAAACACTTTCCACAATGAGGGCATGTGTATGGCTTCTCTCCAGTGTGAATTCTCATGTGGACTTTAAGATTTGCATGTTGATCGAAACTCTTTCCACACTGAGGGCATGAATAAGGTTTCTCTCCAGAGTGAATTCTCATGTGCCTCTTAAGAGTTCCTTTTCGAATGAAACTTTTTCCACACTGTTGGCAGGTGAAAGCACTCTCTCTGGTGTGTACTTTCATGTGGTAATTAAGGTTTCCTTTTCGGTTGAAACTTTTTCCACACTGTTCACAGGTAAAAGGCTTCTCTCCCGTGTGAGTTCTCATGTGGACTTTGAGGTTTCCATGTTGATAGAAACCCTTTCCACACTGTTGGCATTTGTAGGGCTTTTCTCCCGTGTGAAGTCTCATGTGGACTTTAAGGTTTCCCTGTTGATAGAAACTCTGTTCGCACTGAGGACATTTGTAAGGCTTCTCTCCAGTATGAAGTCTAATGTGCCTGTTAAGGCTTCCTATTTGAGTGAAACTTATTCCACACTGTTGGCAGGTGTAAGGGCTCTCTCCAGTGTGAACTTTCATGTGGTAATTAAGGTTTCCTTTTCGGTTGAAACTTTTCCCACACAGCTGGCAGGTGAAAGGCCTGTTTGCGGTGTGATTTCTTATGTGGACTTTAAGGTTCCCATGTTGATTAAATCTCTTTCCACATTGTGGGCATTTATAAGTCTTCTCTCCGGAGTGAATTCTCATGTGCCTGTTAAGGGTTCCCTTTTGACTGAAACTTATTCCACACTGTTGGCAGATGAAAGGCCTCTCTCTGGTATGAACTTTCATGTGGAAATTAAGGTTTCCTTTTCGGTTGAAATTTTTTCCACACAGTTCACAGGTAAAAGGCTTCTCTCCAGTGTGAGTTTTCATGTGGAGTTTAAGGTTTGCATGTTGATAGAAACTCTTTCCACACTGAGGGCATTTGTAAGGCTTCTCTCCAGTGTGAAGTCTAATGTGCCTGTTAAGGCTTCCTATTTGAGTGAATCTTTTTCCACACTGTTGGCAGATGAAAGGGCTCTCTCCAGTGTGAACTTTCATGTGGTAATTAAGGTTTCCTTTTCGGTTGAAACTCATTCCACACTGATCACAGGTATAAGGCTTCTCTCCAGTGTGAGTTTTCATGTGGACTTTAAGGTTTCCATGTTGATCGAAACTCTTTCCACACTGAGGGCATGAATAAGGTTTCTCTCCAGTGTGAATTCTCATGTGCCTGTTAAGGATTCCTTTTTGAGTGAAACTTTTTCCACACTGTTGGCATGTGAAACGGCTCTCTCCAGTGTGAACTTTCATGTGGTAGTTAAGGTTTACTTTTCGGTTGAAACTTTTCCCACACTGTTGGCAGGTGAAAGGCCTTTTTGTGGTCGGACTTTTATCAAATCTATTTTCACACTGAGGGGATGTGTAAGACTTCTCTTTAGTGTGCATTTTCATGTGTCTTTTAAGGTTTCCCTGTTTGTAGAAACTCTTTCCACATTGAGAGCATGTGAAAGGTTTCTCTCCAGAGTGAATTCTCATGTGGTAATTTAGGTTTCCTTTTCGGTTGAAACTTTTTCCACACTGTTTACAGGTAAAAGGCTTCTCTCCAGTATGAGTTTTCATGTGGACATTAAGGTTTCCACGATGATCAAATCTCTTTCCACACTGAGTGCATGAAAAAGAAGTATCTCCAGTGTGAATTTTCATGTGCCTATTAAGGATTCCTTTTTGACTGAAACCTATTCCACACTGTTGACAGGTAAAAGGACTGTCTCCCATATTAATTTTTTTAAGGTGGACTTTGAGGTTGACATCTTGATTGATACTCTTTCCACTTTGATGTGATATGGAAGGCTTCTCTGCGGTGTGAATTCTCATGTGATAATTAAGGTTTCCTTTTCGGTTGAACCTTTTTCCACACTGTTGGCAGGTAAAAGGGCTCTCTCCAGTGTGAATTCTCATGTGGACTTTAAAGTTTCCATGTTGATCAAATCTCTTTCCACACTGAGGGCATGTGTACGGCTTTTCTCCAGTGTGAATTCTCATGTGGATTTTAAGGTTTCCCTGTTGATAGAAACTCTGTCCGCACCGAGGGCATGAATAAGGTTTCTCTCCGGAGTGAATTCTCATGTGCCTGTTAAGGCTTCCTATTTGAGTGAAACTTATTCCACACTGTTGGCAGGTGAAACGGCTCTCTCCAGTGTGAACTTTCATGTGGTAATTAAGATTACTTTTTCTCTTGAAACTTTTCCCACACTGTTGACAGGAGAAAGGCCTCTGATCTTTCTTTTTCATTTCATTCAGTTCTTCAGTCTCCTCTTTCAACACCATAAGTTCTAAGGTAAAAAAAAAAAGCAAATTAAAGAAAAAACATAAAAACCAACACCATGAGTCATGAGTGAAGGGGAAATATTTCCTCCGGAGTAAAGAGCACATTTCTAAAGATTCTCTCAAATATTGTTTTAATGAAGTTGTGAAACTTATACATAACTTTGATGTTTGTAATGTGCATTTAGGCCAGGAATGAAGGAGGAGAAGAAATTGATAGGAAGTGTGGAGAAACTGAGTTTGCAAAGATTAATTTTGGGGTATACAGCAAGGTTTGAAATACTGTCACAGCGCTATACTAGTAAAAAACATCCTGACAGATGAGAATGCCGTTTAGACGAATATGTAAATATTAAGAGTGTAATGATACACGTATTCGTATTGAACGGTTATTATTATTGCTGGGGTAGAATTTGCGCGAATGCTGTATTTCCGGTGAGCTGTAGTGGAACGTGAACGATCAAGTGGACAAATGGCTGCTTTTAAATGCTCATATGCACTTTTTTTGGTGAAGATCGCTCTTGGCATTGACTTCCTTCAAAAGAGAACCGGTTACACTGTGCTGACCATTGAGAAGCTTCTGCATAAACGGGCATGGAAGCACATGTGAAATCACGCCAATTCTATTGGCCGCCATTTTTAAATAGCAGCTAATAATGCTAATAGCAGCTTGATTTTAATCTCTATTAATGAAAGATACGGCGAGCTGCACGAAAGTGCTGGATTCTCCGTGTTTGGATACCAATGTAGGTTTGCAAAGCCATGAGCATAAATAGCAACGCAACAACTGGCATTGTTGATGGAAAGCTTATTCGAGATGCATCGGAGCGTTATGGACTGATCAGAGCTGCCGGAGTGTTTGGAGAGCATAGCGTTACGACTCCTTCTGCTTTTGGATCGCTCTCGCAGTTCGAGATTCGCAGTACCGATCCATCTCGAACAAGTCTGGTGTGTTTGTGTGTGCCGTGCTAGCGTTGCTGGGCAACATGAGATGTATACAGTGATGTAAGATCTGGCTCTGTGATGGCTCTCTAGCCTGTGGAAAGACAAACCGGTTTTTTGAAAGCTCGTCAGTCGAACCAACTCCGAACCGGCACTAGCTCTAGCTCTGAACCTGGTCTTGTTGGTGGAAAAAGGGTATAAGAGACTGTTCTGTCACTCCCGCTTTGCTATTATATCTGAAGAGAGCAGCCAGGTTTGTGTTCCCGGTGGTTTGGAGTAGATCAGATCACAAATAGAGTTGGCGTGTCAAGTGCTCTGTTGGCGTTCTGTGTCATGTGCTCTGTTTTTCTCAAGTTCTCACCAGCCAACCCTGAAGGCTTTGTTTCAGACCCAGAAGGCCCCAAGCAGTTTCTTCTGATCTGAACAAAGGCCCGGTGTTGGGTATTTTGGATGTGGCAAGCCAGGGAAATTAATAGAAATGCCATTCCTCTACCCTGGTCATGAGGAATCACTGGAGATTTTGACTCAAGTTGTAAAGAGACTAGAGTTGTCTTGACTGACCAGTTGAAAACAGTAGCATCATCATAAAAGCAAATGAGATGAATGCCTCTGAGATATATGCATTTTCTGTCCAATGATTCTAGATAGTCTTGAAAATGATTGGCTGGAGTTTTTGAAATCCTGACCGTTCCACAGATGATTAAATTGTTTAAATTTTTTTTTTCAGTGCTTCTAATTTACAGCCAGTAAGTGGGTTACAAATAGGATTTCAAGTGATTTTGAAAAAATGGTCAAAAAAGAAAATCACATACCCCACCTTTAACATAAACCCTGAATCTTGAATCCTGTTATTGATCTGAACTAAACAACACTGGCTTGCTTATTTGGGGTCTGAAAGACACTTAGCTTTCAGTAATTTATCAATATGACCACAATGACTGACATCATCGGATGATAACAAAAGTTGAACTGAATTAGGCTGGATGATGGCATTATCGTTTCTGTAGATCTGCTTTACAGATGAATCTCATCTTGCAACATCAACACTGGGATTAAACTGAATTGAATCAACATTAGGCTGCCTCAAACTGAATAACAACATTGCTGCCTTTTGTAGAGCTGTTTATTGCTAAATTTAACTTGTCTGGTGGTCGCACACCAGACGAGAAGCACCGCACCATCGCACACCGGTGTCATCCTATTCATTATCGCTATGCTACGCCACGGTATTGAACTAACTAAATTAAACACACTAAAGTGTGTTGTGACCTGGTACCTCCAGTAGATTTCAGCACATGGCAGGGAAATGTATACTTTTACACTCAGGTTAGTGTATGGGGAAAAAACGGAAAAACAAGAGATTAATGGCAAAATTAAAGATTAGAAATGGCTTAGTTTATTAGGCCTATACATTTTTCCTTTATAGACAATTTTATAGTCAAATGGAAACTAGCTATGAAGCTGAAATAAATTCTGGACTTCAAACATATATATTTATTCAGAGATATTTCAGAGATGTGTTCTGTTAGATTCTAGATGTTAGACTCTGTTAGATTTGAACTCCCTTTGGGGTGGACTTTAAATGCAGATTGTTTACATTAATGATGGGTCATTAATGAATCGTTCCTATTGTCTGTCATGTGACAAATCAATGAAAGACTCTGGAGGTAAAGTAATCATTTATGTTCCTTTCAACTTATCTTTGGGTAGGACGACATGTTCAGAAAATTTGGATGTCGAAATATAACATTGAAAATATAACATTTAACGCCACTCAAAGAATGAAATGACTTGAAAATAACATTTGTTTATATAGATGAAGATAGAGAAGATATAGATTATATAGAGAAGTATCGGTCAAATGAGCCAATATTTCAATTAGTAAAGTCGCTTTTCCACTGCATGGCTCGCTTTAAATGGTACCGCCTCTGTTGAGGTTACAAGCGTACCATACCGATACTAAAATGTGACGTGAACACACTGCAGATCAGTCAGACAGACAGGGTTTCTACAGGGTTTAGTAAATCAAATTTAAGACCTATTTATGAGACCATATAAGACCTTTTTTACCATTATGATTTAAATTTATGACCTACATGAATTAAGAAAAATAACTTCCTTTCAAAAGTCTTTTTTATTGACTTTCATTAAAAGTAATAAGTTCCATTATTTAAAGGTTCCATTTTCTTGGAATAAACTGAGTAACAAACTGAAGGCTCCCTTTTCCTAAGTATCAATAACACAGGAACAAAAATTAACAATTAAAGCTGCACGCAGCGATGGGCGGGCCCTCGCACCTGTAGCATGTCGGGGTGTGAGGCGGCCGCATTGCATATTTTGCAGCTCAGCCGGTGCGGCTGTGCATTTGCTACGCTGCTTTGTTAAAGTTCACTTCCTGTTGCCAGCAGGTGGCGCTATGACTGTAGGTGAAAGTCGGCATGTAGATTTGTTCAGGGCGGGACTCTTGTCAAATGTGTAAAATTTTGTGCAGATCTGGGCATTTACAGCCAAGTTAATACAACTTCCTGTTTCATGGCGAATCATCGACGCCACGGACACGCCCATCGACGAAAATGCGCAGATAGCAAAACTTTACATCATCAATGCCTTTAGAAGGCACAGCAGAAATGTGAAGTCAATCCAACTAAATCCCTAGGAGGAGTTCGTTAAAGTACGTAATGAGTAAATCATCCCAAAATGGCGGTAAAATTAGAAATGGCCGACTTCCTGTTGAGTTTATGGCATCGCTCCAGGAGACTTTTCAGTGCGTCTGGCCATGGTAGATGTACCACAGAAATTTCGTACATGTCGGTCAAACATGCGGCGGGGGCTCCTTCGTTAAAGGTCACTTCCTGTTGCGACTAGGTGGCGCTATTACTGTGGGTGAAAGTCGGCATGTAGATTTGTTCAGGGCGGGACTCTTGGGAAATATGTAAAATTTCATGCAGAACTGGGCATTTACAGCCAAGTTACTACAACTTCCTGTTTCATGGCGAATCATCGACGCCACGGACACGCTCATCGACGAAAACGCGCAGATAGCACAACTTTACATCGTCAATGCCTTTAGAAGGCACAGCAGAAATGTGAAGTCGATCCGACTAAATCCCAAGGAGGAGTTATTTAACCCTTTAACAGTCACACTAAGAAATAAATATGCAAAAAAAAAATTTTTATAAAATAGTGTTCCTTAGTCCAAATTTAGCAACTTTTCAGTGTTTTTTTTAAAATGACCCAATCAGGAAGCAGATACACATGTCAACCAGCCGGTTGACTTGCCCATTTAGGGTAATTCACGGCATGAAGTAACTAGTATTAGGCATTCATAGATTTTTTTCTTGTGTGAATCTTAAAGGACAACTCCGGCGCTAAATGAACCTTAAGTCCAATTACACATTGTTACCTAGTCAACCGTTATCTGAGATTTGTTTTCATGATTGCCGAATGTAAATAGTTTTATCTCTAAAAACAGTTTAGCCTATAATGCTAGTATAATGCTAGTATATAGGGCATAGAGTAATGACAAATAAAAATCGCTTGTTATTACCACTAAAAAGGCTCAAAATAGCCCCACAGTAACACGACAGCATAACAAGGGTCCCTACATTCAAACCGAAGCATTGAGAACTTTGTCAGTGTCCATACAGTTTAATAAGAAGATATTTTATACACACAGTCAACTTCGCGAATACAGGAAGAAGCCATCTTGGAAAAATAGTCTCGACCAGTCGATCTACGAACGCCGATCCAAGTGCGCTGGTGAGATGTGAATAAGGTGATAAGGTGAGCGCGAACAGTAGGCTACGTGTACATATTGAAGAGAAGTAAACGGTTGGTGTTTGTGTTTCTTCTGGAAACAACGGACCATATGAGATTCTGCACAGTTCAGCGCACTTGGATCGGCGCTCGTAGATCGACTGGTAGAGACTATTTTTCAAAGATGGCTTCTTCCTGTTTTCGTGAAGTTGACTGTGTGTATAAAATATCTTCTTAATAAACTGTATGGACACTGACAAAGTTCTCAATGCTTCGGTTTGAATGCAGGGACCCTTGTTATGCTGTCGTGTTGGTGTGGGGCTATTTTGAGCCTTTTTAGTGGTAATAACAAGCGATTTTTATTTGTCATTACTCTATGCCCTATATACTAGCGTTATACTAGCGTTATAGGCTAAACTGTTTTTAGAGATAAAACTATTTACATTCGGCAATCATGAAAACAAATCTCAGATAACGGTTGACTAGGTAGGAATGTGTAATTAGACCAAAGGTTCATTTTGCGCCGGAGTTGTCCTTTAAGTTGAATATTTTTTCATATAAAAACAGTACAGACAGTAGAATATGTTAACAATATAATCCATTTATTTTAAAAACATGTTCTTATTACAACACATAAAATAAAAACATTGTAAAGTGAACGGTAAACAATATAAATCAAGAAATGTAACGCACAAATACAATACTAAATAAATAATTACAACTGTAATCAGTAAATAACTAAAAATATATACTATAAATATAATAAATAATAAACTCATCTCTGGTGATATGCAACAAAGCACTGGTTTTTGTTGTTCAAACAAAGGAACAACTTCCCATCTCCACATTTGGAACATCGCCAACGCGACACTCCACTTTTGCACAAGTTGCACCTCCCTCTCTGAGTGCCAAATGTAGGCCAGTGTCCAACGCCATCATATCGGACTTCCTGGGTGGGGTGGAGAACTCGGGGGTTGGGGCGACGGACTTGTGGCTTGTGCTTTGCACCTGGGGGTCGGCCAACCCTGGCAGGTACCTTGTCAGCTCCCTTCAACGTAGCTGCCACCGACAGACGGAACTTCTTCAAGGGCATCGGTTTCTGTTTGAGAATGCTGCAGTCCCTTTTGTACATAAGCCATGCATTCACAATGCTCACATCGATGATGTACCCAAACAATGGCAGGTACCAGCGCCGGGACTTCATTGGTGTTTTATAGAGGTGCACAAGCATATCAGAGAGATCGATGCCCCTCGTGGCTTGATTGTATGCCAAGACGATGGATGGGCAGGGGACGTCGACCTTCTGTTGCGCCTCCTTTGTGTATCTCTTCACTGAAGACAGTGGCTCCACCCCATAAGCATTGCTCAGCAAGGTGACACACTTGTTGTCGAACCACTTTACTGCAACGACTCCCTCTGATGAACGGAAATCAACAAAACCTCGGCCTCGCTTCACCATCTCCTTATCACTCATTAATGTTGCACCACCTGAAAGACATGGAAATTTGTTTTTGTGAGTACAGCATGCATCACAAATATCACAATAACACTAATATAATATCTATAACAAATGGAAGGCATGTGTACAGTAGGGCTTCTGACAAGTCAACCGCAGAGGACTGCACGTAACCGCAGCAACCGCGATATTCACGTTTTTTTTTTTTTTTTCTTTTATAAGGCTATACCCTTCTTGTTTTGAACTTAATGCATGTTTATTGAATGTTAAACAAGTTCATAACGATAACAAGACTGTTAATCATGGTGATGTGTAGCCTACAGGCTTCACACAGAAAGTGAATGATCGGCAGAGCGCGTGCGATTACCTGCGTCTGTCTTTGGAGTCGTGAAAAGCTTGTCGTGTCAAAGGGAAGCGAAATATTTGTCGCATCATCATTTTAACGTTCTCTTCACGGGTATTTTCCCATAAATGCGCGTCAGCAGCAGCGCTGGTAAGCATCCCACAGCACAAGGAAACCACGGGGAAATAAAATCAGTGAGTCACGCATTGAATGATATATTGGTCTCTAATAAGTGAAGCATCAGCTTCAGCGTTGCCCATGCGACGCATTGCTGCTCAGCTGAGCCTTGAAAAGTTGAAATAATTAACATCTTGTTTCTTTACATCTCTTTTAATGAATCAGCTTTTTTTAAACGTGTTCGTTGAATGAACGGTTCAATGACTCGCTCAAAGTCCGTTGTCATAACAATATGCGCGCTGAGTGAAAGTCTTTCAATGCGCATGTACTAACTGTAGACGCTGTTTAGTTTCGGTTACATTGGTTACTGAAAATGTCCTCGTTTTTGTCCACATCGTAAACTTTATTTATATAGCAACAAATACATAGGCCTTTAAATTAAATAAATAAATAAATGGCGGTAACATCGCATATCGCGCTATTGAGCCACTCAACATTACCGCAAGGGAAATTCCATAACCGCGACAGCCCTAGTGTACAGTATATCTGCATCAGAAGAAAAATGTGTGTGCATGCATGGTTTGATTTGGTTGTGATTGTGTAACTAATAGGGGTGTAACGGTACATGTATTCGTATTGAACCGTTTCGGTTCGAAGCTTCCGGTTCGGTACGCATACAAACCGAACGGTTGCTTGGATAATTTTTCCTGCCGGCAAAATTCGTGCTGACGCGGCCACCACAATGTTGCGCAACATCAAATGGCAAGGGTAATGAAAGCAGAACGAAACTGCGCTCCTCGTTATGTGCTTCACGGATCGTTTATCAGTTCGGACCAGCAACATCTGTGCAGCGCGAGCCGATCTCGATCAAGCAACACTGTTACCACACAGCGCTAAGAGATCCGGTAAAGAAAACATTTGAATTCGCCACTGAGGTAATAGCATCGCTGCGAGATCTAGTCAGTGAGAAGCATTCACATTTCTCCGTTATTTACCTTAGATCTCTATTAGATCAAACAGCGCTGTCATGGAAACCAGGAGAAACATTGTGCCGTGAATGAACTAGTAATACTTTCGTCCACAGACCAGCAACATTCACCATGGATTTAATATAGTAACACTAACTGGAACCAGTTTGGCTGGAATGGTGAAATGCTTTCAAGTACTTCACACATCTTTTTCCAGCACTTCAAAATTCAAATATTATATAAATAAATATATATTTAAATGTTATTTTTAATGCACTCTCAGAAAAAAAGGTACAAAAGCTGTCACTGGGGCTGTACCTTTTCAAAAGGTACACTTTTGTACCCAAAGGCTGCATATTGGTACCTTAGTGGTACATATTAGCACCTAAAATGGACATATTACCACCTGAAAAGGACATATTAGCTCATGAAATTGACATATTAGCACCTAAAATGTACATATTAACACTTAAAATGTACATATTAGTACCTCAAATGTACATATTACCACCTAAAATGGACATATTAGCTCATGAAATTGACATATTACCTCCTGAAATGGACATATTAGCACCTAAAATGTACATATTAACACTTAAATGTACATATTGACACTTAAAATGTACATATTAACACCCAAAATGTACATATTAACACCTAAATGTACTTATTAGCTCATGAAATGGACAAAAGTTTACCTTTTGAAAAGGTACAGCCCCAGTGACAACTTTTGTACCTTTTTTTTCTGAGTGTGTGATGACCAAAACATTATTTGTTCATCCTTCAAAGATGACCCCCATTTATAAACCTGAAAGTTTCAAGATCTAGGAAAACTCACACTTATTTAAAAATATTTTTTTCTTTAAACAAATAGGAAATTTCTCTGGCATTTCTTTCTTTTTGCTGTATCGAAAACGTACCGAACCGTGACTTTAAAACCGAGGTACGTACCGAACCGTGATTTTTGTGTACCGTTACACCCCTAGTAACTAACATGATTAACATATTTACTGAAAGTGCATTACCTGTGCGATTTACCGTGACGGTACCCACACTTCTCAGTCCCAGGTTGGTGTGCAGCGTCTTCACCAAGTTGAAGCTGGTAAAGAAGTTGTCGTAGAACACCACAGTTGCCTCTTTGTGTACGATAGTGTTGCAGAGTATTGAGACAACCTTGGCGCCAAGGAGGAGGTCTTTCAAGCCCAGATGTGCATGCTCTTCCTCTTGAATGTTGAAGAATGTTGTGGACCCTTGGTACAATATGAAGTCGTGGATGATGCCAGAGTCACTTCCCCGACAGAAGACCTTAAACCCCCACTTATCCGGCTTGTTCTGAATGTACTGCCTGAGTTTGCCAGCTCTGGTACCCTTGTAAGCCACCATCACTTCATCAACACTTTGCCTGTTGGTAGGTGGAATAAGGAGGCATTGTTCTCTGAACATGTCAAAAAGAGGGCGTATCTTATGGAAGCGGTCAGGGCAGCCCTCCATCTGGAAGTTATCATTGAAGTGGACATATCTTCGGAGCAGTTTGAAGCGCTTCACTGACATGGTATCAGCCACTGGTGGGAAGCGTGACTCACAGGCCCAGTAATCTTCCAAAGAGGGAAATTCAAAAACACCCATGTAGAGCAAAACTGACAAGAAAACCTCAATTTCTGCAGCAGTGGTGTTGATGGATGTCCCGGTCTGTTGAACTGAGTACTGGTTGGTATGCTCAGTTATGTGCACAATCATCTGGTCAGTAAAGAGCTTCTTAAAATACAGAAATGGCGTCTGGACCAACTCTGGAAGCTCGAAGACAGGCTCGGGCAGAGTGAAGGTTGGAATGTCCTTTTTGACCCATTTGGTCTTCCTGGACTTTGCAGGAGGGGAGGGAGTTTGATTGAGGTCTGAAGATACCTCAACAAGCCTGTTTCTATTCCTCGATTTCTTTGAAGGGGGCGGTAAATCTATACTGCGTGGAGGGACAAAGTCTTCATTTTCTCCATCGTCTGGATCACTGAGGTCTTCCACTTCTGAGTCACATGGATCAGCGGGTAAAAGTACAATAGTGCTAGAGGTAGATCTGGGGTGTCCATAAAATGTACGGCAGTCCATTATTTCTGAAAGAGATGGAACATAATAAACATTACTGTACAGTGTAGGGTCGCAAACTGTGTCTTGAGTAATCAGTGCATCAGGTACATCGATCCATAATAAATGCACAATTGTCATATTGATAAACTGTTCTCCCAACATACAGGCACATTATGATTTATTTTAATTTGTTAAGAAAAAATTAAATATGCTAAAAAATACTCTTTGTACTATGTATGACAAACCGAATAACACTCAACCATGAGACAGAAAATTAGACAAGAGACAGAAAATGTTGAAGTGTGACTGATAAGGTAAGTTTACTGTGCTAAATAAAGCCAAAAATGTCCAACCATCAATTCAATTACAGTCTCATTATCGTGTTATGTTTGTCAGATTGTTGAACAGAAAAATGTAATGTTTATTCCCATCGAGACAGACGTAGTTGTAGCTATTCAATGCATAACGTAGTGTTAGTCAATAAGCCTCCCCAGACAGCAAACTGACATCGAATCAACGTGGAAA
This sequence comes from Pimephales promelas, assembly GCF_988280905.1. Classification (NCBI taxonomy): domain Eukaryota; kingdom Metazoa; phylum Chordata; class Actinopteri; order Cypriniformes; family Leuciscidae; genus Pimephales; species Pimephales promelas. The sequence goes on along the minus strand of NC_142792.1, from coordinate 24,915,351 downwards.
CGACGTCTCTCATGACATCAACAACGTTGATTTTGCTCATCGAATTAACGTTGAACCAACGTCGGACGCGGCATTCTTCAAAGCTAAATGAAAATCGAAAATTGGTTTGCTTTCATAACGTTGAAACAACGCGTTGATTTCAAGTTGATTTTCCGTTAGTTTTGAAAGAATGACGCGTCTGACGTTGGTTCAACGTTAATTCGATGAGCAAAACAATGTCAGATCAACGTTGTTTCGATGTCATATTTCCACGTTGATTCAATGTCAGTTTGCTGTCTGGGTGGCTATTGCAGAAATAATGAGTAGGACTAATGGTTCATTTCGTAATATGTAAAGAGTAAACAGTATTACATTTAGAATCTGAAGGTAAACCACAGGCCGTATAAATAAGGGTAAAATAAATATAGTCTAGCAAAGAAATAGGCCGCATGATCCTGCAGGGTGTATTATACTGAGTCACGATCGCGCTGCTGTGCTAATTTAGCTAGTGTCCAGTTCAGTGTTTACCCTAACTGGGCAACTCAACCGAGCGGTCACACAACTTTTCCGAGGCAACAGAGAGATACATTTTATTATCACGTTTCTTCCATTCAACAAAAAGATAATCATTAGGAAGTCTAGAACATGAAATCCAACCAAAAAATGTCTTACCTTAAATTTTCACGTCACTGGCAGCCATTGTTTGAAGAGAGATCACGACAATAATCTTCCGGTTCAGATTCACCTCGTCTCAGCAACACATATTTTTGTACAACATTGCCACCCAGTGGATATAATTGTCATTACACATTCTATTCAGTGAGAGGAATAAGAACAAACAGCTAAAAATGGGGTTTGGCGAGTATTAATAACAGGAATTTGACCATGGAAAAAAGTCAACCGCACGGTTACAATGCACGTTAAAGGGTTAAAATAGGTTAATATCTATAATAATAGATCAACATAATAGAATAATGAAATGACGTAAACCATTAGCTGTCATGCATCAACAGAGAATTATCAACATTTATTGCATTTATTCATCTTGGTTTGGTTACTGTTTGTGTTTGGGTTCATATAATGCATTGCAAAAAGTAATGTTATGATGCTAAACATTTATTAGCATATTACATTTTTAGGTCATTTTATTACTGATTGATCTAGATTAATCAATGCTATATTGTTAGGCCAGGTTCCTTAGTGAATGTTGACAAATGTAGCTTAATTGTAGGCTAATATTATTAATATTTATATTACTACCATCTCCCTCTCTCTCTATGGGTCGCCACAGCGGCAGTAATGCCATTCATTTTATAATCACTTTTATGCTTTATTAATTCAAATAAATGAATATGTTTGAAACTGCAAAAAATATGAGATCATGAGACGGTAACTGAATTGGTTCTAGCGTGTCATGCAAGAAGATTTGAGCTTTCGTGTTTACCGTATCATATTTAATTGATAAGCTCTTATGTATGTGCGCTGTTCAGTGTTCAATAAAAGTCTAAATTAAATCAGTTGAATGATGAACTCACCAGTTGATCTCTTGAACAAGTCAGGATGAGCAACTGACGAGCGCTTTGGCAGATTTGATGTGTTGCCTTCCATGGCAACACATTATTGAAAGCAAAGTTTGCAGAGTGGTGCATTGAGGTCTGTTTCTACACTATTCTCATTAATTTAGTAGGCAAAGTAATGCCTTATTTCACTCATACTGCTCTTTCTATTTATTAATTTCGGGCGTGTAGAAATCCGAATGAGCTTCATTTCCACCTTGTTCCTTCGTTTGCCGGTTTCGCGTGACTCGCGTCAGTTTCGGTAGCGCACTGCCGCCTAGTGGAGAACTTCGGAACAGCAGCTCATCAAATACCGAATTTAACAAAAATGATGATATTGTACCGTTTGAAATTTATTATATACCGGTATTTTTGCAATACCGGTATACCGCGCATTCCTATTCTGTAGTGCTGGACCCTTTAATAAAGATCAAATGACTGAGTTCAGCTGTGAAAATAAAAAACCAACCTGTTTGTTCCTCCATTTCTTCTTTTTTCACACTGAATACTTCTTCAATTTTCATGTCTTCACTCTCCTCTTTAATAAACTCCATGTCTTCACTCTCCTCTTTAATAGCCGCCATCTTTAATATAGTGTCTCCTGGATCTCAGTTGCTTCACCAGTTTTTCTGTGTTTGTCCTGTTTAAGATGAGAATATTTAACAAAAAGAATTATAAATCCTCACTAAGCATTCCAATCAGCTCTTTAGTTAATAGTCAGTAGTACTTAAATTATCTGATTAGACAAAAAAAAAAAAACACTCAAAACGAAGACTACAATTTCTAGGACTAAAAAAGTCATTTAAGCCACATAATATTTAGTTATGCTCAACATTAGATATTTAAAGGGACACTCCACCCATTTGCATTAAGCTTTCCATTGTTAGAAACCCAGTCATACTACTGAATGGTCGTGCAACAGTCTCTCATTTTCCAGAGACGAGCGAAATCTGCTATTTACCTTTTTCAGTTCCTCCTACAATGACGCAAAAATCGTCATTTTATATCATTGTACTAGGAGGAAGTGTAAGAAAGGGGGATTTTTGTAAAGACTAAGCACTAGATCCCACCCTTTCAAACCCACCCATAGGGGGTTGGACCTAATGTGCTAACAGACCAATCACAGATCAGTGCCAGTGCGTTTGATTTCACCGGCAGAAACTTTTTGAAAATATGGATGAAGGTAGTGAATACTCAGATGGATGCAAGTGCATTCTGGGAGTTGTTGTCGTTCATCCACATAAACCAAAAATACATTTTCTGGCTTTTCTCAGTCTAGAATGCTCCAAATTCAAAAATAATTCCACATTTCTTCTACATAAATTACCCATTTTAAATACATTCATCTTTCCAGAGGTGAAGTGACCCTTTAAAGGGTTAGTTCACCCAAAAATGAAAATTAAGTCATTAATTACTCACCCCCATGCTGTACCAACCCCGTAAGACCTTTGTTCGTCTTCAGAACACAAATGAAGATATTTTTGATTAAATTTGAGAGCTGTATAACTACCACATTGGCTCCTAAGGGACTGCCTCTTGACGGCCCAGAAAGTCAATGAAGAAAATGTTTAAATATCCCAAGTGACTACCGTGGCTCAACTATATGTTTATCAAGCGACGCGAATACTTTTTGTGCGAAAAAACAAACAAAAATAATGAGTTTATTCGACTATTCCTTTTCTTCCTTGTAGGCCCGAAACGAGACTTCCTTAGATTTCCACGACGCATGCGCGAGAATTGCGATCTCCTTAGACTACTTCAGTTCAGTTCTCGCGTTTCTGGCCTACAAGGAAGAAAAGAAATAGTCGAATAAACTCATTATTTTTTTTTGTTTTTTCGCACAAAAAGTATTCGCGTCGCTTGATAAACATATAGTTGAGCCACGGTAGTCACTTGGGATATTTAAACATTTTCTTCATTGACTTTTTGGGCCGTCAAGAGGCAGTCCCTTAGGAGCCAATGTGGTAGTTATACAGCTCTCAAATTTAATCAAAAATATCTTCATTTGTGTTCCGAAGACGAACGAAGGTCTTACGGGGTTGGTACAGCATGGGGGTGAGTAATTAATGACTTAATTTTCATTTTTGGGTGAACTAACCCTTTAAAGATGTGTGGATTATATTTAATAAATAAGATTTGCAGTTGGTTTGTTAAAGGGATCATGATGCTATTTATAAAGTTTATTATTTGGTGTAACAGAATGTTACCAGTTTTTAATGTTCAAAAACCACATTTCACATTCTGTACATTATCGTCTATGCTCCATCTGTCTAAAACGCGCTGAATTCTACAAAGCCTCTCCTTCCAAAATGGGTAGTGTGTTCTGGTTGGCCAGCTGACCCAGTGCGTTGTGATTGGCCGAACTCCTCAGGCGGGTTTGGAATGTTATGCTCCTTACCCTAATCGCAAGCTTCAGCTTCCAAAGCAATTATAAAGACAGTTAATTAAGTCATCAGTTTTACCATATAAGTTCCAGACGGAGTCGACCAAGCTGAAGCTGATCGATCAGTTTCTATTCAACAAGTGATAAACAGGGAACAGAGGATACTATGTTTGTACACACATAAATCCATCTCTGCACTTTTAATAAAAAAAAAAACAACAACAACCACCAATATGTGTTACTACTGCAAAAAAGAAATAATAAAACATACTTAGGATACATAATCGGATTCAGAAGCGCCAGATTGCCCTAGCAAAATTGGAATTATCTCTTCATCTTCTTTTCAAATATAGCCTTTGTACACAGCCTGTCTTTTACTCTGCCAGTTTCAGAAAAATACGCTCCACACACACACAAACATTTAGGCTTGCACTGTTCTGGAACAGTGTTGTAAATAAATCTTATTTACTGACACCTAATTGTCCCAATAAAGTGGTGCATTGGCTTTCGCATAGAAACTCACATGGTCTCCACGACACTGTCATGACTCTTCCAAGCTTCATAATGGCAGTGAATAGCTGTATGACTTTGTAAATCCATTAAAGCGCATATTCATGATAAAAGTACACCACGCGTCTCTATGGGTTAATAAAGGCTTTCTTTTTTTGTGTAAGAGTTAATAATGGGCTAATTTAACTTTTGGTGAACTATCCCCTTTAAGAGGCCCATCTATCTCTGTTTTCCATGTTCACTGAGTTGAGTAAATATATAGGCCATAATCTGTTTGTTTTTTTTTGTTTGTTTGTTTGTTTTTTTTAAATGGCGGGTGCTGATGTTTCATGTTCCTAGTTCATGAAAAGGTTCCTCCAATGCGAAACCCCTTACCACCTGGACTATTTAAAAAGAAAAACTGAACATTAGTTCACAAATAATATATATCGTTTAAATTGTTGCTGCCTTTAGTACTAACTTCGGAATTGTTTAAATGTGCAAAAAAAAAAAAACTAACTTGAAATGTATACTTGATTTTAATTAATAATCGAACATTTATTGCAAAAATAAATAAATAAATAAATAAAATAAATGTTTTTTGGTTTCTCGTTTATTTAACCAGGAAAATTAAGTGTGTAATATAGTGGATGTAAAGTATTTGATATAGGCTAACTTACAGTATAAAAATCTGACTTTGCTTTCTCATTTTAAAACACCACCACTGGTTTAAACATATACGTTTTGATTGTATTCTAGTTACACATAGAAATTACATTATATGCACATTATGTATGCTATATTAATTTTAAAAAATTGAAAGTAAAGTAAATTACAATATTTGTGTTATATCTGCGCGACCGCGTGCATTTCATTTTTAACGGATAGGCCCTATGGAGTAGTGAACAACACTGCACAGGGAACTCACATTTTAGTTCACGTTCAGTTTTGAGAAGCCCAGTTTCTGATCCTTGCTTGTTAGTGGCCGAAATTGCTTTTACTAAAAACTGATTCACGATATAGGGAACAGAACCAAACGCAACTTTTTGTGAATGCGCTTTAACGTTCATAAATGAAAGCATCACAAGGTTATAGTAAACTAGAAGTAATTCACTTTACATTCCTTGTAGAAACTATGCGATTGATTGAACTATTTGTATGGATGTAAACATCTTAAATGCTTAAAAATACAAACCTCACAACAGATGCGTGACCTCGGCGCCTCCTAATGACGTCAAATCGCCAGACCAAAATAAAAGTCCATCACAGACTAATCGATGTAGAAACAAAATATGCAAAACGCATATCTTATATAAATATATATGTATATATTAATCTTCTGCTCACCAAGGCTGCATTTATTTTATCCAAAATAATCCAAAAACAATAATCTTGTGATTTTTTTTTACCATTTAAAACAAATTTTTTCTATTTGAATATATTATAAAATGCAGTTTATTTCTCTGTTAGTAAAGCTGAATTTTCAGCATCATCAATTCAGTCTTCAGTGTCACATGATCCTTCAAAAACAATTCTGATATACTGATTTGCGGCTTAAAGGAGTAGTTCACTTTTGAATTTTTTTTTGCTGTTATCCACAAGTTTCCTACGCCCCATGAGGCCTTGCGTCAAAATTGGGTGTGTCTTTCGGTTCGAAGTAAACAAAGCGCGACTTGACATGCTTGACACTCGTTCATTCAGCAGTTGACAGTCATTCAAGTTATAGCGATCCAAACTAGCTAACGATGTGGGAACACAAGCTCAACGAAATTAAAAAGGGTGAAATTACAATACCTTAACATTATTAATAATCAATACTCATCAAGGCATGGTGACAGACAGTTGTGTGATCTGACAAACAATTAAAATAAAAAAAATACACACTTAGTCATTGTGCTTTGGAGTTTATTCAAAATTATAAATGAATGTGCGATTTGAATACATTAACTGGCACATTTGGTATTCTGTCAACACAGGCTTTGATCCTGAGTTTAGGTGCAACATCAGTAGCGAACAGCCAATCACATGCTGATAGAGTTTATAGAATATTAAGAATTTAAACAAATGTACACAGGAAGATTCGTCGTCTTTTGGGAGGTGATGGAAACTAACGTTACAGTCGTTGGCAGGATCACTCTGATATCGTTTTCAGCTTATGTTCAAAACAATCACGTTTAAGCCACTGAATTAGTTTAGTCCGGTACAACCGCGAACACCACATGTTGTCCCTGAGCTCCGTAACGACATCTCTCATAAAGATTTGCGTCTTTAAATAGTAAAATAATTCTCAGAAAAACAGCTAGCCTCTTCGCTAACTAACACACAAAATACCATTGGAATGCTACTTCCGCCCACCTCACCGGAAGTTTCACCCACTTTATTTTTTACAGGAGCGCCCCTCGGAAACTTGTGGATAGTACAAAATATTTAGTAATATATAAATATATTTATATACATATATATAAGAAAAATATTTAGTACAGTATATTTGAAATACAATAAATTTAAACTTCCATAATAGTTTCATACTATAGGTTTTTTTAAGTGCTTTCACCTCATCAATAATCTGCTGGGTGTCTTATTTAAAACAAGACCAAACTTAGGTTAAACTTAGGTCGTAGGTCCAAAGCATTCTTGAATTACAACCATTCAGGTTCGGACAGTGTTTTTTCACGTCCATTCTCAAAAAGGGGTGTGTCAGTTAAGGGGTTAAAAAAACAATATATTACATTTACATTTAATAATTTAACAGATGCTAAAATCCAAAGCGACTTACAATTGAGAGCAATAGAAGCAATCAAACCAACAATATTGCAACAATATGTAAGTCCTGTGACAAAAAATTAACCTCATCTTCATTACACAAAACTAAAAAAAAGAGACAAACAAATTTTTTACTGATTCATCATGCAGCTCAAAGCATTATGGGTAGACTTTCACAACAATATGTTCTGATTCATCAACACAGTTTCACTGATGATCCAACAAAAGCATAAAACCCAGGATAGAGTGTGTGAGTAAATGTGGTCTGGACTGTGTGTATGAGGCTCATTGTGTCAGAGACGCTGTAGAAGGACAGAGTTCCTGCACTGTGATCCACATACACTCCTATTCTCCTGCTGATTGACTCTACAGAGAGTTTAGTCCGTGTGTTATTGTGTATGAATAAGCTCTTGGAGGGAGAGCAGAACAAACTCCAGGACTGATCATTTGATCCAAACCAACACTCATAACCCTTTCTACTAATGCTCTTATATGACACTGATATATCCACACCAAACATCCCACTCCACTCAATCTCCCAGTAACAGCGTCCACACACACTCTCTCTACACAACACCTGCTGATTATACGCATCAAATCTGTCTGGATGATCAGGATACGGCTGCTCTGTGAGAGTACCAGTAATCACTCTGTTCCTCTCAGACAGACGGAGGAGTTTATTCACTGTGTTCAGATCCAGAGTGAACTGATGGGAATCTGATGGAGAGAAAATACATAAGAATCAGGAATTATTAATCTGTTATAGCTTATTATAGCTGAACTAATGGTTTCTGTTTAGTGTATGAAGTGGTAAGTCTATGAACTGGCTGGGTCGTCAGCATTAACAAGAATGTCGCTGTTGGTGTTCTTCTTGTCTAGTACTAACAGTTGTCACAGTCATACAGGTACATATTATTAGGGTGGGTTCACACTTGGCATGTTTGGTTCGATTAAAATGAATCCTGGTGTGGTTTCTCTATTAGTGCTGTTCATTTGAAAGTGTGAATGCTGCCATCCAATCCCTGGTGCTCACCAAACAAGCGGACCAAGACCCATCTTTTCAGTGGTCTCAGTCTGCTTGTTTGGTGCATCTTGTTACATCATACCATTTTTGGGCCATTTGAGCCGCGTTTCCACCGCAATTACCAGGAACTATTTGTCCCAGGAACTTTTTTTGCCCCAGACCGCTTGCTTACTGCTTTTACAGTAAACTTACTGCTTTTACCGTTTACGGGGCGGGAAGATTATGTGGTGACGTTGAACTGCGTGCGATTGCTCCTCCCAGTTGCGCATTTGTTTTGAGTTTTGAGTGCGTTTTGAGTTTTGTATGGAGGAGATTCAATCTGTGCTGCGATTGGTTTACTAACGAGATAATTAACAAAACTTTAGAAAACAGACAAGCACCCAAAGCGTATTCAGAAAGCTTGTAATGCTAGATATAAAAGTAGACGTTTGTTAACAGCGGACATTGACCGTGAGATGGATGGGACAAACGCGCACCATCGGGCAGAAAGAACAAGTGGTAAGAACCAATCAGTATGTTTAGCGCACAAGTCCCACCCCGAAAGTTCCCGAACTCTGAAAAAGTACTACCTCGGCATCAGGGACTTTCTGGGGGGGGGGGGGGGGTGATTTTTACCCGGAACTTCATTGAGACCCTGATTCCTGTGGTGTAAACACACCGAGTACCACCCCAAAGTTCCTAGAGAATGTTCCTGGAAATGCGGCTTTAGATGTCTAATGGTGTAACTCTGTTTAACCAGTCCCTGGTGCAGTTCGACTGAAATATGAATGCAACACAGACCAAAGACATCTAAAGAACCTAAAAATAAGACATGGGGCCCTATTTTAACGATCTGAAACGCAAGTATCAAGCATGAAGGCGCTTTTGCTATTTTACCGGCGAGATAAATGACTCTTGCACTCGACGCAAGTTTAAAAGGGGTTGGTCTGAAATAGCTTCATTATTCATAGGTGGTTTGGACGTAACGCGAAATAAACCAAACAGAGTGCCATCCAATATACCCTTTAAAAGCAGGTGCGCATGTTGCATGGCGGATTGTTATTATTATGGCGGCTTTACCAGGCACGCGGTTCACAGCTGAGGAGACGAACGTTCTTGTCAGGGCAGTAAAAGACAGAGATGTGACGTTGTATGGGGATTTTTGTTTGAAGGACAAACTAATTTGTCAGATGTCCTTATACATGTGTCTTATTGGGCAAACAGGTCTGAATCGTCATTACTACAATTAGCCTGAAAAATTTGGGTAAATTTGTAAGCTAGATTTAGGCCTACATTTTTTTTTATGGATTTTTTTTTTTTTTTTTTTTTAGACACACATCTTCATGGACACCACAATGATTTCCCTCATGTGTTAATATTTTTCCTTGTTATAATGTATGATTTGCAAAAATAAAAACTACTGCATCTGTGTTGATGAGAGAATCAAAGTGTATGTGTGTTGTGCACCAGCTACATTATGGCCAAGCATGTGCACTTAAAATAGCATTATGAACACCGCGCAACGCGCCACTGACTTTAGACCAGGTTTTTTTTCTTTTCAGTGGCGCAATTGTTTTCTGGAACTGCAAAATAGCACTAGGGAATGTTTGTGCCGAAACACGCCTCCTTTTTACGCCGACCCACCCAGGGAGCGCAAGTTCATTTCCTAGTTTACCGACATGCGTCTGTGCAGGGAAAGCCTGCTTTACGCGGGTGCAAAATAAGAATTATACATGCGTCATGGTACAAAGTCATTTGCGCCGGGTGCAAGATAGGGCCCAGGATTTCTCAAGATGCGATCCTAAAAAGGATAGAATGCTCAAGCATACCTGTTTTTTCTCATCCTAGTCATGATGTTCCCCATCCCAGTTCAGTACAGGTATAAGAACCAAATCTCACAGCAGACCTTCGTTGAATGTGATGGTTTCCTGCCGCTGTTTTGACTCTTTTACACATTTTATAAGCTCTTCACAAGTTCTAATTTTGGACAAAATACCATCGTATGTAGCTACGCAGTACGCACATAAAACTAGGGCATTGGAGTCCAGCACTCAGCATTGTTTTGGATGTTCTGTAAGTTCCGTTGCAAAATAAATGTAATAAAAGCCGACAAATCGGGTTGTGATGCCTTTAGGTTCAGTGTTAAAATGTCAATGTGAACACTAAGCGGACCAGGACTGAATATTTTTAGACAAATGAACCAAGCGAACCTTAGATTACCTGTGTAGATGGCTTATCTTCTGTCAAGAGCTGTGCTCTTGTGATTTGCTAGATATAAAATAAGTTGCATAACTTGTCCTAGGTTATAATGGCTTGAAACATGCTATGCTGACCCACTTTCATTTATGAGGTCCGTGCTGTGCCCTTTTTATAAGCACGACAACCCATCATCATTTGGCTTGCTCAAACGCCATTGGCCAGTGTGTTGCTTTGGTAACTTGTTCCCTTATCTCAGGCTCAGGGAAACAAAACTACATGAGTAACAGGTGACGTTTTTGTATTCTTAATTGCTTACATTGTAGGAAGTCCTTTCTGGTCCTGGGATCCATGTTGCCGAATATGACTGTGGAAATAAACAGATATGAATATTGCAACTGTTATGTCAAAAGAAAATTAATATACACTTTATTTCAATAGTCCACTTTAAACATTCTACTAAATAAAAGTAACTGCTACAACAAAGAAAATACGTGTCAACTAACTCATTAATTTACAACTACATGTAAACTAGAATATTAGTAGACTTTTAAGTTGGGGTTAGTAGAATAAATTGATGTACTCACAAAGTTACTAAGTAGAATGTCTGTTCAAGATAAATTGTTAGCAGATTTTAGGCAGACAATCTACTAATACTCTAATGACTGGTAGTTGACATAGTAACAAAGTCAGTAGAAAGACTGAAGTGTGCTATTGAAAATGATCCCTGCATTCAATCCTACCCCAGATAGCACACCATAGTTGGCCCAGATGAGGCCCATATATGTATGCTATTGCCAGCCACGCTCAGGTTGAATCATCGCCGTCCTTCCATTATGTGGGCCACAACTGGGCCAGATGTCATTTACTATCTGGGAAGGCATTTCTAATATGATCTTCTACATGATAACAGATATTTCTGAGAGATGAATCTGTCAGAGATCTTTTTTAGCTCTGTTTCTTACTGAGTCTCCAGTCAAGCAGGATCTCTTGCTCAAGTCCACAATCCTGTTTTTCTAGATCTGTTACCTGTAGGGAATGGATGTGATCCTGTGTGTGTGAAAGCTGCTCCAGCTCAGTGTCTCTCCTCCTCAGATCATTGATCTCCTGCTCCAGTAGTCCTTCAGTTCGACTCACTGCAGTCTTTTCCTGATCTCTGATCCGCTGTGTTGATCAACTCAGTGAAGATCCTCACTCTGTCCACTGCTGTCTGTGCAGCACGCTGTTAGGACACAAATCACAATCAACTTTTACTACATATCTCACCGCTCATGAGCAACTAAACCATCATGTGGTCTGCTGAATCCAGTTAAAGTAGGGTGAGGTAGATTAAAGGTAACTTATTTGGACTGTCAACGAATGCCTGTAGGTTCAAACTCAATCAGTTGATCGACAAATGATCAGTTGCCACCGCTGTACATTAACATAATAAAAAACATAAGACTTGTTTAAATTAGCACAGATGTTAGAGCTTCCACACCGACTGTGTTTCTGTTGTGTAACAGAGCTGTGGCTTTTTTTTTTTTTTACTGGGGATTTATCTTTTTTAAACCACAAATCAATAGGTGACTCCATTACTTTATTTTGCTTTAGCCTATTTCACTTTTTCTGTGAAAACTGTTTGCAACGAGGACCAAACTGAGGCATGGATGGCTGATGACCTAACGTACAAGGGACCCCACAATAAGAACTTGCGGTTGTATCTGCAAATATATTAGAACCATGGTATTTTCAGTCAGCCACATAATGGAAACAGACAGCATTAGATAATGTCAACTATAGATGTGCATGGACTAAACAAATTACATGTTAAAGACAGGCTCTTAATATCACCAATCACTATATATAACAAATTAATAAAAATAAACTATATATATATAACAAATTACTAAAAGTTTCTGCTTTCCAAATGTGTGTTTTCTCATGAATAATCTGAGCAACAAGTTCAAACAATGGTTTTTCTGTGTAGGCTCCATTTAATTGATTAAATAAAAATTACATTTATACTGCTATACCTGATGTCACTGAGTTTTATCTTTTAATTATTGGTAAAAAGTCAAACAAACAAGCAGACAAGCAGGTGTTTGTCTTTGAATTAAGCAATCAGTTTTCAAAATTTTAAGCTAAAGCACTATTTTGATTAATCTGAAAGGTGATTAAGAATTGGGATAAAATGAATGGTGAACTGTAAATATACACTTTCCCTTGTACATTAATGTTGAAAAAATGTACGTTACCTGTTAATATGAGTGTCAACAATAACATAATAAGAAATGAGCATGTTGGCATTATATCTCAGTGCCTAGTTTTAAGTTCATACCTGTTTCTCTGTCCTCTTGCAGCTGATACAGTATCGTGGTTACATGTTTATCCATCATCCAAAGAGAGTCACAGTGGCTCAAATACACTTAAGTTTCTCTTTTTCTGAACACAGGAGATTAGTGTTTCCTACACAACTACACTTAAGTTTCTCTTTCCCATGAACTCAGTAGATTCCTGTTTCCTTGTTCTGTGTTCATAAGTAAAAATGGGTGTGTGTGTGTGCGCGCAAGTCACAAATGATAAAACATTGACTAAATGTAAGTCTCAGAAAACACTCCAAGCATCTATCACTCAAAATAGGCCAAGCCAAAAATACATACCACATGGCTGATAAGCCATTAATGAAAACTGTTCGCTTATTAGCTATCCTGCAAAAATCAAATATTCGTGAAATACGTCCAAAAACAGCGGTTTCAGTAGCCACATCTCTCCTCCAAAATCCTATCAAAAAGGTTGAATGTTTTCTCTGAACGTGCATTCGTGGCCAGGATTCAAACAAAATACTGTGTTAACTGCAGGATGTTTTGTTCTTGAAACTTGTCAAACTAGTCCATTACAATAGCTGGATTGAACCCGGTTCAAAACTCTCTGCTTGCCTTAGCTCGATACAAAACGGTAAGCTTTTAATAATGTTTTTAAAGGGTTAGTTCACCCAAAAATTAAAATTAAGTCATTAATTACTCACCCCCATGCTGTACCAACCCCGTAAGACCTGCTTGTGTCGAAATAAAACAAAAATAATGATTTTATTTGACTATTCCTTTTCTTCCTTCTGGGCCTGAGACGAGATATCAAGAGATTTCCACGACACTTGCGCAGGAAAGTAGAAGAAAAATAACGTTGTTCTCGCGCATGCGTCGTGGAAATCTCTTGAACTCTCATCTCAGGCCTACAAGAAAGAAAAGGAATAGTTGAATAAAGTCATTATTTTTGTTTTATTTTCGCACAAAAAGTATTCTCGTCGCTTGATAAACTTTTACTTGATCCACTGTAGTCACATGGAATATTTAAACATTTTCTTCAATGACTTTCTGGGCCGTCAAATTTCGATCCATTAGGCAGCCTATGTAGCAGTGATCCACCTCTCAAAAATATCTTCATTTGTGTTCCGAAGACGAACGAAGGTCTTACGGGGTTGGTACAGCATGGCGGTGAGTAATTAATGACTTAATTTTCATTTTTGGGTGAACTAACCCTTTAATTCCAGTGGTACTGGTGGATTTCCACGGGAGATTTGAGCATGTCTTTGCGTCATTATGTCACATCTGTACACATAAGGAGTCTCGGCAAGTAGGCAATATATTGCGTGTGAGGATGTTGGAGGAGGAGATTTATAGCCTTTTCTCTCAGCACTTGATATAATTAAATGCATCAATTTGTTGTTGGATCAAGAATGGTTCAAACCACAATCACCAGTGACAAATTGAGATTCACCCATTGTAAAATGCAAAAGACTTCGTTCGGACTTCGGAGAGTCCACTCTCAATTTCTTTAGGAAATGTACATTCTATTCATTAATTATTATTATTATTAGCAGTAGTATTAGTATAGTTGTCAGATACCAAAGAAGAAAACTCAGTGGCAAAAAAAGAACACCTGCCAATTGATTTGCTTGGCCAAAAGGATCAAGAAAAAAAGGTGTATATGGATGAGGGCAAAACGAAGGAAGAGAGGTTTAGGACCATGAAAAATATACTGAACCTGACCCTGAAGTCTTTAAATGTGGCACCTGACATCTCAGTGGATGAGGTACCACTCCTTTGGCATTAGAAAGAGAGCCTGCTCCTGATCCTTTACCTCCAGCTCTCTCATATTCAAAGAGTGGGCTACCTCACAGAGGGATCCACTCCCTCCCACCTTGCAAATGATTATAAGCGATTACAAAGAAAAATGTGCAACTAAAGAAAGCAGACAGTAAGACTGAAGCAACAACTGGCAGTAGTGCACAATCCTCGTCTCTCACGGAGGACCCTCTCTCTGGTGGTGTGCTAATAAGCCATTTCCCCTTTCTAGCCAAGCTAACATGGAACTATTTGATTATCCCAGGAATCAGGATCTCTGCAGAGAGTTTTCTCTACAGAAAGGGATGTAGTTAGAGCAATCAGTGAACGCGTCCAAAAAACGAACTGCAACTCAGTAAATACTTGTCACAGAGACGCAAAAGATTTCTCTTTATGAAGTTAATACAGTACCATGATACTTTAGCTGGTATAATATTATAATGACATGTTTATGGTACGACAATCCTAAAAGACAAGACTTGTCATTGGTCACTCACTTGTTGTCTAATATTTAAATAGAGCTAAAATCAAGCTTTCAAAAAAAAAAAAATAGCTGCAGGAGGGCAGACCAGTTACAAATACCTGCCAACAGTGTAAAAGTCCATCCGGTACTAAAGATCCATCAAGAGTTTTGTTCCTCACACTGACGTTGTGTCTTAATGTGAAGAATATCCCCACGTGTTGCTTCTGCATGGAGTTCCAGACACGAAACACTCATCCTAGATCAACTTCAGATGCTACTTTACAATGGAGCTTGACAGATGTAAAAGTCACAACAGATCTTTCCTTTGGTGCACAGTTTGTCTTTAAATTTAAAATGATACAAAAAAGTTTGATTTAAAACATATATTCCAGTTACTGGCTGTTTTATTTGCTCACTAAAGCCCTTTAAAAGAATAACAATTTTAGACAGAAGCAGTAAAAAGTTGAGATGTAGTAGCAGGATATTTTTTTTATTATTTCATTAGTGATCAGGTGTTGACATGACTTTAAAGGGGTCATTATGCAGCTGTTTGTGCATGTATAAGATCTGCAGATTTACAAAGCTCAGTGTCAAACCGAAAGAGATACTCTTTGTGAAAGTTAAAGGTATAGCGGAGGATCTTTCCGAATTTTAGAGAAGACCCGCCCTCTCCAATTTTTTAAAAAAATGCACATGCACAAACACAACACTCTTGCTCCCGAGAGGGAACGTCTATTACGCCTTGCGCAATTATGTTGCAAATTCTAAACTAACTCAAAAATATTCATAAAAAAGACAACATGTCAAATATTTACTTATTATACTGATCGATTGAGTGACCGAGGACTCAAGACATGATGTGCAACCCTGTATCACACGAAATACGTTCTGAGGAAACTATTTTGCAAATCGCAATTACGTTACATGGCAACATATAAGCAGTGCTATTACGTTGGTCCTTAACCTAATATCACTCATTGTTAATACGTTATTTTTATACATAGTTGCATATGGAGAAGTAGCTTGTTGCATTTGTGTAATAATAAACACACAAGGTTTTAGAATATGCACACAAGATTTTAGAATATTTCAGCGTGATACCATTTACCATTTTGGTCAAAAGGCTACTTTAGACAAATTGAGATGTTTACCGTGTCTATGTGGTGCATGACTCGTGCCAGGGCTAGCATTGTAGCTTGCATTAACTTTTACTAGTGATTTTAAATGGATTTCTCCAAATAGCATGACAAACTTTACCTGTCTGGTAGAATCTTCGCGACTGCGGCATCCGTGAGAAGCCCAACCTGTGCTTTTAGCGCACGCCAGCGTGTGATATTAACCCAAAATCTCTCTGGTCTTGTTTCTATATTCTATGGCCTTTCTCTTCTTATCATACACTTCGTATACATTTTTTCTCTTTCGACCCTCAGCCATTTTCAAAGGAATGGCTGAAACCGTAACTCCGACATAATACACCTGAAAGTGAAAACTACATAGGGATGAGCACGTAGCCTACGACGGCCTTACGTAAACATATCACCAGAATGATTGACACTTAGGTGGACCAATAGTATAGACTACCCACCCGGAAAAAGAAAATCCTCCACTATACCTTTAAGACTCAGTCACACCTTCCTAAAACGCTTCGTTCAAACACTCCTCCACAAATCTGAGTCAGTATGTGGGGGCAGAGTTTAAACTGTATAGCAAAGAAAGAAGGGTAACTCTCGCTGTATTATTGTTGCCGACGGCATGCTGTTTTTTATTGTGAAAGCCAAACTACTTTGTTTAGCCTTCAAAAAGAGGACATAATTAGGACATAAAAAGTCCAATTTTCAGAGGACTGTTTCCAGAACCTGAGAGTCGCTACAAGGTCACAGACACAGCCTGTAAGTTTGTTTACATATTTTAAGAATTTGATACTGACTATTATTAAAACGTGAGTTTTGAACAAGTAATTATCAGTAATGAGTAGTTCTGTCCTAAATAAAATAAAATCTTACCAATCTGACATGTTCTGGTCTGGTTGATTGATTTTACTAATATGGTAAGTGGTGTCGGTGACATTTCCGTCACACGCTTAAGTTTCTCGAGCCAATCACAATGCACTGAATCGCTGGCCAATCAGAGCACAGCACGCTTTTCAGAACGATGAGCTTTGTAAAAATCGGCGTGTTTCAGAAAAGCGGGGCACAGAGGAGCAACAATAATGTATAGTACGTTTAAAATGAGACTTTTTTTAAAACCTAAAACCACAAATACACAAAATAATGTTCTTTTGATAAACTATCATATGACCCCTTTAATATTGCTTTGTTCAATTAGTATTTAGTGCCATTTGTGTTCAGGAATGTTAATATGTCAGTGTAATAAAATTGTTTTTAAGTGATGATGTAATAATAACAACTACCAACCAGTAAACATGAAAAATGTATCTACACCATTTTGTGTATAGGGTGTGTGTGTGCTTATGTTTCCTAGTGTCTTAGATTGTCATAAAAGCTGTGAAAATCCTTTGGTATGACCTCCTTGAGGTCTTGGAGGTGTCTGTATTTCATCTCCCTTATCTTTAGGCTCTCTGTATAGAGTGGAGTGACTGCAAGTGAGGCGGAGGTGGAGCGTTGTAGTTGCTGCTTTGAAAATGGAGTCCAATCAGCCGAGTGCTGGATCTTGAAGTCCATCTTGCCATTAGTGTTGTACCTAATAATGTAAAAAGAGAAAACATTTACAGTTTGAATAACACCACCACCATTTGAAGGACCTACATTATCATTATAGTTTGTTTTGTATGTTACCTGTTTCTCAAAAACTCACATTTGCTCACATCAAAAATACATGATGTTGGTTTGAAAGTTACAGTACCTGATTGCACTGATATCATGGACAGATGGGTCACCGAGTTTGACCCCTGGGTGGATAGACTTGCAGAGCCTGAGTTTGGTGAAGTCTTGGAAGAAGTTATGGTCCACATATTTGACTTTATACATGTTGGGCCTGGACCGCGCTTTTTTCATCAGAGCAACATATTGAGCTGGGACATAAATTTCCTGGTTTCTCAGACGTCTCTCGATGACACTGTGCACTGAGTCACATTCCATCTCTGTGTGGCCCTTCTCCAGGAACTTCTGAATGACTACTTTCTTCTTCTCAGTGGAAAACTTCAGAAGAGCATTGGCCAACACAGAATTGCGGGTTTGGTCCTCACACCCATCAGACCACAAAATGTACTTCGTATGCTCCTTATGCTCAGAGAGGAAATCAGTGACACAGGATGCAAACTCACTGGCAGAAAGAGCTCCCTCACCTTCATGCCAGACATAGCAAGTAGTGTCGTCAGTAGATATATTATAAATCGCAAAGTTGTGGACGGCGAGTTTTGCCTTATAGTAAAGAGCCGACACATTCGATCTGGGGCAGAGGAGGAGGGCTTGCAAATCCATGCAGACAACCATAGTCTTGTCACTCGCATCATTTTTGTCCTGCAATTTTTCTGCAAAGGCCTCTTCCTTTTTAAGACAGTGCATCTTCCACTCATTGTCTGGCAAGTTACCAGCCTTGAAGGAGCAGCAAGTGTTACACTGGTCCTTCTTTGGATGATAAAGACTCAGGTTCTGTTGCTTAAATTCTTCTAAGAGCATCTGCCTTGAGAAGGGTCTCAGCATCTTTTCCTCAGCAGCACGATGGTAGACTTTATACAGGTTCAACATGGACTGAAAGACAGGCTCCAGATACTGTTTCGATGTTGACGACCTGCAGAAGTGGGAATGCACCTTAGGGAGATTCTGTAGAAAACTCTTCATGAACTCATGAGCCTCATGTCTGTGGTATGATGCTGCATTCTGCTGTGTATTTCCCGTGTCTTGCGCCCAGTTAAGGGCAGACCATGCCCCTATTCCAAGTGTTGCCAAAAACAAACTCTTGCAAACCCTCCTTCTCTGTCCATCAACTTTTAAAGAGAAAATAAGAGTTGATGACCTTCTTGAATTGTCAGACCCCCTTCTCCTCTTTACAGGGACGACGTCTACCAAACCACGTACATACATTTTTTTCTGTTCCCAGTTCATGTTCTCCCAAAAACATTTAAAAATGTTCTCCCTGTCTGCTTCTCCAATTGTACTGCAGTGAAGCTTGGAGGATTTTACACATGCAGCCGACTGACATCTGGGTCCCATCACCCGGGGCTCAATGTGAACCACTTCTTTCCTGCTTATCCCAACATAGGGTTGTCCCATCATTCTTCTCTTTTTCTGCGCATACTTCCATTGGCTTTTACACTTCCTCTTTCTTCCTCCAATGGTATCATCCTCAGTGTCATCACAGGAATCTTAAAAAAATAAATAAAAATAAACATTTAGTGTGTATTCTGCTGTGAAATATGCCCATCTATCCATTAAACACTAATTACCACTCATTATAAAACGGTTAGTTCGAATCCTTGATTCTGATTGGTCAAGAGCTGTGCTTTATTAATGATAAAACACGGCTACGACCGCCTCACCCAACGGTTCTATTGATGGCTGTGCAACACTGTGGTTCTGTGTTGTTTTTATTTGAGCTTTCATGCATTTTTGCAAATTGGAACGTTGTTGCTGTTCACGCTCAGGGACTATTTTTTTTCTAGCGGAAGGACGGCTTTTAGTGATTTTACTTCAAGAAAGATTTTACTTCAATCAGAGAAGGGCGAGAGGCCGGTGCCGTGATTGATGATGAGCGACACCTGCACAACGCACCGGTCTCGTATCTCTCAAGGAACAGAAGCAAAAAAGGAGGAGTGACGACAGTGAAGGAAGAGAGAGGACCAGGCCTGAACTTTATGTTGTGTTTTATTACGTGTGGCGGCAGTCGTCCATGAGGGACTGCTGCATTTACTTTCGTTATGTTGTTTTATTGATTTTACGTTATTACGTTTGCCATTTCCCACCGCCTCATTCCCATAACAATGAACTGCGTTACAATGATCATGTTAGTTGGTCTGTAACACAACACCATGTTAGTTTGCTCCGTAATTAAGATAATCAGATCTGATGGTTTTACAACACATAAATTCATCACTTCTACCAAAATACATAAAAGTAAGTGGCCAGTGAACACTGAATGGTTCTGATATATGACTAAGGGTGTCACCTACCGAAATTAATTCACAATCTCGAACTTCAAATTAAAAAATTAAATTTGTCGATGCCGTCACGTCCGGTCGGTGTGCCAAGCGTAAAAAAAAAAATGCACGTTGAAGTGCTGCGAGTCTACGGTCTAGGGCTGCAACAAACGATTCTTTTGATAATCGATTAATCTAATGATTATTTAGACCGATTAATCGACTAATCGTCGATTATTTTGCCGGCTAATCAGTAAGTTTGGAATGATTATTCAGCTTTTTCAATTAGTTAAAACATTGAGTTATACATAATATAAAAAAAAGAAAATGAGTTCAGGTTTTGAAATAGTTGTTTTAATGAACTTTGAGCCAGCTAAACAGGTCATTATCTTTAAGTTTTCAGATCTTAAAGTCCAACTTAAATCACATACAAATGCTCTCAAAGCATCGTTTAATAGGCCCACTGCTTTTCATAGAACTGAAACTGAAAAAGGGTAATTTACTTCATGACACAAAAATGGTAAAATATTAATCTGCAAACCATTATTATAAATATAAAATTACAATCTTTTTTTACATGACAATTGAGCTGACAGAGATGTTCTCATTCACCTTTTAATACAGTATGAAAAAGAAAAAGTAACTGCCATGACATTATTCCGAACATCTCCTTTTGTAAGTCTTCATGATTATGGAACAAAATACAGGCAAGTGATAAGACTATAATACCTAATAGTGTTACAATAATGAAAACAGCCCTGACTCCTAAGCTCGATCAAGCTTTATTCTATGCAAAATAAATCATCACATTACTGTAATTATTTTATTATTGATAATATTATTACTATTATAAGTAGTATTGCATTATCTAATAAAGAGATTTATGTTACCACCACTAGTTAATTAACGTTAGCTCCAGGTGGAGAACACTCAATTCTCAACGGCTCCTCTTTTGCCGGGATGTTTCCTCTTTAAGTGCTCCAACATGCATGTTGTGCTCCAGTTAAAAGCAAGTTCCGCCTTGCATGTATTGCACATGACAGCATTGTTGGTTTTAAGTTTTGTGAAACTTTCCCAAACCTTGCTAGTTCGGATTCGTTTGCCCTCCGTCATAATTCGCGCTGTTTTTTCTTTTTCCGCAATAGAAGTCCTGCCCCTCCGCTTCCAGCTCATGGGAACTTATTTTCAGAAAAAATATGTGTGGTAGTCAATGGCGAGAGACAACTTATCTTTTTATTCCGTCTGACCTGTCCCCTGAATTACACATTTGATGTTTATCAATTTAAAAGATAATTCTGAAAGTCAAAAATGTCCCAGTTTGTCATAAAACAGAAGAGTAACATTTAGTTTTATGTGAAAATCGCTCAATGAACTACATCTCCCAAGGAAGCGAAACAACGAGCAAGATCCGCTGCTCGTGTGTGTGCAGTCTGATACAAAACACTCAGGTATGACGGCGTAACGTCACGATTATAACGTAAGACTATAGAAACAATGACAGACATTAGCCTCAGTAAAGTTAGCTTCATTCATTGAGAAAATGTGCGCCTTTGGGGTTTGTAGTCTTTGTAATTACGTATTTTCACAGCCTTATACCTCAGAGGTTTCACATCAAACGGCGACTTTCTTTACTTTAAAATCTTCTAAATTGACAAACATCATATGTGTAATTCAGGGCACAATTTTAACGAGATCAAAATATTATTTGTCTCTCGCCATTGACTACCATACAATATTTTTCCGAAATAAGGTCCCATGGTGGTCGACAGGAAGGGGAGGGACTTAGGCTCTCTATAGCATTTGTAAACGGCTGCATTACACTCTAGCGCCACAGTGCCGTAGCGGTCAAATTGTGATATTGCACGGCTGCACGCCCTTACATTAGGTCAAGTGAGATCAAACGACTACTCGACAACAACGATATTTGTCGACAATTTCGACTAATCGTTTCAGCCCTACTATGGTCAACTAGGGCTGGGCGATATGGCCAAAAAAATTATCACAATATTTTTTTTATATCAGTTGATATCGATAATGATCACGATAAATGTCACATTTTTATTTATTTCAAGTTCTAAGGCAGATTTTAGCTCCCAAGTGAAAGTTGAGCGTTAATTGTGGTTTTAAACTAGTCTTTATTGTCAGATAATATCATGACAAATAGGTGAACAAACATTTCACAAATCTCAGGTGGAACATTCACACATTTGTCATATTTCCTTACAATAAATTTCTTAATAGAAATATGCATTTCTTATTTTCTACATGTGCTAATGGGGGATATTGTTTAAAATTTTTGAAACAGGTTTTTGTTGCCTGACTTCAATATGGCACGTATCTTCAACACAGTTTGCAGTGCAGTATTGCAGTATTAATATTACATGTTTCTCAAAACGCATATTTGACAGTGAGTTGACAGTAGTATTAGCTTGAGTTAGGATACAGATTTAAAGAGTTTTTAAGGAGTTAAATTTATGTTCATTAACAAAATCAGTAACATCTGTAAAAAAATTAACTACCTCAACTTTATTTGGTAAAGTGTAATATATCTGAGTTTTAGTAAAATTAACCATTGGTCATGTATCCAGTATCATGCATTTAGATCATGATAACCACAGATTAAGCCAGGCATAGCCCTACAGCACCTTACTATCATGGCAAAATGCAACTTTATGGTTTTTGGTATTTGTATGAAAAACAGTGGCGCAAATATATTATTAAATACTGTAATTATATTCCATTAGTCCTTTAATACATTGTCTACATTAATAATATAATACAATTCAATATGTATATCCCACATTTCATGGTGCAGTTAATATTACTAGGCTAACATAACAGTAAATCTGGTAATAGTAAATGATTGGAATTTGTAGACGGAAAAGCTTTCTGACTGCATCGTTGCGCACAATGGCCCTCATTTATCAAAAGTGCGTATACCAAATTTCCAGCCTACACCTTGCGTACACCCAAAACCACGGTGACTTTGAGATTTATCAATATGGACGTTGGAGTACGGCACGACTGACAAAATAATAAAAAATACAGTCTTCTTCTTTTAAATGATAATAATAATACAAATAATAATAACGACATCCTTCTTCTAAATAACAATAAGCGTAGGGCTGGGCGATAAAACGATAACGATAATTATCGCGATATAATTTTCCTCGATAAAACGATATCAAGAGGTCGACAAATGTTCGATAATATTTATGCGTCGAAAAAGCGGAACGAAACTCATTTAAACCGTGCGGAGCATTTATCCGCTCGGCTCAAAGTCCAAACGGCAGTGCATTGAGCGGAGCGCGAGCTCACACAGACGCGCCTCTGATCGTTTTGCTCACGAGATCCAGTGAGAAGCACTTGAGTTCAGCGAAGAACACAAATGTCAAGTTTAAACCAGTTTAAAGGCAGATTAAACACCGCTGACAAAAAGGAGAAACACTGCATGCAACGATACAGTCAGAATCTAAATTGATACTGAATCCATTTAGCCTACCATGGATTTACTGTAAGGTTAGCCTGGTAATATTAACTGCACCATGAAATGTGGGATATACATATTGAATTGTATAATATTATTAATGTTGACAATGTATTATGACTAATGGAATATAAGTACAGTATTTAATAATGTATTTAGCTGTCAGGCTATTGCTTTTCATTCAAAAAATACAGAAAACAAAGTTATGCCATGATAGTGAGGAGCTAAGTTATAGGCTATACCTGGTTTTATCTGTGGTTATCATGATCTAAATGCATGATACTGAATGACCAATGGTTAATTTGAATGCAACTCAAACAGTCAGAATATTACTTTTTACCAAATAAAAATGTGGTTGTTGCATAAGAAAAAAAAGGAAAAAAAAACAGATGTTACTGAACATAAATTTAAAGAGTAGTTTAAAAACACAATTAACACTCTGGTTTATACAACTTTGTTGCAAAAATCTGCCTTCACATCACATCATCATCACTATTATAAATGTGACGTGATTCGAAATTGAATGCTAATTTCAAAAGACGTGCTGTAAAATAATGCATTGTGATAGGTCATTTCGGCTCCACGTCGGAGAAGTTTCTCTTCTTTGCCGTCTTCCGTGTGTCCATGGCGTAAAATGAGGGCGTGGGGGGAGCGGAGACTTGAATATTTAGGGGCGTGTTATTCTAATGACATTTTTGGCCGCGGGATTTATCAAGGGCAGGTATTGCGTACACCTGGATTTCAAAGGTACGCAGAGCTTCATAAATCAGGCGGTGAGAGTAGTGTAAGCTAGGGATGCACGATGATATCGGGACAACATCGGTATCGGCCGATAAAAGCTTAAAATGACCATCATCGGCATCGGCCGATATGAATATTTCTGCCGATGAGCCTTGCCGATTGGATGGTGTGTTTCCTATGCGCACGTGACGACCATGAACGAAGCATGAGCGCCAGCAACTTAAACTTCCAACTAGGGGTGTGCGTGTGTCTCACGGTTTTTGATCGTGGACGATTAAAATTGCTCCACTATCTGCTTTTGAAGAAAAATTACAATAGGCTATCGTGCATTCTATCAGTTCAATTCGGGTACCTTCATCTCAACATACTGTACAACGCGATGTACATTCACATCACATGTAAACGCAGAGGTATAGTTACACTCACGGGACACCGCAATTCACAAAAGTCCATTATAGTTCATATCAGCATCACACTTTTTTTCTCTTTGTTTTTATCTTGCCCTCCTAAAGTTGGCTTTTTAAAATTTACTAAAGGCTACAATTTATACAATTTATATTATATCCTGTGCCTAACATGATGAAAACAGCTTTGTTCATGTTTCTTGTCCCCTCACAATGACAGTAGCCTAAACTACGTTACATAGGCCTATTTTCAGTTCAAAATGGCGAAATTAGACAAAAACTATATTAGTTTGACAAATTATTTTTTGTCATTCGTTTAACATTTATGACCTAAAAAAACTGTCAAATATATAAAGTTAATTTTAGCTACTTACATCTTATCTCGCACTTGACCAGACACTGAACCATCGAGTTGTACTGTTAACATTTGCGCTCAGCGTCTGTGAACATAAAGCCCGCCTACTTTGATTTGATTGGTCATCTCAAATATTCTGACATTGACGAGCGGTGACAGGCCAATGAGGCTCAGAACCAGAACACACACACACACACCCTGTCCTCAGTTTCTGACGTTCTCTCTGCTCGGCGTCGCTGCGGATTGAAGATTAAGAACGCACTGAATCGGATTATAACAAGAAGTTTGATGATTGATTTTCATTAGGCTATTTTTAGTGCCCCCTCAGCACTTGTGCCCTACACACATGCGCGATGGTGGCCCAGATAGCAAACTGACATTGAATCAACGTGGAAATATGACATCGAAACAACGTTGATCTGACATTGTTTTGCTCATCGAATTAACGTTGAACCAACATCAGACGCGTCATTCTGTCAAAACTAACGGAAAATCAACTTGAAATCAACGCGTTGTGTCAACGTTATGAAAGCAAACCAATTTCCGATTTCATTTAGCTTTGAAGAATGCCGCGTCTGACGTTGGTTCAACGTTAATTCGATGAGCAAAATCAACGTTGTTTCAATGTCATGAGAGACGTCGTTTCCACGTTGATTCAATGTCAGTTTGCTGTCTGGGGGGAGCGGCGGCGCTGCTTGTAACATGAAATCCGGTGCGCTTGCGGCATTCTGAAAAGTTTTCATACGGCTTTTATTTAGTCTCAAATCTCGCGCATAGGATACGAGAGCAAAAAAACTGTATACACAGACAGAATGCCACGCGTGGGTGCGTTTCTGCACAGTGAGCGCGCTCGATGCCATCCTCGCGCGCAGCCCCTTGACGGCCACGAGCTAGTGGAAGAAACACTACTGGTTCACACTTGCGCGCATACTGATGTTTTGGCGCGCAGTGTTCTGATTTGCTTATTTCCTATTTGTTTGGTGGAGGCAATCCAAATAAATGTTGGTGAAATAATCCCCCCCCCTCTTCGGATCTGCACGATTCACACAAGTCACCCAAACTGACGTGAAAAAAGCGTGAGGCGCCGAAAAGCGCGCTGTTTGCACCCTGAAAACTTCAATTTCTGCATCCGAGAAATCTTTCTTTTTCATTCGCATTCATGTTATTATATGCCTATATATAGATGTCAGTCGGATATAATGGGCGGGATTTATGGTAATTGAGAATGAACGTGCACGCGCATCACATTTACGACTGGTTGGAATTCATTAACACACACACACACACATTTCACCATCACATCTGACGTTTACGAAGTATTTGTGAATCAGGAGAAGAGTTTTCGGGAAGGTCTCTTTACGCTCAAATCACTCTCATATTTACTCGTCTCGTATATTTACGAATGTTTCATGAATGAGACCCAATGTTTCTCCTGTTTGTCAGCGCTGTTTCATCTGCCTTTAAACTGGTTTTGTGTTCTTCGCTGCATTCAAGCTCTTCTCAAGCTCTTAGCACGGCCGTTTAGACTTTGAGCCAAGTGGATAAATGGTCTGTGTGGCAAATGAGTTTCGTTTCGCTTTTTTCCCGAATAAAAATTATCGGACATGTATCAAACTCTTGATATTGTTTTATCGAGGAAAAATTATATCGCGATAATCATCATTATCGTTTTATCGCCCAGCCCCATGGTCAACCTCCTCGAACTTAGCTACACCCATTCAAAAGATACTGGAGACCCATCGAGAGAACTTGAACCCCCTCCTCTTTCATTTAAGTTGCAAGTGTGGAAGTTTTTTGGATTTCCAGTGAGTTATGTTGATCTTAAGTGTGTGCTTTACGTGTAAGCGAGCAAGAGCGAGCGTGCAGGCTGAGCCAGAAAAAACTGTGCTCCAAACCGTATTGCACACACGGCAGAGAGGGAGAGAGCAAGAGACCTAATGTGCCTAACGAAGCGCATGTAAGACAGAGAGCATCCTGATTGGCCGGTTTCGGCTTTAAAAATAAAGTAGAAATCGAGAATCGAACCTTAGAATAAAAAATTTAATCAAATCAAGGATTTGAAGAATCCTGTCACCCCTCAAATGTGACAAGCGTCAAATTTAAGCGTGTCTGTCTCTGGCTCAGTGCTAGCCAAATCGCATCTGAATTTAGCAGTTGATCACGTGATGCACTGAACGCTCTAATCAGACCAGTGAGAACACAAAGGGTTGAGCAAGATTTAAGTTATCTAGCTAAACAGATAACGGTCCTGTAATCTGTGTTATACAACACTGATATTACAAAATCTTATTTCTGCTGATAACAATCTTAAAGCCCCCTGAAATAAAAAAAATATGTTTTTATGTTAGCCTTAAGGTTATGAATAAGCTGGTGTATTCCAAAACAAAGACAAAATTTGTCGCTCGTGCACCCCGCCTGGAACAGCCTTTCCTCGGCTAGTCATTCTGATGTTTCCCGCTGACTCTGACGTATTTGTAGTGATGAAACATGATATATAATTCGTCTTGTGTGGACCTAACAGGCGATCTTTGGTCTCGTGAATCTATAATTCATTCCCTGCCCAATAGTTTTGGCAGAAGGCTAAGTGAAGCTTCATATATTTGAGCGCTGAATTTGTATATTTGACAGAATTGTTTGCTTTATGTTATTAAAGCTTTACTGTTTTTGTACCTTTTACTTATACTTGTATAATGGCTATTATTGATAAAACTGAAATTCAACAAAAAGAGATAGTTTTTAAGAGATAGTTATTTTTTATTTTATTACAAGATCTATCTTATATATATATATCTATAATGTTGTTTATTGCAACATTTGTACCAATGCGATATGCAATACATTACATATTACCTGGAATATGTTTCATATTTTAAAATTTAAACGAAAAGAGGCAGGGTTGTGTTTTATATTTAGTTTTGTTATAAATATATACCGAACATACATGCAGTAGGCTATGCGTTGCCTGATACGTTGCCTTTTGTATAGTTAGGCTAAGTGATAGAAATGATTGTTTTTCATGGTTTCCAATTCAGAAGTTGATATTGGATTTAATGTTACACAAAATTTGCCTGGTATGACCTCAACATGTCTGACCACTTGAAGCAAACTGCTCCATGCAAAAAAAAAACAAAAAAAAAAACGCTTTAATCAAGATACCTGAATGACATTATTCAAAAATAGGATTAATTTCTGTACAGCTGGACATTTTAGGAAAGATCAAACGACTGAGTTCAGCTTTAAGAATGAAACCAACCTGATTGTGTCTCAGTTTCTTGTTTCACACTGAATGTTTCTTCAATTTTCATGTCTCCACTCTCCTCTTTAATAAACGCCATCTTTGTTTGTTCCTCGGTATCTTCTTGTTTCACACTGCTCGCTTCGTCAATCTTCATTTCACCACTCTCCTCTTTAATAAACGCCATCTGAAGTGGATCTCAGTTGCTTCAACAGGAGTTTTTCTGTGTATTTGGACATATTGTCATGTTTAACAATGAGAACAATTGACAAAACGTAACATCCAAACTAAATATCTGTGTTTATCTCAATCAGCTCCCTAGTTTAGCAGGCAGAGTGATGGTTAATGGCCTGATTAGTCAAACAACAAAAAACACTCAGTGTTGCAAGTTAATAAAAGAACAAAATATAGTATGTCATTTACATTTAGTATTTAATTGTAGATTACACTTAAAGAAAAACATTCGCAGTTTGTTTGTTAAAGTTGTCATTACACACCGTGTTTGTTTTCTCGTTTTACACTGTTTGGTTTTGACCAGCAGACTCGACAGCGCGCGGCCATTCGAGCGATTCGAATCAGTGAATCATTTGGTTCAAATGAGTCGGAGTTTCAAAAAACTCAGTTTCTTCATCACTAGTCTTTGCCAGTAACTAAATTCGCGTTTATGATGTACTTATACACTACATAAAGAGAGAAATGAGACGCACATTTTATGTTACTCGTGAATCATGTGTGAACGCACTTTACTCGCAAAAAACATCTCAAATCAATAACGTTAAATCAAGCATTAGAATGTTACATTAAATAATACATAAACGTTGTGCATCACGTATAAAAACTATAAACTTGACTAAACATTTAAAATTGATTTAAACAACTTAAATGCTTAAAACCACTAACCTTTCTTCAGTCGAATCACAACATATGCAGGTTCGCGGCGCAGCCTTATGACGTCACATTTCCATACCAAAATAAAAGTCGAGTTCACACGGACGAGTTCACATGCAAATCATTTAGCTAAATATTAACCTGATCTATATCAACCTGTCTTATGT
Source organism: Pimephales promelas (assembly GCF_988280905.1). Classification (NCBI taxonomy): domain Eukaryota; kingdom Metazoa; phylum Chordata; class Actinopteri; order Cypriniformes; family Leuciscidae; genus Pimephales; species Pimephales promelas. The sequence continues at coordinate 24,886,044 of NC_142792.1, read as the reverse complement.
ATAGTTAGGTAAAGTTTATTATGTTTTCTTTATGATAGGTTAGTTATATTTCTGTATAATTTTGTTATGTTTTTTGGCCTTGGGTCTCTCTGATGGAAAATACCTCTTGAATGATTTTTTTTTTTCAGCTAATCATAACACTTTATTATTATTTTCTTTTGTTTGGGTTGTGGGCCTCTTTGACGAATTCTACTATTTTATTGTTACCCTGTAACAATAAAATCTATCTTCTAAAATGTACTGTAAAATGTATCTTCTAAGTTATTGTGTTTTCCCTGCTACTTTTGGTTTGCCTTTTGTAATTTTCTTTTGTATATTATGTCTTGCCCCTAGGAGACATAATATATTACTTTGTTATGCTAGCAATACAAGTTACAAATTCCATATAGTTCATTCCAAACTCCATTCACAAATGAATCACTCTTTCAAGCCAATTCTGTTCAAAAACTTGATTAAACAAGTTGTCAAATCTGTCTAAATTGTAGAGGAGTACTTGAACTTGGATCGGGTCCATTTTGAATGAACTCGGACTTGTCATGCACTCGGGGGAATTTGTACTTGTAAACGACTTCAGATTTCTACTGACATGTTCAAAGAAATCAAAGTAAAGTTGATTATCATAACCTTTAATACCAACTTAAATCCAAGTAACATTAGGACTAGGCAATCAATACATTTCTGTGAGTGTCATGAGTGATTGGCATGGTAATGGGTATGTCAATGTTGTATGTTTGTTCTTGGTGGATTAGATCTGCTACGCTGCTGCTGCTTTTATTAGGGGCTTTTACATTGAAGGAACCTTTTCATAGTTCCTAGAACTATAGGCGTAAGTTCCCGGTTTTTGGCGTGTTCGCACCGCAGGAACTAGGAAAGATTTTACTTCTAGGAACTCCTTTTGGAGGAACTAAATTAACTATTTCAGAGTCAGTCTAAACCAGCACTATAGGAACTACCAGTGACATTAGTGTTCACTGATTGGCCAAACGCACTCGAAAAACACCAGTGCTTTTAAAGTGCTCGAAACACCAGCGCAAATAAAGTGACCTGAAGTGTGATTCAAAACACCCATGTCACTGTATCACCAAAAATCATCTATCTCAAAATCAAACTCCTCTCACAAAAGCCCATGAGGTCAAGATGTGTTGACTTGACTTTTATACAGATGTGCGATTGTGTGGTCTGTTCCCGAACCTGTCAATCAAACACTGATTCGGCAGACCATGCCACTTGTCGAAACACTTGTGAAACACTCCGAAGATTCATTTAGCCAGAGTCACGTGACATGGGTGTTTTGAATCACACTTCAGGTCAGTGTTTTGAAACATCTGTGCTTCGGGATCTCAATAAGCTTTGGGACATCGGTTTGGCGTCAGCCATCCCTAAGTTTAGATGCATCGATGTGTCCGCAAGAGTATCGATTAATGTGTTTATAAAACTGAGGAAAACAGGATTATGGCAGAGTCTTCCAAATTTATTGTCCTCCCATCTTTGAAACAAAACGTCAATACGTTTAGATGTAATTTTATATATAGTTATGTTTATTTAATATAATTTGAAAAAGAAGCATAAACACAATGAGGGGTGTCTGTTTTGTCTGTTTTTGTGACTAACGTTTCTTTACTATAACCATGGAGTATAAAATTCGATATAAATTCTTGGTATCCCAGACATCAAACTGACATTGAATCAACGTGGAAACGACGTCTCTCATGACATTGAAACAACGTTGATTTTGCTCATCGAATTAACGTTAAACCAACGTCAGACGCGGCATTCTTCAAAGCTAAATGAAAATCGAAAATTGGTTTGCTTTCATAACGTTGAAACAACGCGTTGATTTCAAGTTGATTTTCCGTTAGTTTTGAAAGAATGACGCGTCTGACGTTGGTTCAACGTTAATTCGATGAGCAAAACAATGTCAGATCAACGTTGTTTCGATGTCATATTTCCACGTTGATTCAATGTCAGTTTGCTATCTGGGTTATTACGTGTTTAGTCTATAGGCTTTTTTTAATTAAAGGCTTCCTTACAAGGATCATATATTCATATATGGTTTATTGAATGCGATGGATGGACACTCAAGGATGAAAGTTCAAAGCCTTTGTGTTCAAATGTTTTGACATTTCATTAAAGGAAGTAAAAAGGGACTTTATTTCAGAGAGAGGAGAACATTCTTAAAATGCGATAACAGTGAATGATTCTGGCTTTGTGAAGATTTACCCAGAAGACAAAGTAATAATACTGTATTAACATTCTTAGACTGAAAATTGTATAAAAAAATGTTTAAAAAAATATGATACATTAAGCATGTCTATAGGCATATGAGTTTTTTTTTACAAAATGACATTGCAACTACTTGTCTGGCATACATAATACAGCATTATTATTAGTCTTTTCACGTATAGGGATAATTTTTTATAACATTGCCATTTGTACAAAGAAAAAACTTTCAAACTGATTTATTTTATCCACATTTTAATAATAGAAAAAGGCACTGACTTTTATGTGTAAACAAGAGTACCCTTCCCCTCCCTTAATATTTTAAGCACATCATTGTTCATATCTGGATATGACTTTTATTTTGATTTTGTGATATGACGTCATAAGGTTGCGTCTTGCTTCTAAATCTATTGAGACTGCTGAAGATAGGTTTGTGTTTTTAGCAATTTAAGTATTTTAATGATACAACTGTTCAATCGGCTTTATAGCTTTTACAAGCCATTTAAAATTAATAATTTATTATCGAATGTAACATTGTGATGCCGTATCTAACATTAATGAACGTTATTGTTGTCAGTAAAGCGCATCCATGAGTAACAGAAAAGATGCGTCTCATTTCACCGCTTATATGGTGAATCGATTTATCGTAAACTCGAATTCAGTTACTTCGTAGTGATGTAATCTTAATTTATGACAGAGTGTCCAGAAACACAGAAAAACTCCTGGTGAAGTGACTGAGATCCACAAGACACTATATTATAAATATGGCATTTATTAAAGAGGAGATTGAAGACATGAAGATTGAAGAAACATTCAGTGTGAAACAAGAAAATACTGAGACACAAACAGGTTGGTTTCATTCTCAAAGCTGAATTCAGTCTTTTGATCATTATTAAAATGTCCAGCTCTACAGAAATGATGATTTTGAAGAATGCCATATGAGTGTCCTGATTGAAGCGTTTTTTAATTTTTAACTTAAAGCAGGTTGTGTCATGTGGACAGTAGGGATGTTCATAACCATTAACCGATAGTAAAACTTTTGACTGATTAATACTATCGGTTAAACAGTTTAAAAAGTAATTAAGTAATTTTTCAAGAAATGTGGAAAATGTTTGCTACATGGCTTAAAAAATATGCTACACGAAAAATTGAGCTTTTGAGAATTTTTTATTTTATTACGTTAATGTAAAATACTGGTGAATACAGTGAAATGTTTACAAACTATAAACGCCATGGACCTATAGACCATTTCACAAGATGTAAACAACACTGGTCCAGAAGCACTTCCTGTTTCAGTTTTTTAACACTACATAAAAGCTGGGATAAAATACAACCAACAGAACATTTAAAACTGAATCAAAATGTTAAACAAACTTTAAGATGTTTTAACGTCTTTAAGATGGTTTCTTTACATGTGAAATAAAGAAAACCGTTACATACTGAAACAGGAAGTGCTTCTGGACCAGTGTTGTTTACATCTTGTGAAATGGTCTATCCACAAGTTTCCTACGCCCCATGAGGCCTTGCGTCAAAAGTGGGCGCGACTTCCGGTTGGAAGTAAACAAAGCGCGATTTGACATGCTTGACACTCGTTCATTCAACAGTTGACAGTCATTCAAGTTAAAGCGATCCAACCCAGACAGCAAACTGACATTGAATCAACGTGGAAACGACGTCTCTCCTGACATTGAAACAACGTTGATTTGCTCATCGAATTAACGTTGAACCAACGTCAGACGCGGCATTCTTCAAAGCTAAATGAAATCGAAAATTGGTTTGCTTTCATAACGTTGAAACAACGCGTTGATTTCAAGTTGATTTTCCGTTAGTTTTGAAAGAATGACGCATCTGACGTTGGTTCAACGTTAATTCGATGAGCAAAACAATGTCAGATCAACATTGTTTCGATGTCATATTTCCACGTTGATTCAATGTCAGTTTGCTATCTGGGAAACTAGCTAACGATGTGGGAACACAACCTCAACGAAATTCAAAAGGGTGAAATAACAGTACCTTTACCCTCCACAGTAGTTGATTGGGAGTATTATAATAACATTATTAATAATCAATACTCATCAAGGTATGGTGACAGACAGTTGTGCGAGCTGATAATTAAAATAAAAAAATACACACTTAGTCATTGTGCTTTGGAGTTTATTCAAAATTATAAATGAGTGTGCTGCTTGAATACATTAACTGGCACATTTGGTATTCTGTCAACACAGGCTTTGATCCTGAGTTTAGGTGCAACATCAGTAGAGAACAGCCAAACACATGCTGAGAGAGTTTATAGAATATTAAGAATTTAAACAAATGTACACAGGAAGATTCGTCGTCTTTTGGGAGGTGATGGAAACTACAGTCGTTGGCAGGATCAGAGACGGGCTCTGGCAGGATCACTTTGATTTCGTTTTCAGCTTATGTTCAAAACAATCACGTTTAAGCCACTGAACTAGTTTAGTCCGGTTATACATACAACCGCGAACAGCACACGTTGTCCCTGAACTCCGTAACACCATCTCTCATAAAGATTTGCGTCTTTAAATAGTAAAATAATTCTCCGAAAAACAGCTAGCCTCTTCGCTAATTAACACACAAAATACCATTGGAATGCTACTTCCGCCGCCTCACCGGAAGTTTCACCCACTTTATTTTTTACAGGAGCGCCCCTCGGAAACTTGTGGATAGCTAAAGACAACTTCAGTCTTTTAATGTAACGTACAACCAGCGTTGCGTCATGTCTCTGAATAGGTTCACGCCCACTTCTGGGGGAAAACAAACTTGACTCCCCATAGACTTCAATACAAAATAACAGCAAAAAACAACGTCCGTACACAGCCGACAGGCGTAAATAACTTAAGAAATCACTTGTATAAAACATGTCAAGTAATTATATGTCCACCCTGCCTGCCGTAGAGCATGAAAGATACATACACAAACTTAATTTGGCCAATTTAAAAACACGTCCCTTTATTCTACCAGCGTCAAATTGGTGTAACAACCCCACCCAGTGGCCAAAGGTGTCTTACCCGGACATTGTACCTCATCGAGTCACCAGGTAAGCCCCTGAATTATTTTATTTCGTTTTTTAAAGTACAAAACCTTAATGTATATATTATGAATTTATGATGATGATGGCCTGGGCTAGTTGATTACGGGCATAAAAAAACATATCTTTCACGCTCTATGGCAGGCAGGGTGGACATATAATTACTTGACATGTTTTATATAAGTGATTTCTTAAGTTATTTACACTTGTCGGCTGTGTACGGACGTTGGTTTTTGCCATTATTTTGTATTGAAGTCTATGGGGAGTCTAGTTTGTATTTTATACAGGTGTTACTATAATGATTTTGTTAATGGCAACCAAATATTGATAATGTGGAAGTTACTGCCTTTTGCCTAGGCATGACTTATCACTTTTTGCTGACAATACAAACAGAGTACAGAAACTTGACTCTTGACCACTATTCTAAAGTTAGAGCTCAATATTTTTTATGCAGATAATTTTCATTACTTAAACATCTAATTCCCCAGACTGATCTCATGAAGTAGCGTGTGTATGCCACACCAATTCGTATTTCCATTTTTGGCGTGCTATCAAGACGCATAATTCAGCGTGTTTATGAACGCCGTTGACTTAACGTTATATAAATATATGACTTACCTCAACCCCGTCCCTAAACCTAACCGTCACTGGGGTTAATGGCATTTATGACTGTTCCCTTACCATCCTAGGTAAAAAAAGATATGACTTACCTCAACCCCATCCCTAAACTTAACCGTGACTGGGGTTAATGGCATTTATGACTGGAGATTTGACTGCGTGTACGGACACGCGGAATGACGTGGACGTTAATGGCGTAGACATACACGCATACACGTGGATAGCTCAAAATGCGTAGAGATAACACGCCACTTGACTCGAAAGTGGCGTACGTTTACGCAAAAGTCATGATGTCATGTTGAATTGCCAGATTTGCAGTGTCCTACCTATAATTAATTTGGGTCAATTAAAAAGTCATTTTTCTCAGTTCCAGTTGATATATACCTCTTTCGTCTCAGTGTGTGCACTCAATTGCTCTGGCGCGCTTTGCTCAGACACTTTGATTGCACTTAACTAGCCCAGTTCATTCAATATGGGCCAAGCAGAAAAGCAACCAAACAGCTCCACGTTTTTAACACATTTAAATATAGTTACTCGAGCTAGGATGGTGACACAAAATGAAATGTTGCGCTTTTCTAAGCGTGTAAAATGGATAACTATATTGTATGGCGGAATACCACAGCAAGTGCTTGGGAGCACTTTGACTCGGCGCAACTCGTGAAAAGTCCTCTACCCCCTCTCACTCTCCAAAGTGATGATAAGTCCATAGATAAATATGCGCCGAGTCGAAGTCCTCCCAAGCACTTGCTGTGGAAAAAACGGTGGAGTATCCCTTTAAGGTCTTTTGCTATAGTAAGGGCAGTAGGTCTGAATATTTTGATGTCTACTGCTTTGTGGCATTAACATGTGGTTAAAATTGTATTTATCTTTTTTCCATCTTAGACCTGATGCCTCTGAAAGAGGAGAGTCAAGAACTGAGTGATGTAAAGGAAGAGAAACGTCATGATTTTATAACTGGAGACGATTTTTTGAGTTGCTCCCAGACTGAAAAGACTTCCTCTCAAAAAAGAGCTCAAAAGACTGGAACTAGAAGTCATTTCACCTGCGCTCAGTGTGGAAAGAGTTTCAATCATCATGGAAACCTTAAAGTCCACATGAGAATACACAATGGAGAGAAGCCTTACACCTGCCAACAGTGTGGAAAAGGTTTTACTGAAAAAGGAAACCTTAAAAAACACATGCAAATTCACACTGGAGAGAAGCCTTACAGATGCCCTCAGTGTGAAAAGAGCTTCACTGGAAAAGGAAGTCTTAAAATCCACATGAGAGTTCACTCTGGGGAGAGTCCTTACACCTGCCCTCAGTGTGGAAAGAGTTTTACACATAAATCAACAATTAAAGTCCACATGAGAATTCACACTGGAGAGAAGCCTTATGTGTGCTCTCAGTGTGGAAATAGTTTTACACATCAAGGGTCTCTTAATGACCACATGAGAATTCACACTGGAGAGAAGCCTTTTTCCTGTGATCAGTGTGGAAAGAGTTTCAGACGTAAAGTAAACCTTGATTGCCACACGAGGATTCACTCAATAGAGGACTGTTTTATATGTCATCAGTGTGGAAGTAGTTTCACAGACAGCGATCACCTTAAGAATCATGTAATAACTCACATTGGAGAGAAGCCTTGTGTCATGTGCCATCATTGTGGAAAGACTTGCTCAAGCAAAGCAATCCTCAAGATTCACATGAGAGTTCACACTGGAGAAAAGCCTTTCACCTGCCCTCAGTGTGGAATGAGCTTCACAGTTGAAGGAAACCTAAAGGCTCACATGAGAGTTCACACTGGAGAGAAACCTTTCACTTGTCCTCAATGTGGAAAGAGTTTTACAGTTAAAGCAAACCTAAAGACTCACATGAGGCTTCACACTGGAGAGAAGCCTTTCACATGTCTTCAGTGCGAGAAGAGTTTCACTTATCACACAGAGCTTAAACGTCACTTGCAATATCATACTTGAAAGAAATTGCTGTGTTGCTCAGTGTGATGAGATAAACTGAACAAACTAAAAAATAAACTGAACAATTTCTAAAAATCATCTGCAGATTCAATCTAGAGGGAGTCCACTTGTGATAATATCGTGTAAATATTTTGTCATCACACTAACAGATAAAGTCAGTCAGAGGTGAGACCACCCTATTTAAGTTTTTTTGTGTCTGTGAATACACAAATCCGGCGAAACACGGAAGTAAAGCAGCGCCACCATTACTGCGGGCCTTGCTGCTGCGGAAGTAGCGTGTTATTCTCGTAGGCAGCTATAGCAGATGTTAGATGTTTTTATTTAGTTATTTTGTACATATGTCCAGTGATGCTGGGAAGAGCGTTTTGTGTGATTGGCTGTTTTAACAAGTTTCTCTGTATTGTTACTGACACATTATGGTACGAGTTCGCCTGTGAAAACCTCACGACACCTTTTAATGTGATAAGCTCATTTTATTTTTTTATTTATTTTCCTTTATTTTAACCAGGAAAGTCACATTGAGATATTACTATCTCTTCTTCCAGAGAGACCTGGTCAAGACGGCAGCACAAGAAGTTTCATACACAAAATCACAGAATAAAATACCACAATTTACACATCACAAACAACATGGATAAAAACGAGTTAAGAAAAACAATTGCACTTGTCCTTTAAAACATTGGGCAGGAGACGTTTAAAGGACGTCAGAGTTGGGAGTGCATCTAGATTCAATACATTTTGTAAATCATTCCAACTCCAAGGGGCGTAAAAAGAAAAAGCACTTTTACCAAATTCTGACCGAGCCCTTGGGACTTTTAGCCGGAGATGAGAGCCAGACCTAGTTTGGTAGGTATTTGTGTGATAAATTAAAAGATTTGATATGTAGGAAGGTAACTTACCTAAAAGTGCTTTTACAATAAATAAGTGCATGTGTAGTTTTCTCCTTTGATTTAAAGATGACCAAGCTAAAGAATCATCTGCGATGGTATGCAGTATCTGCTCGTGTAATTCTGACCTTCAATCAATGCCCTGTAATTTAGGTTCTGAAGCTCATCGCATGCCAGATGATTAATAAAATAATCTTGAATACTTGTAAGAACATGTATTTTATTGCTACAACTGGTCGTGGCTGATGGTTATCTGCAACTTGTGAATAGGGTTGCCAACTTCAGAGAAAAATGTGGGACAAGTGTTCTTTACTGGAAAATAAGAGACACTCAAAATATTTGTACTGTATCAAACAGTATATGTCATTTCAGGTTAGTATGCGTTTAAAATGTTCTTTTTTTAAACAAAAGTTTAAACATTTGTTTTGCTTAACTTCTTCTATTCATCAAGGAATCCTGACTTTTTAAAAAGAAAACATTAACAATAATCAGAAATGTTTCTTGGGCAGCAAATCACATCAGCATTTTATTACCTTGGTAATATTCAATGTTTTCTTGCGTGGCTGGATGTTGAGTTTGTATGGTCTGATGCGCGTTTGGGCTGTGATGGATTATGACCGGTGTCGTGATCATTCTCAAATGTCGTGTTGCTGGTGTAGTCAATGGTTAGATCAGTAGCAGTCTATTTAATCGGGACAGTTGGCATGTGAACATATTAGCAGAGGGGTAATGTATTACATTTATACTGCAAATATTTTTTAATATTTAATTATATATATATATATATATATATATATATATATATATATATATATATATATATATATATATATTTAATATGTGTGTGTGTGTTATGAAAAAAAAAACACATCTTGAGATCGATCAGACTGTCGATAAGACTGTAGGCCTGGTAAGATGCTGGATAGGACTAAATACACACTCGACAAGAGATGCGTTTCACAGGTCTAGAGAGGGAGGGCTGGGCGTCCCTCACATAGAGTGGGTGTATGTTGCCGGCAGAATAAGCAACCTGTTAAGGATGTTAAATAATGATGACGCAGCCGTGCGTGAGCTCGCCCGAGCCCCACTTCTACTACATCTGAGGAAACGCAAGGTCCCCCTCTCTACATCAGATGACGCCAGCTTCCTCGGGTTCAGAAGAAAATCCAATGAAAAATTGGACACCAACACACCAGGCTTTGGCGTGCGCTCGGACAGGCTGGACCTGAATGACCTCTGCAACCGCGCAAATATCCAACTGCACTGGAGGAACATAGTTGGTGGAAGTCAATAAGAACATTGTCAAGGATTCAACCATCATGGCAGAGGGAACCATTGTAACTGGCGACAACATTCAACTCCTTGACACTCAAAATATCAGAAGGACAATAATCGATCACTTCCATTTATGTATGATAAAGCACTGGACAGGCTTACGCCAACAAGGACAACTGGCCTGCCTGCACTGTGCTGACCATAACGTCTCACACACAGTTCTGAAAAACACAGCCCTACAAGATGACATCCACAGATCGTCTTCAGGTACTACCAACAAAGTCCAACTTAGCAACATGGTTTCCATGTGCACACGAGCCGTTTTTCCTACAACATCAGAGCCGGCAAAGAGAGACGATCGCGCATATCCTTAATGGTTGCTCTGCCTACAAAGGACTGTATATTGCGCGCCATGACCGCATTGTTGGACTTTTAGCGAAGGAGCTCAGAGACAATGTCAACCTTACTACAATTCATTGTAACGAAAAGATCAAGATAGACTGGTTCTCCTTTCCACACGAACAGTGCACTACATTTGAAACTGCCATAAATCACTTTCCAAACACACCTGACATCGTTGTAATTAATGAACACAACAAAGCCGTTACAATAATAGAAATTGCTTGCTCTTTCGATGCTTACATGGACACCTGTTATGCTTCAAAATTGTTGAAATATCAACCATGGTACAATGTCTTCAATAACTTTGGCTACTCTTGTAAAGTTATTTCCCTCATTTTTGGTAGTTTAGGCCATGTGCACAAGTTGTGTGTAAGAGGCCTGCAGATTTGCGGACTATATAAAAACAAGGCCAAAAAACTGACAAGATATTGCTCTGTATCCGCAGTAATTGGTAGGCTCTACATATGGAGGCGAAGGTGCCACCTTTACCCTTCGATGTGCATAATGGACTGAGATATTGGCTGCTGTTGTACACTTTTTTGTCAAATTTGGATTATGCCATGATATAGGCTTATCTTTTAATTCAAATAAAGAATTTAAATGTGTGTGTGTTATGAGAAAAAAAAACACATCTTGAGATCGAGGTACAGAACTATTCATGTGTACATTGTTTATTTAGAATTATCATTCCATGCTTTATCTGTTTAAAAAACCCTCTGTCCAGTAAAGTGTGCATGCTTTGTGTTTTGGAGACGTTGCTGCAGTATTTAGTCTGTCTTACTTTTTTTGGTTTGTTTATGTAAGATTTAACTGATTTAAACTAATCCTGAAACATTAAAACTGCTCAGGGTTGGTTTTAAACTAGTCTCTGACGTAGTCAAATAGTTGTTGATATGGCTCTTTTGGGAACTGTGTATCAATCAAAAAATTAAGAAAAAAAAATGTTTCATAACTACTGATAAACAGGACTTTTGCTCTCAAACTTGACACATATACAGTACACACATACTGTGCTTTTTAAAATCTCACATATTAGATGTGCTTGTTCACATTATTTTCATCACGATTCAACATGTTTTTAAATATGTATTTCACAAAGACTCAAATATGTATACCTGTATTACTTGAGTGTATTTTTGTACATTTCGATGCACTTTTATGATTTTAGACAGCAAAGTGTGGAGAGAACTTTTATTTTGCTGTGCCTGTGTGACGTCATCAAGCTGCGCTGCGCTGTTGTGATTCGGCTGAAGACAGGTTTGTGTTTTTAAGCGTTTAATGGATGCAAATGTTCTGTCTATTTTAGATATTTAACAAACGATTTTAAATTAATTACTATTATATATACACAATTGTAATACTTGATATATCATTAATAAAGGTTATTTTGTTAATAAAGCACATCCACAGAGTAACAGACAAGGTGCGTCTCATTTCGCGCTCTATCATTAATCAGTTTATCATAAACACGTACCGGTCACTGGCAAAGAGTGATGAAGAAACAAATATTTGAAACTCCGAGTCAATTGAACTGCTTGGCAAAATGATTCATTGATTCGAATCGCCGTACGCTGACGTCACATGCTGGTCAAAACACTGTAAATGCAACGAGAAGACAAACGTGTTTAATTACAACTTTAACAAACTGCAAACGTTTTTTTAATATTGTATATTATAAATACAAATGATTGGATACCAATTATAAATCATAAAAACCTAAATATAAAAGTATAATAATTTATAGTATAATACAATTTTAATATTTTTTTATTAACTTGCTTTGATTGTTTTTTTTTTTTTAATGTTTTGTTTTTGGCTTATCAGGTGATTTGGGCCATTAACTCTTACCAGTTCACTGAACTACTTAACTAGAGCTAATTGAGACACACACAGAGATTTACATAGTTTGTATGTACTTTTCTTTCTGTTAATTATTCTCATATTAATCATGACAGAGTGTCCAAACACACAGAAAAACTCCTGGTGAAGCGACTGAGATCCTCTTGACACTATTATAAAGATGGCGTTTATTAAAGAGGAGATTGAAGACATGAAGATTGAAGAAACATTAAATGTGAAACAAGAAGAAACTGAGGAACAAACAGGTTTGTTTCATTCTCAAAGCATTTAATCCTTATTAAAATGTCAACTCTACAGAAATTAATAATATTTTTTGAAGAATGTCAGATGTGTGTCCTGATTAAAGTTTTTTTGACATGAAGTGGGTCGCCTTGAGTGGACAGATATATTGAGTGCATGTGTGCCCTGTTTGCCTGTCACATGAGAAGATCCTACTTCCAAATCGGCTATTTGATATTACAACATGTCACACATTTAATTAGGAAAAATAATGCAGAAGTAGCCTAAACAAAACAATCATTTTGAGTAATATTAATCCCCAAATTTCTACTACTGAATAGAAAACATTGTTGTGACTTCCCAGATAGCAAACTGACATTGAATCAACGTGGAAATATGACATCGAAACAACGTTGATCTGACATTGTTTTGCTCATCGAATTAACGTCGAACCAACGTCAGACGCGTCATTCTTTCAAAACTAACGGAAAATCAACTTGAAATCAACGCGTTGTTTCAACGTTATGAAAGCAAACCAATTTTCGATTTTCATTTAGCTTTGAAGAATGCCGCGTCTGACGTTGGTTCAACGTTAATTCGATGAGCAAAATCAACGTTGTTTCAATGTCATGAGAGACGTCGTTTCCACGTTGATTCAATGTCAGTTTGCTTTCTGGGTTAGAGACTTAGAGTTTATAACAAATTATGATATGAATGATATTACATGTTTAACTACAGGAAATATCTTTTTCAGAGGGTATAGGATCTGGCATACATGTTGTTGGTTTTGATGCTTTAAATGTCTACACTGGCAGTTTAGTTCAGAACGGGGCAGAGTTCGCTTAAAAAAAAATAATCACTAATGTGAACGCTGTCATGCGGACCTGGAAGCGCACAATGTTACCAAACCTGAGACTACCTAAATCAGGTGGTCTGATTTCAGTTGCACTCGAACTGTGCCGCTGAACTCTGAAAAATTCACACAATTTGCGTGAATGTGAATGCAACACGGACTCCATTTTCACTTTTTCCAGTTAAAAAACTCCCTAAATGTTTTGATGTCCGTTGCTTTGCGACGTTAAACAGAGGCTAACTTGTATTTGTCTCTGTTCACATTAGACCGGATGGAGCTAAAAGAGGAGAGTCAAGGACTGAATGGGATGGAAGTGAAAGATCATTTTGAAGAACATCATGATTGTAAAACTGAAAAAATATCTATTAGCTGCTCACAGACAAAAAAGATGCCAATTAGAAGTAATTTCACCTGCTTTCAGTATGGAAAGACTTTTGACCAACAAGGAAATCTTGAGGTTCACATGAGAACTCAAACTGGAGAGAAGCCGAACACCTGCCAACAGTGTGGAATAAGTTTCACTGAAAAAGGAAGCCTTAAAGTCCACATGAGAATTCACACTGGAGAGAAGCCTTACACGTGCCCTCAATGTGGAAAGAGTTTTTCACATAGGCCAACCCTTAATGCACACATGAAAACTCACACTGGAGAGAAGCCTTACACCTGCAAACTGTGTGGAATACGTTTCAGCCGAAAAGGAAACCTTACAGTCCACATGAGAATTCACACTGGAGAGAGTCTCTACACCTGTCAAGAGTGTGGAAAAAGTTTTTATCGAAAAGGAAGCCTTAAAAGCCACATGAGAACTCACACTGGAGAAAAGCCTTACACTTGCCCTCAGTGTGGAAAGAGTTTTACACACAGACCAACCCTTAATGTCCACATGAAAACTCACACTGGAGGGAAGGCTTTTGCATGTCTTCAGTGTAAGAAGTTTTTCACACATCAAAGAGACCTAAAACAACATTTGCAAACTCATTCTGGAAAGAAATTGACGTGTCCCTCCGTTTAGCAAGAGGTTTACAAAATACAGCGGTTTCATCAGGGCCGGCGCTAGCCATTTGGGTGCCCTAAGCACAAATGCTTGGTGGTGCCCCCTTAACACCCCCCCCCCCCACCCCCACCACCCACTCACCCAAGGAATAACAACCATTCAGAATTTCTTAGTTAGGTTCTCTTTACTTCCAAAATAACTGCTGCAAATAAATACATTTACATTAACAATGGCACCAAATATGAAAAGAAATAAATAATAAAAAGGTTAAAATTATAAATACCAAAAACCACCACAATTACTAAAAACACATTTTTGGAACTGGCTACAACTGCTGGTTGACGGTTCTTCCTCCTGGCCTTGAGTTGCTCCTTGCATGTATTTTAGCATTGACCCTGCATTCAGAAATACAAGACAAAATATTCACGGATTGTACTAAATCAATAACCATCGTATACAAAAATATTGCACACATTAGTCTTTTATATAATATAGGCCTATGTGTCACTGGAACATTTAAAATTCAAAACTCTATTCTACCTTTAAAAGAGGTCTGATGAGGCACAGTATAATAATTCTGTACATAATTTGTAGGGCTGGGAAAAGATGAATCGCGATTAATCGCATCCAAAATAAAAGTTTGTCTACATTAATGATATAGGCCTATGTGTGTGTACTGTGTATAATTATTTTGTATATGTATTTAAGAAATATTTGTTATTTATATATAAAATATTTTAATTTATATATATATATATATATATATATAATATAAATTATCTATTAATATATACAGTATATACATGCAAATATTTCTTAAATATATACATGTGTGTATATTATATATACAAAATAATTATACACAGTACTCATGTAGAAACTTTTATTTTGGATGTGATTACGCTTTTCCCAGCCCTAATAATTTGACAACTCCATATGAAAATATACAAACAGTGAGATTGTGTTTTTTTTTTTTAATTGCAGTTTCACCAATAGATGTCGCCCTTGGGCCTTTGACCGCATTATCCGATAGAACAACAACGAAAAAACATATCTAAGCGATCTTCCTTTTCTTCTCAAACAAACTAACTGCATCTTAAACAGCCCAAGTAAAAAAAAAAAACCCAGGGAGAAACCCCCGGACCCCCGTTAAAATAAAAAATTCTACATGCAGGGCAAAGCCCTGGATCATTTGCACAACTAGCGACGCCCCTCTGGACATGCATACACGAAGCAAGGGTGCCTACAAAACTAACACTTTTATTTAAAACATTGTCTCACCTGCAAACAAGTATCATCCCACTGTCTCTTCTTTTTCCTTTTTTCCGCCCCCGACTCTTTAGAGACCATGTCTGATGTCGATCAGGTGTCTGCCAAATTTGACACTGATTGAGGAACAGACCACTGCGAGGTGGGGAAGGGGGGGCACCAGAGGGAGAGTGGCACAGGAGATTCACCTTTTTCTCCACTAATTTGGTCTAGGCCTATATTACTTTTGTATTGCTTTTGTATATTAACATGCTTTAGACATATTGTATTTGTTATTTATACTAGTAGCCTATTGTGATGATTTTTCACCACCCAGATTTTTTGGTGCCCCCCCAAGCACTTGGTGCCCTACGCGCAGTGCGTGATGTGCGTGTGCGGAGCGCCGGCCCTGGGTTTCATATTACACATTCACTGGAAGGGAATCATTTCATTTTAATCAGTGTAATAAAAAATATTTTGACTACAGATGTTAAAGAATACATATAATGCTTTTAAATCATTCATTTTTACATATAAATCATACCGTTGTGGTCTATATAAAACATAACTGCAATGCTTGGGTCTGAATTCCTCATTATTATAGCCCCTTTTCTGATGTGCATCTTTGAGCGACCCGTTTCAAAGCGGCCCCTTTAAATAAAAAGGAGATGCGTCATACCCCGCCCGCTCTCCAGGTCGATGAGTTCACGGTCGGTTCAACTCCCCCCGTTCGGCCATTATTGTTGTAGTTTGATTAGAGATATACGATTATATACGATACCTTCAAAGAACATTTTTATTCACACTTTAATAAGATGTCAACAACAGAAGACTTGTCTTTCAAGCCTTACATATTCGACCCTACGAATAAAGACTACGACGAACCTGCAGAACAATGTGAGTTAACTGTTTTGTGTTATTAGTGAAAGTCGACTATTTCTCTTGCAGAGAGAAAGCACACTGACAAGATAAATGACTACGGTCTAATCTTACCACAAAAAAATCTGTATTGACAAAATGATACGTTTAGAAAAGCATCAGAAAACACAGCATCTAAATGACCATTGATGAAACCCAAGAACAATAATACTGCAGACGTGTAACGTTACTTCAAAACAAAAACAAAGAAAGACAAAGGTACTGCTAAACCATGACCACCATGTGTTTTAAGAAAGTAAAGTACTTTATTTTTATTAACGATATTTACAACTTATGGAAATGCTCTGTTCGTCGTCTCCAAAGATAGAAGGAATTTACCTCTCATTCAAACGAAGTTGATCGGCAAACCCTTCTTTATACTGGCGGAGGTTGTTGAAGTGGGAATCCTTGAAGTGCTTCATGTCACTAACGTACATCCAACAACCGAACATTTTGACTTGCCCTCTCGTAACTTCTGCATCATTGAGTTCGGACTACAAAATCGGAGCGGGAAATAATAATGGCGGATTGCTCGAAGTGTTGGGCCGGTAGTCAATGTCTTTATTTGGCAGTTCCGCTGCAAATACGGTGACGTACTTGCTCAAAAAACGTCATATAGACAACAGAAAAATCTGAACAGGTTGAAAAATATGACCAAAACAGAATATAAAGATATAAACGAAGCACCTGAAGAGAATAATTTCATCTTTTCTGTACTTATAAACACTCCAAATATACAACAAAATGCATTTAAGGGCTAAAAAAGTGGATTTTGCATGATATGTCCCCTTTAAAAATACCCGTCTTTACAACCCATACATGCTTAAACAATTGCCTGATGGGCTGAATGAGCCCTTCTCTGATCACTGCGATTGCCTCTATAATCCTGTACAGTTAAATATATAAGAGGGATTCAGGACGGACTTTGAGACTGAGTGTGACGTCATGCTCACCTGGCTATTGTCTGGCAGGTTTGTGTATTCTCCGCCATTCTCCATATCAGAGAAGACAGCTTGAGCGACAAAACTTTAATAAACTTCTGACAAAAGTAGAAGATGAATTCAAAAAGACCAGCTTGTAGTTGATTCCAAACCCCAACACAAACTCCACGTAAGACAAAGAAAATAAAGCTTTTGTCTATTGCCAGGCGTCGGAATAAGACGAGAAGGCTTTCAACAAACTGAGAGATCTCCGGTCTGCTCCAGGGCTCAAACGGGTCCTATACAAAGTAATAACTTATATTGTTCATGAACGTGTTTCCATAATAATACAATCATAAGTGGATACAGTAAGCACATAAAACAGTTCAACATGGAGATCGATGGAAACAAAAGCCGAAGTTTTCTACTACCCCTGTTTTCCCCTCATAAGTGTGTAATTTACTCAAATGCCTTTCCTTTCATATATTTTAAATGGCTTGCAGATTTATAACTTTATTACCTCTGAAGACATTATGACTGTAACAAAAGATTTGTGCGGCTGATGCTCCTTTGGTTATGAACAGTGTTGTGCAAGTTACTTCCAAACTGTAATACATTAGGTATTACTTGTTACTGTTATTTAATAGTAATTCATTACCTTACAATATTACTGTCCCAGAATTGTAATGCGTTACATTACTCATGTATTACTTTTGAGTTACTTTCACCAAAATAACTAAGTAGAACAACTTTGGGGCTGTAACGATATGCAATATGAAACCAAAATCGCGATTCGCCACACGACTCAGATCCACGAACAGAATCGCGACACACCTCTTCCAACTCCCAGCGTTATTCTCCTTACCGTCCAGATCCAATGCTGCCTTATCTTTAAATTAGGCTATTAGTATTATTTGAAGTTAACATTATAAAATACGTAGACCTACACCACAAATCTAGTTGAGGATAAATTATTTAAAATTGGGGAAGTCCAGCATTATGGACATGATGACATTTGCAGTCAAAACTTGAAATAAAAATTCTCAGAAAATACACGTATTGAAACGTATATAGGCTACTTCCTCAAAGGACTCCAGACATTAGACAAATATCAGTCTATGTTTTATTTTTAATATTAGGGAAAAGACACATTCATGCGTGACAAAAAAAAATAGGAGGCAAAATATATTTTTTGTAATTCTGTTAATTACACTGCGCACATCGGATGAGGAAGGGTTGGCTCTCCAGTCTCCATAGAACTTAAAATATTCATTTATTTTAGTTTTCGTGTTCGCATTTATGAGGAAAAAACAATGTTACAGACGCGACCGCTCTGAACTGGCACTAAAAGACTGCTTTAAAACTTTCACATAGTCTGTTGCCTTTAAGAAGTAAAAGCAGACAATACACTGTAATACAACTGTAATACAAGCCTGACTGAACATGTAACGAGTAAAATATTACTGAAAATTGATTAGTAATGCCTTACACTACTGGGTTTCAGCAAAAAGTAATATGTTACTGTAATGTATTACTTTTGTAATGCGTTACTCCCAACACTGGTTATGAACACCTCATGCAAGCGTGCGTGTGGTCCATGACAGCCCATTCTCACTCCCAAGGCGTCACCTAACTGACGCCTTGGGAAGCATTTGACCATGCTTCAATATCTGACGCTTTAGGCGCCCTTTAGCGTCAGTTAGATGACGCCCTAGGATCGCGTGTACCCTACCCCCACCCCAAACCTAAACCTAACCGTGTCCTCTAACTGACGCTTTCCTTTAAGTGAGAATGTGTTGTCCATGAGCGTGCACACCTCTGGTTGCAGTTTCGCTTGTCGCCAGAGGGGGCGTAGTTCTGCAAAAACTCAGAGACTTGCGCATTACATCTTTAAAGATACACCTAAAAAAAGTCATGCAGATGTGAGACCCTGTGTGCTCTTTGAGTGGAAAGTGTTTTAACCTTTAGGGGTCAGCGATCAATTGCATTTTTTTCCTAATAATGGTGAAAGAACTTTGTAATACAGAAATTAGTTATAAATCATTTGAATCTGTATAGGGTTTATTTGTGTACACTCACAATAACAAAACTTTGTGCTTTTGTAAAATAAATTAACACATTATGCCTTCTCAGTCTCTATGAACTTCTTTCTGAAACGTGTCACCGAAACTCAGCGAATACTTGCTAATGAGACATGAGAGATAGGTCTTTAGAAAGCTGGAAGTGTCTACATTTAAAAGAAGTAATACAGACAACAAATATTCTCTGTTTATGTACAAGAGGTGCAATCTTCCCAGTCCAACCTCATTATCTTTTAATGTGGACACACCCACGCGCGGCACGATCTATTCATACGGTAATCGTACACATTAGCCACGTCATGCCCCCATCACCTCGATAAACAAACATCAAGCGTCATCATTCCTCTGCTTTTCATCAAGTTTGGAAGAAGATGTGTTGTGAGGAATAAGGCTTGAATTTACCTCAGAAGAAGAGTGCTATTGATCCAGTGGAGGTAACTTATTCTCACTTACATTTGATAACGTGTTATTGTTAAATAAACTTGAAGACAGTTTACTAGTTAAACTATTACCAGACTAAAATGTGTAAATATCAATGGAAACATGTTGACTTCTGAAATATAGTTAGTTAAGCTTGCTTTCAATGCTAAATAAATATAAATGTATAACACAAGGCTGTTTTTATGCTCTTATATAAAATTCAATATGATATAAAAGAAATGTGAGTGTTTACACTAATATGATGAAGCCATCCTGGCGGCTATACTAAATTTTACAACAGTGACAGCAACCGCCTCAGGGCCACCACAGGCCATCTCGGTAAGTATGTTTTCCAAATCACGTATCATTGGATTCTTGTAAAGGCTAACTTAACTAAACTAGCTAACTAGCTAGGAGAGATTAGCGACTAGCAATAATGCACATTATGTGTAGCACATTTGTTTCTATAAACCGTAAAACTCACACCAGTTAAGTGATGCAGTGGGACTCATGAGTAAATGTGAGTTCAAGATTATGAGAATATCTTCTTAGCAGTAAAGCATAAATTATATAATTTAGCGGAACAGCTAACGGAAACTACTTGTAACCCCAGTCCCACAAATAACACTGTAAATTGTTGGTCAAATGGAAATCTGCCTCTGTCCTCAGTCAGACATCTCACTTTGGCTTACCTGTTGGCCTTTACTCACAAGATACAACCATTCTCTGCTAGGCTAGAGAGAGAGAGAGTAATGCTGATGGAGGACAGAGGCAGTCGCAATGATTAAAAGGTACCAGAGTCAAAGTGCATCCTGTAAAAAAGCCTAAAATGCACCTCTCTTTGTTTCCTTTGCCAATCTCAACCATGGTTTTTGACTGCTGGGCATATAAACATTAAAAGCACGTGAAATATAATCTTGCTAATATGTTTGCCAAGGCCTCTTCAGGCTCCCACCACCTACAATAACACACCGGGGCCAGCCACACCACATCAACTGATTTCAGTAAATTAGTAGTAGATTTACAGTAAAAATCAAAACTAGGACAGTACACTTACACCAGTTGTGCTTGCAAATAATAAGCCTCGTACTTTTACGAGGTAACTGTTAAACATCTCGTGCTACATAAAGATCCATTCATTAGTGCTACTAGGAAGCTGTAGTTAAATTCATCACCCTCAGCCATTGTTGTTGCATTCACAAATAAGTGAAGCTCATTTGCACAAGTGTGCGCAATGGGAAGATGTTTTTTTTTCCCATCATGAATAAATATTAATTTAGGAGTTTTATTTTTATTTTATTTTTTATTTATCCTTTATTTAACCAGGTAAAACCCATTGAGATTAAAAATCTCTTTTGCAAGGGAGACCTGGCCAAGATAGGCAGCAAAATTACATCACATCATTACATACGTACAAAGACACACATATAAAAGCCGATTATGCACTTACAAATGAAATCTCAACGAAAACATTGACATGTGAGGGAGTCCAACTCAAAACTTCTCATTCTCAACGTAAAAACACGTAAAGGAATCAATTTACTAAGTTTTAAGTTGTTCTGCAGTAAATTTCATGTAGAGGGAGCAGAATAAACAAAGGCCTTTTTACCCAACACAGTACTGACATGTGGGACAGAAAACAAAACAACATCTTGAGAACGGAGAGAGTAATTACCAACACTTTTTTTTTCATAAGAAGTGAACATAAATAAGATGGTAGCACACCAAGAATAGCCTTATATATAAATGTATACCAATGACAAAGCCTCCGTGTTGTCAGACCAGACCACCCTACACGAGAATACAGCTCACAGTGATGGGTGCGAGCTTTACAATTAGTAATAAATCTCAACGATGCATGATAGGCTGCGTCAATCATGTGAAGGCATTGAGCAGATGAATGCATATATAATATATCACCATAATCCAACACAGATAAAAAAAGTGGATGCCACTAAACGTTTTTTAACATTAAAAGAGAAGCACAACTTATTCCGAAAGTAAAAACCCAATTTTAGCCTCAACTTTCTCAATAGACAGTGAACATGAGGCTTAAATGATAGGCAATCATCAATAACAATACCAAGATACTTATAAGTTGTAACAGTCTGTATTTCATGTCCATCAAGAGTAATCACTGAGGGAATATTCAGTGATCTATTCTGATGACCTGTGAAAAGCATACATTTGGTTTTGTCTGCATTGAGCACAAGTTTCAACTGTAGCAAGGTGTGTTGGACCATATTGAAGGCACTCTGTAAATGTGCAATAGCTTGTGTAAGAGAGGGTGCACAGCAGTAAATAACTGTGTCATCTGCATAAAAATGAAAGTTTGCATCAGGCACATGCCAATTAAGATTATTTATATAAATAGTAAATAAAATAGGGCCTAATACAGAGCCTTGTGGAACCCCTTTAAGGATTGGTAAAAAATCAGATTGAACACCATCATGCTTAATGCACCGAGTTCTGTCACTAAGATAGTTTGAGAACCAAGAGACAGTTTTCTTTGAAAACCCCGAATTAAGAAGCCTAATCTTTAAAACATCATGATCAACCGCGTCAAAAGCTTTTGACAAATCAATAAAAAGTGATGCACAGTGCTGCTTCTTGTCACGAGCAACAGAGATGTCATTTATCACCTTCATTGCATCTGTGATGGTGCTATGTTTTTTTCTCTAAAACCTGACTGAACTGGGGATAAAACGTCCTGTGCATGCAAGAAGTCTTTCATCTGATCACTCACCAGGGATTCAAGCGTTTTGGCCAAAACAGACAAATTAGAAATTGGCCTGTAATTATTTAAATTTGACGGATCACCCCCTTTCAATAATGGACAAACAAATGCAGATTTCCATATTTTGGGAATAGTGTTGCTCTCCAGAGTAAGGTTAAAGGCTGTGCTACACAGTCAGCAGCTATTTTTAGGAAATAAGGCTCTGTAAGATCAGGACCTGGGGGTTTTTCAGGAGCCAGTCCTTTTAGGGCTTTTTGAACGTCGGCCACTAAAAATGGAGTGAGATTGAAGACACTTGTAGAGACTGGTACATCTCTACAAGGTGTCTCAGTATATGGACAAGCAGTGTCAAACAAAGAACCAGACTGAATAAAATGCTCATTAAAATGGTTCAATATCTCCAGCTTGTCATGAGTCTTTCATAATTGAAGAAGGAACATTAATACTATCTTTGTTTGGAGAAAGTAATTTAATAGACTTCCAGAATTTTCTGGGATCATTTAAGGTGTTAGTAGTGGCTGACAGATAAAAATCAGATTTTGCTTTCTTAATAAGAGAAGAACATTTATTTCTTAACTGTCTAAAAACAAGCCAATCAGACGAAGAGCCCGTTTTTCTTGCTTTGGCCCACGCTAAATTGCGGTCATGAAGAATATCTCCAAGCTCAGAGGAAAACCAAGGATTATCCCGCCCCTTAACTCTGAATCTCTTTAGTGGGGCGTGTCTATTTACTATTTGCAAAAAACTATCCCGGAAAAAGATCCAGGCTGACTCCACATCGGGAATCAGCTCTATTCTACTCCAATCACAATTAAACAAATCATGGCAAAAGCCCTGTTCATTAAATTTTTTGAGATTCCTCTTACATACTACACGAGGTTTACATTTAGGCATCTTAGTATTCCTTACAGCAGCAACAACGCAGTGGTCACTTAGGTCATTGCAAAAAACACCAACAGCAGAAAATTTGTGTGGAACATTAGTCAAAATTAAATCAATTAAGGTGGAATTCTCATGGCGCTTAAGATTTAAACGAGTGGGAGAATTGATTAACTGTGTAAAATTGACAGAATCACAAAATGACTTAAATTCATCTGAACCAGGTTTCAGCCAGTCCCAGTTTAGGTCACCTGCTAAAATAATTTCAGAATAGTCCAATCTGGATAAGAGTTGAATAAGAGTCTGCAATGCAGTACTCAATGCAGAAGGAGGCCTGTAACACCCAACAACAGTAACATAAAGGCCCTTGGCCAACTCCACCTTCACTGCCAAAAATTCCAGCTGCTTACTGATTGATTCTGTATGGACTAGCTTCACATTAAATTTAGATTTGACATAAATAGCAACCCCCCCACCCTTCCTTAATCTGTCAGCACGAAACACGTTATAATCACCCATTCCAATGTCCATATCAGTGATTGATTTTGTCAGCCAGGTTTCAGATAGCACAACAATATCAGCATCTGTTAAATTCACCCAAATTCTAAGCAGATCCAATTTGGGTAACAAACTGCGAACATTAAGGTGAATTACACTCAGACCAGACATGGATTTCACATCAGATGGCAATGGAATATGCTGCAACTCAGGGCCTGGATTTGGCTGCACATTGCCAGATAAAAGCAGCAACAAAAATATTGACCATCTCTGTTTACCATGAGTATATGAACAATCTGTTGAGTTTTTAAAATGGGAGTCCCAGTAATGTCTGTCATCATATGCAAAATAGTCATTTAAAATCAAAAGATTTTGAAGCTGAAGAATATCTCTGGGTAGAGACCAGGCTAAATGTAAGTCCTCTGCCAACTCTTTTGGCATTTGAGGGCAATGCACAAAAACTGAGCAGTTAAATCCAT
This sequence comes from Pimephales promelas, assembly GCF_988280905.1. NCBI lineage: Eukaryota > Metazoa > Chordata > Actinopteri > Cypriniformes > Leuciscidae > Pimephales > Pimephales promelas. The sequence goes on along the minus strand of NC_142792.1, from coordinate 24,861,532 downwards.
AGGCTATGTCCAAAGAGCCACAAATGTTGTAAGATGTACTCACCCAGTTTGAATCGCCTGATCTTAGATTTTGCACAAACAATGAGCAAAGCAGCATTAAAAGAAGAGCCATGTTAGCAGATGATGTTAGCAAAACCCGAAGGAGCTGACAGGGCCTCAGGATCCAAGCAGAGCCTGGAGATGGTAGCTGGGCTGCTAGGTCCTGTACCAGGGCCTCAAGATCCAAGCAGAGCCTGGAGATGGTAGCTGGGCTGCTAGGTCCTGTACCAGGGCCTCAAGATCCAAGCAAAGCCTGGAGATGGTAGCTGGGCTGCTAGGTCCTGGAGAGGCTACCAGGCCTCAAGATCCAAGCAGAGCCTGGAGATGGTAGCTGGGCTGCTAGGTCCTGTACCAGGGCCTCAAGATCCAAGCAAAGCCTGGGGATGGTAGCTGGGCTGCCAGGGCCTAGAGAGGCTAACAGGGCCTCAGGATCCAAGTAGAGCCTGGAGATGGAAGCTTTTCTGCAGCAAAGTAGTCCATAATCCAATAAAACTATTTCATCTAAAAAAAAACAGAGCTCAATCATAGAATCCACTAAAAAGTTACTCCATATATGGGTAAAAAAGCAAACTAAATGAGTATAAATGAGTATAGATAGAGGGGACAAACACACATCAGACCATTCATGCCACCATCTTGGAGTTGGATGAAAAGCAATGGCTGGGACTTTGCTGCTTCCTGTAGCAAATGCCAGGATTTGACCAGGGGTGGTAAAAGTAGTCAAAGATTATGCTCAAGTAAAATTATATATATATATATATATATATATATATATATATATATACCTAAATAAAAAATACTTTGCACACACTCTCATAGCTACATTACATTAGGTTAAATTTGTTGATTGCTCTCGGCAAGTGGGAAATCCAGGCTACAATCCTAAAGTGTGAACTCAACTTTTGCACTAAATAAAGCAGTAATTGCGGCGTTGTCAAGAGCAAGGCTATACTTTATTAATCACACATACAATTTAGTACAGTGAAACTTGTCCTCTGCATTTAATCCATCCCAGGAGTAGGGGCAACCATAGCACAGTGCCTGTGAACCAACTTCACATTCTGACCAGTGCCTTGGTCAAAGGCACTGACTGGATAGTTAACCTAATGTGCCCGTTTTTGATGGTGCAGGAAACCCACACAAACACGGGAGAACATGCAAACTCCACACAGAAAGGACCAGGGCTGTATGGTAACTCGGTGTTTGAACCGATTTACTATACAGCCCATAGAAAATATGATATAAACAAGTGCTTTAACCTACTACTTCTTGGACGCGATGAACTTTCTTGAAGTCTCATTTTCATTCCCTTGACTGATGAGCTCACTTTCACTTATGGAAGTTGACAATGTATGAACTAAATGACATCTTATGGAAAAAAGAAGGGAAAATATATATCAGTAGTTGGAAACAAAGTACTTAACTCTTTTAAGTAATTACCCAAATCTGAATTTAGGGATGAGCAGAATTAGAACATATAAAAAATATTATAAATAAATAAAAAACTCATTGCTGTGAGAAAATAACTGTTGACTGTGCCTACAACCTGCTGCGAAACAACATTTCTGGATTCTTCCTCTCCTTCTCCAGCCCAAAGGTCTTTCTTTCTTTCTTTCTTCTTTTATTGGCGGTTGGCATACCAATTTGGTGCATTACCGCCACCAACTGTTTGGGGTGTGGAGCTTCAATGCGGATTTCTATAATTAAAAAAAAAAAAAAAAAAAAAGATTAAATTATCTTAAATTCGATTAAATAAGTCTGTTTCTTTAAGGTATCTCATGATAGCTGGCCATCCTGATGGTTTTGATGTAGAAAAGGAAAATAAACCCTCTACTGATCTTTAACTTGTTCTAACAATACGATTCGTTCTGTTCTGTATGCTTCACATTCTATGAGTATATGTTCTACCGTTTCTCTCCTGTCACAATTAATGCATAATCCTGTTTCATGTTTCCCTAAAAGATTAAGATTATGATTAAGACCTGTATGTCCAATTCTTAGTCTTGTAATTACAGATTCCTCCCACCCTGCCTCATTGTTTTCACTTGTTTCTGTATTTTATATAAAAAACAACCTTTTGTCTCCTTTTCCCATTGCTCTTGCCATAACCCATTGATTTTTGCTTTAATGATATATTTAATTTCCATTTTACTCAATGGAACTATCCATTGTATGTCTGACATAAGAGTCTTTTTAGCCAGACGGTCAGCTTCGTCATTACCTTCTATTTCAACGTGAGATGGTGACTTTCAAAATCACCATTCGGAGAGTTCTTTAGGCTCCTGGAGAAAAAAGTATGTTATGTGTGATATACACTCGCCTAAAAGATTATTAGGAACACCTGTTCAATTTCTCAGTAATGCAATTATCTAATCAACCAATCACATGGCAGTTGCTTCAATGCGTTTAGGGGTGTGGTCCTGGTCAAGACAATCTCCTGAACTCCAAACTGAATGTTAGAATGGGGAAAAAAGGTGATTTAAGAAATTTTTGATCGTGGCATGGTTGTTGGCATGTGTTTAGAGTTTTACAAATCACTGTGTAATGTTTTGCAAAAAGGGTGAAGCAGACATTGGGTCTCATTCATGAAACATGAACAGAATTAATTTTTGTGTAAATCGTGTGTAAAGTGGTTCTGGACTAAATTTTCGGACTCATTAAAATGTTCATATTTATCCAAATGTTAGTTGGTACGCAAGAAATCTACACCTGCTCCCAGCCACACGTAAATGGTGCGCTTAACATCTGAACGTTTTGCTCATTTATATGGCTGCATTTTAATTCACCTTAATCGGGTACATATTTAAACAGCATTTTGAAAAATATTTTATATAGTAATTACATATGGTTTTTCTTATTACTTTTATTATGAGAGCCAGTAATAGCAGATCTGGTGATCGATGGCGGTCCTTCTCCAGTTTGAATATGTTTTTTCCAAAGTGAACTAATTAGTTTTTTGCTGTCAAGCTTAATGTCAAACCATTTTCCATTTTCTTCTCACTTCATTTTCTTCTCACTTCAAAAAAAAAAAAAAAAAAAAAAGACCCATCCAGGTTTGGATAAATGGATTGAGGCTGTAGAAAACCTGTATGAAAATGAAATGACGCATAAGATGAGAGCCAAAATTAAGTTATTTAAGATGAGATAGTTTGCATAAGCTAACCAAATGCACTGAAAAACAAAAACCAAGCATGGAGTTGGACCTGTGTAATTAGATGAGGCATGGATATAATCACTGTGATATATGATGCAGCTATATGGAGTGTTTGTCATAGCGGGAGGATATCACTAGAAGTAGTAAAACGCTGATTGATTTAATTTTTACAAACAGGCCTGAAAGAATAACAAAAACTTATAACCTTATCACTGGGCTCTCGGATCATAACATGACCTTAATTGTTAGGAAACTGGGTAAAAAACGATTGACTTACTACAAGCAAGAAATAAAAATACAGAAAATTGGAATTCCAAAAGCAAAACAAAATAACTTTGGAGAAGAACTGAACCAAATAAATTGGGAGAATGTTACGAAAGAGTCCAATGTGAATCAAAGTAATAGCTAATATCTTTGTCACTACAATAAGTAACACGATAAAAAAGTATACTAAAACATGGACAAGTAAACCAAGGAAATACTCTCTTCCATGGTTTAATGGTGATATTTGGCATACCGCACGTAAAACATCTTTGAAAACTAGAAACTGTACGGATCATCTAATTTACACTACACTTAGAAATCAAGTTATAAGCAATCTGCGTAAAGCTAAAATTGATTATTTTTCTAAAAAGATAGAAGAGGCTAATGGTAGTAGTCGTAAACTATGGCAACACAACCCTGCATAGAAAAAAACATGTTAAAATAGATTCTATCAAAGTTGATGGTACTCTTGTTAATAATAGTGACTCAATGGTGGGTGTTTTTAATATTTTTTTATAGACTCTGTTTATGAACTAGCAAATAAATTCAACAATAAGGTGACATGTGTTGAAGAAGTTAATTTAGTTAATGCAAGCTTGTTTAAAATTCAAGAAATCTCTTCTGAAAGACTCCGCAGCTAAAGACATACACAACATAAGTATGACCCTGATCAAAAAACATCAGGACAGTCTGTTACAACCAATTACGCATTTAGTTAATCTCTCAATTCGGTTAAGTACATTTCCACAGTGCTGGAAGCCCGCTGTGATAACACCAATCCACAAGTCAGCGGAAAAGGATACACCCAATAATTATAGGCTGATTGCAATTTTGTCTCTAAAATCCTGCAGAAGGTTATTGCAGAACAACTTATTGAACATCTTGAGTCAAACCAGCTTCTGCATCCTCAACAGTTTGGTTTTAGGCGCAAATACAGCACTGAAACAGCTAATTGTTACTTGCTAGAGAAGATTAAAGGGCCTCTAGATAAAGGGCAAGTAGTTGGTGCGGTATTCTTAGACTTGAAAAAGACTTTGACTTTGACACAGTGGATCACAGTGTGCTTATTAACAAACTACAGCTCTTCAAAATGTCACCTAGTTCATTAGCTTGGTTAAAATCATATCTTGAGGATAGACACCAGTGCGTAAAGGTAAATGGGGTGATGTCAGCCCATATGGATGCAATGATTTTTTCACATCTGTCCTATTGCGTAACATCTTGGTCACAAACATCCCCGTCAATACTTCAGCCGGTTGTTTCATAGTACAAGCAGGCAGTCAAGGTTTTTGATAGAAAACCTGTGACATCGCGTGTGTCTCCAGCAAGCGGTTCTGCCTGTCGAGACCAACTGTGGGCATCTCTTCTGCGGTCCGTGTATCCGTACTGGCGTTACGGAGCGTGGCTTGGCGCCTTCAACTGCCCCATCTGCAGGCAAATGGTGACCCTGCTGTTCCCGCTCTTCCACGACGCCGGTCCCGGCGCTGCGACTGCGGACGGGCAAGTGGAACCGGTTCTGATTCTCACAGACATTAGGGTTGGGTATCGAGAATCGAGTATCGATTGGAACCGAGACTAACTTTTCGTTTTTCCCGGAATCGTTCAAAAGTAAAAATTTCGATTCCTAGTTTCGATATTCACAGTCCGCCGAGCGGAAAAAGAAACCGCTGAACAACACCAACGAAGAAGCGTCTACCGGAAGTGTTGGCATAACCACGCGAGTCGAACATGAGTACCTTACGTCGGTGATCCAAAGTGTGGCTTCACTTTTCTTAAAATAACGAAATCTGGGCAAAATGCTAAATTTGTGACAAAAGGAGTATTTTTACAGAAGGAATATTTCCTTCAGAAAGGATTATTTCCTTCAGAAAGGCTGTTGGTTAGCAAGGTTAGCTAAACTTTTTTGACCCTGCCTCTTAAAAGAATCGGAATCGAGAATCGTTAGGAACCGGAATCGAAACAAGGAATCGGAATCGGAATCAGAATCGTTCAAATTTAAACGATACCCAACCCGAACAGACATCAGCGATTACAACCGCAGGTTCTCCGTTAGGGTGGCCCTTATTTTTCAAGTTTTGATTTATAATTGTCTGACCCCCTCATGTTGTTCCAATACATGAAAAAATAATTCAGGCAAAATATGAGGTCATTTGAACAATATTTAGAGGTGGCTCGATGACGTTGAAGTTTTGTATTATCAGTTATTATGCTCAATTTGTGATAATTACCACTTGCCTAATTTTTATCTCAACTAATAAAATTACATACTTATTTAACCCTTTCGCACGTACGATCACAATAATGTTTATTTTAGGTTTCAGACATATAAATGCTAAAAAAAATACATTTTGTAAATATAATGTCAGAGTTTGTAAATTACACAAACAAATTACTGATGTCAAAGGAAGAGGCAATAATAATAATCCTTTCCATTATAATTAGTTTTATTCGTATCAGATACGCATTGAGTAAGTAACTTTAAAGTTTACTCTATTCTTTTCCCAGTTTACCTTACTTTTATGTATTTCGTGAGAAGTGGAGTAATTCACGTGTTGTAAATCCAACAGATCCGATTCTCTGAAATGCGTCTGCGGCACTAAGATGGCGGCGCATACAGTTCAACTAATACGATCGTTATAAAGGCGTTTAAAAAACAAAACATTTCCACAAGCATATATTTCACTATCGGAATATCAGATATTTCATGCCATATCTAACAAATTTGTGAATATTTTGAATAAAAAAGGAAAAATTACATAAAAGCAGATCATCATTCATTCAACTCTGTTGTTGCTGCCACTGCGGTGTGTCATGTGACAAGCAATGACGCGTCACCATGGAAACCATAAAGTGACACATTCTAAATAACTGTCACCTTGAAAAACTGACGCTAGGGGGTCAGCCAGAATATTTTAAACACCTATTTTGCACAAAAGATATTCTACGAATTTCTTGCAGAAGCATAAATTGTGTTATTTTGCCACTTTTGTGGCTTATTTCAAGTATTTGTCATTACTGGCTGTGATTTGTGGTTGTCGGCACTTCAGCACATCGCAAGCAGCAGAGCCCAATGGCGTCAGGAGGGACCATTGCTACGCGCTCGCAAGATTATCTCGTTAGCCATGTGGAACGAATTGAAGGGACTAAGCTACCCACAGGGACCATCGTTCTCGGCCATTTTTTACATCGTCACAATTTTCTGAAAGAGGATATTCGAGCAGCAGCAAACAATACCATACAGAGAGTGGAAGAATTTTGGCTCCGGGCAAGAATTCCGGTCAAGCATCGACAGGACTCCGTTAAAAAACTTGAGCAATTATTTTTTGACTGGAAGGGGTTGAAAAAGAACAAGAATCGCCAAACAAAAACTCAACGGGCTAACGAAGCCACTTTCACCGATATTATTGCAGGGTTGTTTGACATTGCACATGCAAATGCTATTGAGCTAATCGATGCAGAGACTTACTCGAAAGAAGAGAGAGAGAAGGATAAGCTCTTCCTCGAACTTCAGCGGAAAAAAGGACAACCTGGTTGCATGTTGGGTTTCGACAAAGTGTTGTTGCTGCAGCACCAGAAGCAGAAGGAGAAGCAGGATAAACTGCAAAGCCAACGCCATCGTTCTGAACAAGAAAAAAGTATTCTCTCAGAGTCAGCTGTGTTGGAGAGCAGCAGCAGCAATAATTCTGAGAATAGTTCATCAGAATCGGACAGTGGAAATACTGGACTATCCACCACAAGTAGGCCTGGTGCACCACCAAGGAAACGGGGTCGGCATCACATTATATCAGCTCCTCTGGCAGCAATGCTTGATAGAAATTTACTGAGTGACAGGGCTGCCATGATGATTGTTTTCGAATCTGCCAAGGCTCTCGGACAAGACCCAGAAGCTCTTGCTCTAAACAGGTCAACCATTCAGCGTCAACGTCGAAAACACAGAAAAGCAACCGCCACTGGCATTGTAGAGTCATACATACCAAGCACGGTGCTAACGGTCCACTGGGATGGCAAGTTGATGCTTGACTTAACAGGTAAAGAAAAGGTGAACAGGCTGCCCATTCTGGTTTCAACAATGGGGGAAAAGAAGCTTTTGGCCATTCCAAAGATTTCCACAGGAACAGGGCAAGCAGAGGCCCAGGCAGTTTACAATGCCATCAGAGAATGGGGACTGGACCATCTTGTTCGTGCTATGTGCTTTGATACGACCAGTTCCAACACTGGCAGACTGTCTGGAGCCTGTATCCTTCTAGAGCAGCTGCTTGGACGGCCACTTCTACATTTTGGTTGTCGTCATCATATATTGGAGTTAGTGTTGGCTGCCGCATTTGCAGTTTGTATGGGACCCAGCAAGGCACCAGAAGTCCTCATCTTCAAGCGCTTTCAAGGACAATGGTCATCCATTGATCAGAAAATTTATGACGATGCATTTTCAGATGATTTTGCCTCATCTGAGCTATCTGTTATCCGAGATGAAGTCATTGCATTCTGTGAAAAGCAGCTGCAGGATATTCAGCCGAGAGATGATTATAGAGAGCTGCTGAAATTAATGCTAATCTTCATGGGAGTGAAATCACCTGATACAAAGTTCAGAGCCCCAGGCCCAATGCATCAAGCTCGCTGGATGGCGAAAGCCATATACAGCATCAAGGTCTGGCTATTCCTATCCCAGTTCAAGCTGACAGCACGCGAATCTCATGGACTGCTACGTCTTAACATATTTCTTGCCAAGATATACATCAAGTTCTGGTTTCAGGCACCTGTGGCTGCCACCGCACCTAGGAATGATCTACAATTACTACAGTCACTCCACTCATATCCTGATCGAGACATCAGTACAGATACATCACGTAAGATAGCTGGGCATCTCTGGTACTTGTCGGAGGATTTGATACTTCTCAGCCTGTTTGATAAGCAGGTGGATTTCACTACGAAGCGAGCAATTCTCAAAGCATTAGAAGAGCGTGTCAGTGAGAAGGATCCACCGAAACGCGCTCAAGTGGACATGCTGACTATAAAAAAGAAAACGCTCGATAACTTTGTCTCAAAGTCCAGCAGAAACCTGTTTTCAATGCTGGGTATACCTGATGCATTCCTGTCTGAAGATCCTGAATCATGGAACAGTAGAGATGATTTCAAAGCTGCGGAGGCAATAATCAATAGTCTGGCGGTAACAAACGACCATGCAGAACGTGGTGTTGCACTCATCCAAGATGCATCACAATCCGGGCGCTTTAGGTGTGAAGAACAGCTGCAGTATGCTCTGCAAGTCATTGAGCAAAACCGAATTCAATTTCCAGATGCCAAGAAATCAACGCTGCTTGGTGTGAAGAAACTCTGAACTATTGAATTTGAACTGTGCAAACTGTGAAAAGATGCGTATCATCAGTTATCTTACAATAGTCAAATGTATGTTGTGTAAGACATATTTGGTTAAATAATTATTATTGTACTCACATTGAACTTTGATCAACTAATAGGCTACGTAATTTGATGCATTCTGCAAACTGTGTGTAGTACTAAATACAATGCTCAATGCTAAATGTTTTAGAATAAAGAATTTTGTTGTAGAATTGCCTACAAAAACAGCGAACTTTGATGTTCTTGAGCTACCTCTAGATATTAATATTTTTGCCCCATTTTTTTTCTGCGGTGTTTTTAGCATAAATGGAACAACTCTGGGTGGTCAGGCTGCAGAAAAACGAAAGAAAAAAAAAATCCTACACTTAAAGATGAACTGAACTGAAATTTGAAAAAAGGTGACATAACAGATGTATTTTATTAATCATCATTGGTACAATTTTTTAAATGGCATAATTTGTTAAAAGGGATAAAATTGTACATTGAAAGTGTTGTTTTTGTTACACGGGCGCCGCCATGTTGGATTTCAACATTCGACTACGTCACTGGCATGGTAAGCCACTCCGTTGCCTACCCGCACCAGCAGAACAGCCGTAGCTTGTAAACAGTCTGAGGCGCGCTGACATGGCTGAAGAAACAGAATTTTTAGCGACACACTATCTAGAGATATGTACTTTCGTCAATGAGTACATGAAACGTCTGACAATGTCTGCATTACATGTTTTATTTACACAAGTTACAAGTTCAACACATCACGTTAACGGCACACGAATCCTTGATATTCGGCTGAGGGGAAAAGATTCCTGATGTGTAGTTCACGGTAAAGGATGGGATTCTCCTTTTTAAATGCACCCTCGCACATAGAGTGAACTGCCAGTACGCTGTTAATCTAAACAGTCTGAGAAAAGTCTAACAAGTTAGCCCAGCCTAGTCGCCTATTCGTAAAATACCCTGCTACTTATGGGGCGGTCCAGCGTCTCAGCTCGGACATCCATTAGAGACAGCATAGCCTCCCCCAACACGTTTCTCTCACCGAACAGCATCCGAAATGAACGGTGCATGATGGTGATGCATTTTTCGCCGATCAATAAATGTTTCAGGTTGACCTCTGCAAAAGAGCGACTCCTGTGCAGTATGCATACTCCACAGCGCTCGCGCCCACAATCACTTCTCCCCAAAAACGTAAGTTGTACTGTAAGTGAAGTCTAAAACTGATCGTCCTCCATGTGGTGGTAGTCAGACACTACCGGCCTGTCCCTCGCGGGCTCAAATGCGTAATCCGTGCCGTTAAAAGTGCTCATTTTCGTCTGTGTATATGGGACCTGCAGCTGTTGTTTATGGTGCTCCGCGGGTCCTACCATGCCAGTGACGTCATCGAAATTGCCAGCGCTAACAAGCGCAATTTTGCGTTGCTTATAAAAAGCTATATTAATATTTTTTATTAAAATGTTTAGTGTAATTTACTTTTAATTGTCATAAACAACACGTTTTCATCGTCGATTTTTTTCAGTTCAGTTCATCTTTAAGGGCCACCTTATTCTCCGTGCAGCCGCACTCCCTTCTGGACTGGCTCCGGGACCTTATGTCGATAAAGCAATAATTGTTGGAGATTTTAACATACATATAGAAAATACAAATGATGCATTAGGGGCTGCGTTTACCGATTTATTAAACTCCTTGGGGTCAAGCAAAACGTCAGTGGTCCCACTCGTCTCAATCATACACTAGATTTAATTATATCATTTGGAACCAATCCAACTGATATCGATATTATACCGCAAAGCGACAATCTCACTGATCATTACATGGTGACTTGCATAATACGTACTGCTGAAATATGTCATGTTGCGCCACGTTATAGACCAGGAAGAACAATCCTTCCAACCTATTGCGTGTAATTGATACGCTTCTGTTGAATATTTACTTTATAGAAATGATTTTGGGTCTTCGAAAAAGTCCGTTAGCATCTCAACCGTTTTCAGAAGAGGCTAAGTTAGCTAAGGTAAGTTACTCTGAAGCTGTTTTGTATAAGTTTGGGGTTTTATCTTTGTGTAGATAATAATTTTTGATAGTTTTTTTGCTGGTAATTGTCAATGGGTGATTGGAAGTAACGTTAAGCTAATTTATTTAGCCTAAAATAATGCGATGTATTATTAATCAGTGACGTCACTTAACGTGACAAAGATTGATTAAAAAAAGTGATTTCATGAGGAAAAAACGTCCACAATAAAAGGGGGATTTATTGTTTATTCATGATAGTAATGTCATATGCATTTATTTAATAATATTTATGTATATAGTTTCTCTTTTCTGCATTTCACCTCTCCAGATAGGTGAAATGCAGCAAAGAGAAAGTATATATGCTTGCTTCCTTGTAATAAACCCTATGTTCTAATCCTATGTAACATTGTTGGCTGTGACACATTGCATGTTATTTTCTAAGATCATGTTGATGTCCTAAGTTACTGCACCCCCTGTCCAAGACAATCTCCACAGCTATGAACTCGACTAGTAAGCAAAACCTGAAACATACTGTACTCTACTGTTCAAAAGTTGTAGGTCTGTAGGATTTATGCTTTTGAAAGAAGTCTTAACCCCAGTTTTATTATTTTTATTTTTTTTCAGTGAGATTGTCCTTAAGAAGCCTTTAGGCTAAATAATAGATGGCAAATATCATGTTATAACGGTCATAGTTATAATAATGAATTTAACTATTATGATGATAACAGAATATCATGGTCATTGGTATTTTTATTGTATTTCTCTAGGTGTGTTTTGAAATAAGTTGGCCAATGAGACATCGTACTGTCCAACTCAAAGGTATTTATTTATTTTTATGTATTTTTTTACTGATAAATACTGAAATTCTTTTTACTTTTAAATGCTGAATTCAGGGGGTCGACAACTGTTTACTCATGGCTCATACTCTTAGCCTTTAAAATGTTTGAATTTACATCTGCAATACAATATTTGCAATATTAACCCTATCAGGGGGTAAAGATATCATTAGAGCTCTTTAAGGAGTAGTTCACTTTTGAAAGCTTTTGCTGATAATTTACTCACCCCCATGTCATCCAAGATGTCCATGTCTTTCTATTTTCAGTCAATAAGAAATGAAGGTTTTTGATGAAAACATTCCAGTATTTTCTCCATATAATGGAGTTCAATGGGAACGGTTCAAGGTCCAAATGAGAGTTTCAGTTCAGCTTTAAAAACACCAGATAATGAATAAGGGTCTTATCTAGCGAAACAATCGCTCATTAATAAATAAATAAAAAAGTTTAAGTTTTCTGAGCACAAATGCTTGCCTTGCTCTGTTCTGTGATGAGCGTTCGTGACTCTCCTGTTTGAACTCGTTCATCAAAATGAACTAATCTTTTTTCGAGTCATGACTCAAAGGGTCCTTGATAAGACCCTTATTCATCATCTGGAATCGTTTAAAGCCCTTTGAAGCTGCACTGAAACTGTCTTTTAGACCTTGAACCGTTTTGTTTAACAAAATGTTAACAAAATTACAAATGTGGGGCCTTTGGTGAATGATTGCAGATTGCCGTTGCATATATCTAAATCATATATTTTTCTGCTTGTGTAGGAGGGATCATGAAATTTGATTCTGCAGCCACAGAGAAGTAAATCAAGATGCATGTTTCTAACACCTCAAGCACACGCCGCAAAGATTGTGAGGTGGAGGATTGACAACTGCCTGATGAGCCAAGACGAGAGGACTTGAATTATAAATTAAATTACAATCTAGTTATTTGTTCATAATTGTGCTTTACTGTGGCCCTTCAATGACAATCTAATTATTTGTTCATAATTAAATTAAATTACAATTTTACACTACAGTGTTCAACACCTGTTATAGATGTGTAAAGGCATGAATTAATCATTTACACTTTCTGCATAAAGTGTGAACTATTCATCACTTGTAAATGTCTTACACTACATTCATAGAGATCTACTAACTAATTATTTGTTCATAATTGTGCTAGATATATTTGGTGCCCTTCAATTGCAATCTAATTATTTGTTCATAATTAAATTACAATCTAATTATTTGTACATAATTCTGCTTGATATGTCCGGTGCCCTTCTGATGCTATTCATGGCAATTTATTTTTGAATAAAGATTAAAATGGTGATTATTGAATTGTGATTTATTTGTATGTGTATAACTGTAATGTTGTACAGTTATATAAGTTAGAAAAACGACGTCTAATATAAGTCTAAATTTGACGTTGAAAAGACGTCCATAAGTAACCACATTTGGACTATAAATAGCCCTTACACGGAGGTCCCACAGACGTCCAAATTAGACGTGCGGTTGACGTCGAAAAAAAGACGTCGTCTGGCGTTACAAAACAACCCCTTCATTGGACCGAATTTGGACGTCCAAAAATGACACGAAAAAGACGTCACATCGACGTCACGTTGCGCAGTGGGAACAGAGAGTGATGTGGGCCCAATTTTGCATTGTTAATGTAAAAAAGGTAACATGTTAAAGGCTGTGATAAATAAGCACTGTAGGACCAGGCCTGCTTACAGAGGCCCTGATTGATTGACCTTCACGGAGTCGGAGAACATGGAGGAACCAAGGAACATGTTCACACCTTAAAAAATCACTGCCATCACTTATGTGTGAAAGGCTAAGAAACAGTTGCGCTCAGTTTGCAAGCATAAGAACACTTTGCAGGTCATACAACGCACTCGGGTTCTTCCAGTGCAGCCTAGTTGTCTGCAGCGCATTGCATTTTTCAGACTGATTATCTCTGGGAGGTGGGCATTAGCCCTCCTACGGACCGAGACATGGGGCAACTCTGTCACATGACGTTTCACTCCCTGGTTTGAATGTTCTTCTTCCTCTGACTGTGCCGAAAGGTCTGCATCTGCACTGTGATGCTGGGCCAAAAGGGTCATAGCCACTTCCATGCGGAACTGAAGGAACTGGATCGGTCTTGTTTTTGGTCCAGCACATATTGCATGGTCTTTTCGGTAGAGTAGCCAGCTGTTGGCTAAAGCCAGATCCGTGAAGTGCATTACCATCCGCATCGTCCACTTCTTAGTACGGGTGCTCATGCGATAGTTACTTATCATTCTATCCATCAAATCAACTCCACCCATCTTGCTGTTGTACTCACGGATGATGCTTGGTCGCGAGACAGTGACATATTGTTTCTTTTTCTTGTCCCAGCGCTGGCAGGTGTCTTCTGGCTGTCTACCATGAACAACAGACACCAGCAATACTGGTTTGTTGTCGTACCACTTCACTACACACAACTTTCCATCTTCAGCAGAAACTTCTGAAGAGGTACCTCTTCCTGCGTTTTTCATGGCTTTGTCACTGGGTAACTTATGCTTCACTTCAGTGAGTTGGTTCTTTGTTATTGTACCAGTCATGTACAGCTCTTTGTCCATCATTCGTTGCACACCTTTGATGGTGGTAAAGAACCGGTTACAATACACCTTTGTGCCACGATGCAGAGTTTGGCACAGACGCTCGATGACTAAGTTTCCCAAACTCAGGCCCTTTGGTTCTTCGACCTTCTCAATCAGTGAACCTGTGCCTTGATACAGCTCAAAGTCAAGTACAATGCCATCTGCTGTAGCACATAAAAAGTTCTTTATGCCAACTGGGTTCGGCTTCATTGGCAGATATTGTCTCGACGGACAGGCTCCTGTGAAAGGAATCATCTGCTCACTAATAGATGCGCAATCAGGTCGATTCAGAGACAAGCAGCCTCGCAGAATCCGATCCAGAAAAGGCCTCACCTTCCAGAATTTGTCCGAGATTTTCAGGTCTTCTGGCACATCATGATCAATAACCACTTTTATTGCTTCCCTCAGTTTGAAGAATCTGGAACGTGTGAATTTGTCAGTGATTGCAGTGATTTTCAAGGCTTTGGACCAGTACATCCTAATGGTTGGGTATCGGATGCAGGACATAAAAATACAGGCACCAAAAAAGTGGTAAACCTCATCTACTGTCATGTTAAGTGGCTCCCCACTCTTAGACAATGACATAATATTAGAGCATTCTGCAATCGTCATCATCAAATCTCTATCCATGTAATGTTCTAAATAGTCTAGTGGGGTCCAGCCATGTCTGTCTAGATCAGTTTTGTCCTGATGCTGATACTCTGTCAGTTTTGGCGTCAATGGAGTAGCCTTCCAGCGTAGTCCATGTCCTGCACAACCAGAATCAGAATAAAAATAGTATTTATTGTTGGAAGTTACAATTTTTAATTGTATAAAATAAAATACGTGAATCTGTGTGGAAGTCTACATGAAATTTGAAGATTTACCCTCAAGGTGTGAAGGCCAAAAATAATAACAAGTACCTTGTTCAGAGTCTCCCTTTTTCTTTTTTGTTGTTTGACTTGGTCCTGGTGGCTCTTCCAAGTCATCTACTGAGCTGCCAGCTTCAATCTCTTGACTTTGACGGCGAGGTCTATGAGTACAGCATGAACCTGTGCCTGCACCTGTCTCTGTCCCTGTCCATGATCCTGTCAACAAGTTTTGTAAATAAGCATTTTGCTTCCAATCCTTCACACTAACTGCATAAAATAAACAAATATCTACTGGGTCTAGGCTAACCATTATCTGCGCTATCTGCATGTTTGCATCCTATGCTGTGGACAGTGGGCTCAGAAATGGGATTCTCATCATCACTACTGTCCTCACTGCTGCTTTTCTCATGTGGTGATGGTTGGTAATTGCCATCCAGGATGGGATCATCGTAGTCAGACACGTCCAAATCTGAGTTGTCTCCATCAATTAACCCAAGTAGATCCAATGCTCTTTGCACAGAAGAACACTCTGGAAATAAAAACATGATAAAATCAAATACGAATTAATTTTTTATTTATGTATGTAGGTTTGCATTATTCATTTGTTATTTATTCCAATGGGATAATATACAAGCTAATTTACATGTGCACATTTTTACTAACATTTTCAACCCAACTAATTTAAATATGTGTGTATGTACTTAGTGATTTAATTGTTATTTATTTCATTGGGACCATGTACAGCTTTTTAGCTGTATCAAAGCTAGCTTTCTTCCCATTTTACGTGTGTGCATGTTTACTAGCATATTAGCTGTTTCAAGGAGCATCAGTCCATAAGTACACAAACGTGTACTTCATGTTTAGTGACCTACAAAAGTTGCTAGTTTTACTTAAAAAAAATAAATAAATTTGCATGTCACAACAAATATACAAGGCTTTTTATAAATATCTAAATCAGAATAAGCCATGAAATGTGACAGAACTTTTTTACCTGGTCGACGTTTGTGTATTTTCCCTCGTTTTCGCTGCAATTTGACAATTTTGACAGTAGTGTGTTATTAATTTCTGACACCACCAGATGCAGTGTAAGTACCCCCATATGTGTCCATAACACCACATATTCAGCAGTGAACACAATTGTGGACATAAGAACTAAAATGTGCTATCCACATATGTGGCCACTAAGCCCTTGGAGGTTAATGACGTCATGGCGTCATACTTGCGTTCTATGTGCCCAATGTGTTTTCTCTCTAAATTAATGCTTTATTTAATATAATATAATATAGCTGAATGTCAAATAAAGCATTCACATTTCCTTTTTTTTTTGTCAGACAATAGAACGAGTAGCTATGATATATGGAGCTTTTCCATTACCAGTACCGGCTCAACTCTGATAGCTTTTCGCGCCGTTTTCGATTGAAGACAGTACCGACAAAAAAAAAAGAGTACCCTGTTGTCATAGCGACGCCTTTCGTTCCTCGTTGCCCCATCAAGCTCTCACTGGATGCTCTTCGGTAACCAAACAAAGGAAAGTCTGCACCTCCTTGTTTGACCACGGCATATTCTTCCGAGTTGCCATAATAATAGTATTAAGTTTAGTAACTATCTCTGGCCAAACTATTTAAACATGGCGGGGTTATTCTGGATACTCCATCTGGCGCATGTAATGATGATTATAATAATATAATAATAACAATAATAATTAATTAACAATTAATAATAGTAAATAATTATCTGTCTCCTCTCCACCAGTTAGCTGGTGTGTGGTGGGCGTTCTGGCGCAATATGGCTGCCATTGCATCATTCGTTCAGAAAGGCGCTATATAAATGTAATGAATTAATAATGAATTATAATTACTCCATCTGGTGCGTGTAATGATGACAGTGAATGGTGACGGTTCCCTCTGACCAATCAGCACTCTGCATTGTTTTGACATTTTAGTGACATTTTACGTGACATTTTAGTATCGCCTTAGCTCGCTCAGAACCTCGCCGGAGGTGGTACAAAAAAAAGTACCCAAAAGCAGGTACAGGTACAACTTTTATACAGTGGAAAACCAAACAAAGCCGAGCCGAGCCGAGTCGAGCTAGTACTGTGTAGTAGAAAAGCGCCATTGAATGAATGACAAAATTTTTTATAGGCCTAAATTATGTGGAAAATTATCTGAATTGAGAGAGTTCGGGAACCGGATGAACTAAAGCTCCGTGATTATGAGTATTACAAGTAATAATCACAAGAAAATAAATTAAAATGGTCAAACTAAATTCTTTAAACATAATACAAAAGAAAAAAAGATAAGTGACGAGTCTCATTCGCATCTGTCAGCAGCCTCTCAGCCATTCACTGAACAGGGGAGACGCAGCTTGAGAGAGTGACGAAAGGGAGAAAGCAAGACCTCGTGCTCATAGGACAATACTGGCAATAAGTGGAGGATATTGAAGTTTGTCCAAAAAGTCGCTAAATTTGTTGCTAGTCGATTTTTTTAAAAAATTACGCAAAAAAAAAGCAACAAAGGTGCTAAGTTGGCAAGACTGCCTCCTCCATCCCCAGCTCCTCCTTTCGTCAGTCAGATCTGGTATGCTGATTCCTCTTTGAATCAGACTAATTTCTCAAATTATGTTCTACATTAAAATATTGAAAATAACCTGAAGCGTTTTTTTGTTTCAATAGTTCAAAGTTACTATCAGATTTACTATCAGATTTTACCTTGACAAACTATACATATATCTTAAAAAGATATAAGACTCAAGTTTCAGTATTTGACCACTTTTGTATTTCTGAGATACCTATAGTGACAGTTATGTCTTAATTTGTGTCAGGAGTTATGCAATTAAAAAATGAGTCGATCTCTTTAATATGAATTATGAGCGTCAAAACAAACAACTCCTGTGGTGTCGTCAGGGGCGCAACTACCTCTTGTTAGAGGGGTATGCAGAAACAATTTTGACACTGCTAATGGCTGTGTCCTTTGAGATGTTCACTGTTGCATTGCCTTGCTGACATAGGTGATCTCTGACAGTAGATCATACCAAACCAGGAGGCACATGAGGAACTGCATGCTGACAATCTCGCCAGACAGCGATTTTGCCTCTGAGACAGTTTTGCCATCTTTTTCCACTTCCTCAAGCTTTTCCAAAGCATCAAGAATCCACCCCTAACTGGAAACGTACAGCTTTTACGGAGTCTATTTTTGCTTCCCACCTGCTATCACTCAGAGGCTTCAGTGTTATGTCCACAAATTCTTTCAGAATATCCCACCTCTTCACTGAAGCCGAAAACATGGTGTACAGTCTTTGGAGAGGGCCAAAAAAGGTTAGACACATTCTGTTTGATGACGCAGCATCACATAACAGAAGGTTCAGACTGTGGCTAAAGCAGGGGATAAATAGTGCCTCAGGAAACTTCTCCTGCACCAATGCTTGCACACCGTTTTGTATACCCATAATATTTGAGCCATAGTCATAGCTCTTCCCCCTAAAGTTAGCCAACTCCAACCCCAGGTTATCCAGTACCCCAGTCAGTGTTTCTGTGAGGCCTTTAACAGTTCTGTCCTTAACAACTGTGAGGCCAACAAAAGACTCATTGATGGTGGCATTCTTCTTGTCGTCTGTATGAACATACCGGATTATTACGGAGGCCTGCTCCTGTTTTGAAATGTCAGGTGTGCAATCCAACTCCACAGAAAAGTACTTGGAGGCTTTGACATGGGCACAAATTTGACCAAGTACACTTTCTGAAATTGAATCTAAAATTCACTTTGAGTGCACCAGGTAAGATATCCTGTGGTTTCTTTAGAAGCTACCTTGCTAAGATGCTCTGCTAGTGTGAAATCACATCGTGCTATGACCTCAAGGACACCCAGGAAATTTCCATTTTTAGGATCTCCTAACTTAGCGTTCTTCCCCCTTAGTGGCAAGTTCCTTTCTGCAAGAAAGAGTACCCAGACAGCAAACTGACATTGAATCAACGTGGAAACGATGTCTCTCATGACATTGAAACAACGTTGATTTTGCTCATCGAATTAATGTTGAACCAACGTCAGACGCGGCATTCTTCAAAGCTAAATGAAAATCGAAAATTGGTTTGCTGAATAACGTTGAAACAACGCGTTGATTTCAAGTTGATTTTCCGTTAGTTTTGAAAGAATGACGCGTCTGACGTTGGTTCAACGTTAATTCGATGAGCAAAACAATGTCAGATCAACGTTGTTTCGATGTCACGTTTCTACGTTGATTCAATGTCAGTTTGCTATCTGGGTATGCAGTCAAGCACTCTTGTTAAAGGAGAACTCCGGCGAACAATGAACCTTGGTCTAATAAAACATCGGTACAAAGTCAACCGTTCTCTGAGATTTGTTTTCATGATAATCGAATGTAAAGAGTTTTATCTTTTAAAACTGTTTAGCGTATAATGCTAGTAATGGGGGCATTCACTAAGTAAAAAGAAATCGCTAGTTTATACCACTAACAAGGCTCAAAATAGCCCCACACTAACGCAGTAACATAATGAGGCTCCATACATGCAAACAAAACATTGAGAACTTTGTAAGTGTACAGACCGTTTAATAAGAAGATATTTTATGAAGACAGTCACTTCGAGTATACAGACAGGAGCCATCTTTGGAAATAGTCTCGATAAGTCAAACCACGAACGTTGTGCTGAGTGATCTGAACTGTATGAAGTTCAACGAACTTCTGAACTGTATAAACGGCGTTCGGGGATCGACTTATCGAAACTATTTTTTAAGATGGCTCCTGTCTGTATATGCGAAGTGACTGTCTTCATAAAATATCTTCTTTCAAGTACCACAACCCTGTTCCTGGAGGCAAAATCAATCCACACACCTAATTGGCCAAAAGATCACATTTCTAATCCAATGTGATCATCCCTGTGTTGTGGCTGCAGCAGTCATTAAAGCAAATAAATTAGATTTATGCCACTAACTGTATAAAACTCCCAAGCTCTTACTCATGACAAAGACATGCACCACAAGGCAGTTAAATAATATGGTCATGTGATCTCAACATATCTGTCCACACGAGGCGACCCGCTCCATGTCAAATAAAACCTCTTTAATTATGACACTCAGATGACGTTCTTTAAACATTTCTGTAGAGAAGGATGTTTAAAACAAGATCAGCTTTGAGAATGAAACCAACCTGTTCGTTCCTCGGTGTCTTGTTTTACTCTGAATATTTCTTCAGTCTTCATGTCTTCACTCTCCTCCTTAATAATTATCATATTTGTTTGTTCCTCGGTATCTTCATGTTTCACATTGAAGGTTTCTTCAATCTTCATGTCTTCACTCTCCTCTTTAATAAACGCCATCTTTAAGATAGTGTCACGTGGACCTCATTCACTTCACCAGGAGTTTTCTGTGTGTTTGGACACTCTGTCATGATTAAGATGAGAATAATTAACATAAAGAAAAATAAATCCAAACAAAATCTATGGGTGTGTGCATCTCAGGTATGTAAGATACGTTTTGGTCGATAGGATCACACGGCGAGGGAGACAAATTCCCGTTTACTCCAGGGGCCTGATGTATTGCGCGCACACACAAAAAAGGGATTTTAATTTGCATATGCAATTTTGTACGTATCGGAATTTAAAAAACTAGCTGTATGTGCACGCCGTATGGACACTCTAGACCATGACATGCTTAGGCACTCTTTCATTGAAGTGAGCAAAGTAAACAGAATGATTTAAACTTACATTTGATTGATATACACATTTAGACTAAATATATCACTCTCATTAATGGAGTTAAGCACTGAAATTCCATGAAATTTCCAATCTCTGATGATGCAGTAGTTGTTGTGTAGGCCTAGGCTATAACTTTGGTAAAAGGTTTGAATCCACTTCAAACGTTGACTACTGGATCTCTTTCAATGCTTTTCTCTTGCAGAATCCTTACTTAAAAAAAATCTTATTTTAATGATCGTATTTAGTGAGTAAAAATACTGTTATTTATCAAAAAAAAACAATACAAACAAAAAACAAACAAACAGAAAGTACAACAAATGTTGCTAAAGTGATTGTTTTGAATAAGTATTAAATTAGACATTATTAAAAATATTACTTTAGCTAAAGTATTTGTATCAATAATTTATGCCTTTTGCCTGTGTGGGGGGTGAAATGCCCCTCTCGCCATCTCTTACATTTGAGTTTTTAAACAAAGCACTTTTATGATTTATTTTCACACAAAATCAGTTACTCCATCAATGTTCAATAAAAAAAATATATATATAAAAAAACACTTTAATCATAAGTTATAGAGTAGTGAAAGACTAATTTTTCTAAGGTGTGCCTTTTGTGTACCCTGTCCCTAATCATCATAGTTGACATGTAAAGTGCGTGAGATGCGACAGCTACATCAGCGTACCATAGACTACAAACACACTTGAATGAGAATCTCTTCGAGATATCGAGATACCTTTTTTGTCCCATCAGTCACACAGTTTTGAGGACTGTAATTGGGAAGCCCAGCTCTAACCTGTTCACAAAAGCACGTGAAGTATGCCAAGCGGGACAGGGTCACTACCTGCCAGTGACTGAATTCGGGTTTACGATGTAACGTTACTGATTTAAACGCACCCTCTCTGTTTACAGCGCTTCATAAAAATAACGTTCATTATTGTTAGACGAAGCATTACAATTTTCCATTAAAAAAAATAATCAATTCATTTTACATCACTTGCAAAGATTACTATACATCAATTTAAACAATTTTAATGTTTAAAAACCACACACCTTTTATTTCTTCATCCAAATCTTAGACGCAGCATCGTGGCGCAGCATTATGACGTCGTTTTACCGGACCAGAAAATAATAGTCCTGTTCACTACAATCACAAAAGCGCATAGAAAGAGCATGCGATTCGGGGTGCAGTGTTGACTGATCCTATTTATTCAATCAATATGGCATTCAGCCGATTTACTCAACAACATAACAAGGGCTTAGACACAAATGTACACAACAGTTTTCAACATAATAATAAACGTGTATCGAGCTGCAAATCAGTATATTAGAATGATTTCTGAAGAATCACGTGACACTGAAGACAAGAGTAATGATGCTGAAAGTTAAGCTTTGATCACACAGGTATAAATTATATATTTTTTAAATATATTCAAATAGAAAACAGCTATTTTAAATTGTGCAAATATTTCACAATATTACTGTTTTTGCAGTATTTTGGATCAAATAAATGCAGCCTTGGTGAGCAGAAGAGACTTATTTCAAGAACATTAACCTCTTAAGTGTCACCCCCCTTTTTGAATATACATGAATATACTCATTTAAAACTTAAATGGTTGTAATTCAAGAATGTTTTTGAAGACGTCATGTTTTAAAGAAGACATTTGGCAGAGTTTTGTTGAAGTGAAACAAATGAAATGAAACAGAAAAAAAGTTATAGAAGTTTGAGTTTATGTAAATGTACAATGTGAAAAAATATATTATTCATATTTTAAATTATTTATATATTTAATATATCTATTGGGCTACTTTAAAACTGCAAAAAACTGCAGGTTGATATGTAAAAAAAAAAAAAAGAAAAAAAAAAAGAGTTTTCAGTGAAATTTTGTTTGGATGCAGTACCAAACTTTTTTACTAGATGACAACCAGACTCCATTACTGGCCAAATAAGGGCACCTCCATTTCCATGTGTTCTGAGTGAAATGAACCATTATTTCTACAATTGTCATACAATTTATGAAGTAGACATTCTATTCAAAAGTAATATGGAAGTTTGGCAGATTTTGATATGAATTCAACCTTTAAGAAACATAAAAAGAACATGTATGCGCATTATAGCCTGCTGCCACATTACAAATGGTGAATATATCCGTTTTTTTTTTCTTTATATTTAAAACATTTTCAGACCTTCTTTTCTAAAATAATTGAATGGATGCTATCTTTTAAACTCTTGACATGAAAACAAACTGAGGCTTCTACCATTCTTTCATGATTTTTCATGTTCACTGCTATTTCAGTGAAACTGCACACAGGACTGTTATATTCCAAATAGGAGTGCTGATAGGTGATAACGACTGTGACGGCTTGCAGGTGCAGGTGATCGAGTGTGTTCAATTGGTGAGCAGGAAGGATACTGGGAAGTGTAGCGCTGAGAGTGATTGAGCTGGTGACTGTGAAAGTACTTTCCCCTCCCGGAGAGTGTGACCTCGCGCCAAAACAGATTTCATCCAGGGTGGGTGCCCTGGAGCTGTGTCAGGTGATAGGGATTCCTTCAGGACGGCACCGGCAACCCAGGAAGCCATGTCGGTGCAGATAGCTCTGGGTCCCATGGCGGTGCAGGTAGTTTAGGAAGCCATGGTAGTGCAGATAGCTCAGGCACCCATGGTGGTGCAGGTAGTTTAGGAAGCCATGGTAGTGCAGATAGCTCAGGCACCCATGGTGGTGCAGGTAGTTTAGGAAGCCATGGTAGTGCAGATAGCTCAGGCACCCATGGTGGTGCAGGTAGTTTAGGAAGCCATGGCGGTCCTGATAGCTCAGGGGTCCATGAGTCCAAAACACTGGAGACAGGGTAACATGGGATTCCTTAGGCCGCTGTAGCCGTAATGTGGAGACTAGTGGCGGTCACTGTGACTGTGACAAAAAAAGCAGGAAGAACAGAAGGCCAGATCACTTATTTCAGGGACGGCCTCCTCAGCCATCATGGTATAGCCCCCAGCCACCCCCAGTTTTGAAACGGAAGAGACAATATTCCCACATTTCATTCAGATGTTATTTGCTGTGATTTGGGGTGGACAGGCCTATACCGCAGTCATCATCACCAGCCCGGCCAGCCAAGAGGTCCCGTAACCCCCAGCATCAAGCAGCACCTCCACCTACAGAGCAGCCAGCTCCACTGTCTTGGAAATTGGAAAAAGACCCAGACATCGCTCCCCGTCACCAAGTTTCAACCAGCGCGAACACCAGGGCCACAGCTCAGCTCCACTTCCACATATACACCCTCTTCAAACTTTTCTTCCCTGTACAAACCATACAAACACTGTGCAAAAACACAAAGCAGGCTGCTAAACAAATGGCACAGGGAAAGAAATATTAATTGTAAATGTGAACATTGGGGAGTTTTACAAGAACATTGGACTGCTTTTGAACATGGCCATGGTGAAACTCGACATCACTGGTGAATACTGGAGACAGTATCACTTCTTTTCGTTGCCACTTCTAGTACAGATCATGCCACGGGACATATACAGAGCACTTTCTTGGAACTTAGCGACCCGAAGAGGATGTCTAGAACGACAAAAAAGAGGGCACAGCCAACCATGACAAACTTTTCAGACTGAAACCCCTGATGAACACCATTAAAAATGATCATCCTCACAGAGATATGGCTGTGGATGAAAGAATGGTTGTACCGAATAACCAACACTGGGATGACACAGTACATGAAGGCAAAACCGATAAAGAGGGGATTCAAGTTGTTTGTCTTGGCAGACTCACAGAATGGCTATACATTGGAGTTTTACGTTTACACCGGCAAAAGTGACATACCCTCTGGCCTTTCCCATGATATCATGATGTCCCTGGTACAACCAGGTTGGCACGTTGGTACAACCAGGTTGGTACAACCAGGTTACCTT
Source organism: Pimephales promelas (assembly GCF_988280905.1). Taxonomy (NCBI): domain Eukaryota; kingdom Metazoa; phylum Chordata; class Actinopteri; order Cypriniformes; family Leuciscidae; genus Pimephales; species Pimephales promelas. Next base: position 24,836,818 of record NC_142792.1, on the reverse strand, counting down.
GGCACGGGCTACCAGATTTACATGGAGATTTATTTTTCTAGCCCCAAGCTCTTCAGTGCTCTCCATGAGCAAAAATGTGCTGCCTGTGGGACCTACAGGGCGAACCGCAAAGACAACAAATAAAGCTCTCACAAAGAAATCAGAAAGAGGCTCCATAAGATGGATCCCAGACGGCCCCCTCTTCAATGTGAAATGAATGGACACGAGGGAAGTATCAGTCTGCTCCACACTTCACACAGCACACTCTGGTAACGCTGTGCAGAGGAGGGTGAAACAACAAGATGGCTCTTGGACAAAGACATCAATCCCCTGTCCCACACCAATTATGGAGTACAATGAACACATAGGGGGAGTTGATCATTCAGACCAGTTCATTCAGTATTACTCTGCACAACACAAAAGAATACGCTGGTACAGACACACCTGTTTTCTGGACATTGCCACCACCGACAGCTACATCCTCCACAAGGAACTCTGTCTGGGCCAGCAAACAACACCCATGACACAAATAGCTTTCATGGAGGAGCTGACTGCTGAAATCTGTGGTAAGCCTCTCCACACCGCTCCGCTCCCTGTACCTGCAGGTCATGTTCCTTTGCCAATTGCCGTTAATACAGCAGATTCTTCCACAAATCTACCACAGGTCGCAGGAGGTGTGAGCATTGCCAAAGCCAAGGCCAGAGAAAGGAAACACCTTGGAAATTCATGCAGCTGGACAGGAACAAGGACTCTAACATGTCACTTTAGACAATTATTATTCATTATCTAATATTTTATTCATATTTGCAATACTTCTGTATCCCTAAGACTTTGGGAAACCCATTTCAAGGACCAAAATAATTCATCCACATGAGTAATGGTATGTTTCCACAAGAGATTTGAAGAATTTCATTTTTCACCTTTTAGAGCCAAATTATCCCTCTCTCTCTTTCTTTACACAATGCTCTAGGACAAGTGCTGAGCTCATCAGTAAGAGAGTTGGGTTTTCTCTGCCCATTTTGATATAAAACACATGGGATTATGTTATGTAAAAGGCTAATTTAATAAGATATGTAAAATTGAGGGAAAAAAAAGGGAAAAAAATGCCCTTAGACCTCAGAGAGTTAAAGTGCAGATTGAAAACATGTTTACCTCTGCATTCACTCAATAAAGATGAATTAAATAATGCGGTACATTGTTACTTATTTTGTTCAGTTTATGTCCTTTATTTATAATCTTTCAGGTACTTTGTCATTTCACTGCAATACACAATTTTAAACTATAGTAAAGGATATGGCCTGCTGTGGAGTTCATATGCACAAAATAAAGCAATGAAGTATTCTTATAAAAGAAGCGGACAATCATATATGGCCAACTTTCTATGGTGCGAACAGTCTTAATTTCACACAGATAAGTATTTTCTGGTACCATACTTTCACAAAGAACACAAACAGTGTTTCGCAATTGCATGACTTTTTGTATGCATCTGCAAGTGTGATGGCAAAGGATAAATACAAATATTATACTGATCACACAAGTGAATATGCATGTGATTGTTGAAGTTGCTCCATTTTCTAAACCTCGTCACACTATGTTACCTTTCCAGAGTGAGTTTGCAAATGACGTTTCAGGATTGTGTGAAATGTAAAACTCTTCTCACACTGAAGACACTTGTAAGGCCTCTCTCCTTTGTGGACTCTTAGATGAATGTTGAGGTTTCCTTTACGTGTGAAACTCCTTCCACACTGAGAGCAGGTGAAAGGCTTCTCTCCAGTGTGAATTCTTATGTGAACGTCAAGGTTTGATTTGTTTATGCAAGTCTTTCCACAGTGAGGGCACATGAACGGCTTCTCTCCAGTGTGCGTTTTTACATGATTCGTAAGATGTTTCCTGTCTGTGAAACTCCTTCCACACTGATGACATATAAAATATTCCTTTCTTGAGTGAATCTTCATATGGTGATTGAGGGTACCTTTACATCTGAAACTCTTTCCACACTGACTACATACACATGGCTTCTCTCCAGTGTGAATTCTCATGTGAATCCTAAAACTTTCTTTCCGTGAGAAGCTCTTCCCACACAGTTTGCAGGTGTAAGGGCTCTCTCCAGTGTGACTTCTCATATGGGCATTAAGGTTGTTTTTCTGCCTAAAACGTTTCCCACACTGAGGGCATATGAACGGCTTTTCTCCAGTGTGAACTCTCATGTGAGTTTTAAGATTTCCTTTTAGTGTGAAGCTCTTCCCGCACAGTTTGCAAGTATAAGGGGTCTGTCCAGTGTGAACTATCATGTGGGCATTTAGGTTTTTTTTCTGTCTAAAACTTTTTCCACACTGAGGGCATATGAACGGCTTTTCTCCAGTGTGAATTTTCATGTGTTTTTTAAGATTTCCTTTTAGTGAGAAACTCTTCCCACACAGTTGGCAGGTGAAAGGGCTCGCCCCAGTGTGAATTCTCATGTGAGTTGTAAGATTTCCTTTTAGTGAGAAACTCTTGCCACACAGTTTGCAGGTGTAAGGTGTCTGTCCTGTGTGAATTCTCATGTGGGCATCAAGGTTTTTTTTCTGTCTAAAACTTTTTCCACACTGAGGGCATATGAACGGCTTTTCTCCAGTGTGAATTCTCATATGAGTTTTAAGATTTCCTTTTAATGAGAAACTCTTCCCACACAGTTTGCAACTATAAGGAGTCTGTCCCGTGTGAATTCTCATGTGGGCATCAAGGTTTTTCTTCTGTGTAAAACTCTTTCCACACTGAGTGCAGATGTAAGGCTTATCCCCAGTGTGAATTGTCACATGTTTTTTTAGATTTCCTTTCAGTGAGAAACTCTTCCCACACTGTTGGCAGCTGAAACATCTCTCTTCAGTGTGAATTCTCATGTGGACTTTAAAGTTTCTAGTTCCTGTTTTTTGAGGTTTGTTTTGTGAGGACGTTTTTTCGGTCTGTGAGTCACTAAGAGATTTTTCTCCAGTCATGAACTCATGATGTTTATCATGAGGATCTTTTTCTTCCATATTGTATAGTTCTTCACTCTCAACTTTCAGCACTATCAGGTCTAAAGCAGAAAAAGACAAATATAAGTTAAGCCCAGTTCAATGGCACAAAGCGATGGACATCAAAATTAAATCTAACATGTATTCTAGATCTTCGCTACAGATTAAAAGACTAATAATAACAACTGCAAGTTAAGTACTTTATTGACTCATAATGTGCACATAGAGAACATATTGTATTAGTGGAGAAACAAGCTCTATTCATATGCACATATTTTTTATAGAGATCTATAACTTTTTTGCACATATCAATTTGAATTGTCTTCTTGTGAACGTATGAATGTTTTTTTTTTATCAAATAGCTGTGGGATCAATCTACTCTTTTTATGCCTACCCAAACAGCAAACTGACATTGAATCAATGTGGAAACGACGTCTCTCATGACATTGAAACAACGTTGATTTTGCTCATCGAATTAACGTTGAACAAACGTCAGACGCGGCATTCTTCAAAGCTAAATGAAAATCGAGAATTGGTTTGCTGAATAACGTTGAAACAACGCGTTGATTTCAAGTTGATTTTCCGTTAGTTTTGAAAGAATGACGCGTCTGACGTTGGTTCGACGTTAATTCGATGAGCAAAACGAGGTCAGATCAACATTGTTTCGATGTCATATTTCCACGTTGATTCAATGTCAGTTTGCTCTCTGGGTACTGATACTGAGACGATTTTTATTTTTCTATCGAGAGGACGGAGTATGTCGTGTTACATACTGTAGATCCAATGAGAACCAAACGACACATGATCTGTAGCCTGAGTGCAATACATTATACATGTTTCTGTAACTTTACCCAGTTAGGTTACTCACTTTTTACACAAACATAGCCAGTAACGTGCATCTCACATTTACAACCCTTAATCATACTCAGGTCCATCTCTAAATGTATATTAAAATTTCTGCTACACTCCACATTATAACCTAATTCAACCACAACATGCTATTTTAACATTTTTTAGCCTTTGACTGTGGCACAAGTTGCATGTGATTGTGAAGGACAAAGTAATCCAAATGTAAATGTGACCTTGTTTTGTTTCTCCTGATGTTCAAACTCTATAACTATCAAAGCAGAAGACTAAGGGAGTTTATATCAGTCCACTTCTGATCTATTTTTCGATCTGTTCTGCTTTGAAATGGCACCGCTGGGTTTGTGCAGCAATGAGACACGTTTAATGAAAGGAACACAAAGGTAAAATAAAATACTTGATGCAGCTTTTGTGCTGTGTTAATTTACTATTTTTCTTTATTTCTTAATCACCTAAAAAGATTTGGAGAAGGAAAATCAGTTGCATATAAATATATATGAAATGAATATATATAAGAAATATAAACGGAATAAACTGTGGGACGCGAGGACGTTAAAGACCACTTGAGGCCAGGGAAGTGAGGTTAACACACACAGCTCTGGCCAACATCCGTTACACTTACTAAACATGTAGGCCGGCAGAGCCTGTTTTCATGAGAAGGTGTAACGCTACTTGCGTTTTTCGATAATATTCACCGTCATTGCCGCCGATCATTCCCTCCCACCACTCACTGACTTTCTATGATATGCACCGATTGTGCCGCTGTATTTATTTGGAGCTACCACAGTCAAACTTTTCTTTCTAATAAGCACACTAAAATAAACCCTTGTGCATATTGGCCAAGAAACTGAATTATATTTATGAACCCGAAATATGTCTACTCTCACTTTTCTATATTTTTCAGAGCCCTTCATCACAGATAACTGGTGAATTGACCTGTGTCAATCACTTTGTCTTTTATACGAGTACTTGGACAGGCCTCCATGCTCAAGCTTAGATGCAGCAATGGCTTGTCAGCATCATTTTAATATATACAGTTCAGGCCTCTAAGGAAGTACCTCCTCTCTCAAGCAATATACTTAATCTGGCACCCCATTCCAGAATTGTGGAATCCACACACCTCGTGCTGAATTCGATTAATGAAGTGAAGGTGCTTCTACAAGGTGCTTTTATGCACATTAATGAGAGTGTTTGAGAGCTTGAGGAACTCAAGGGTGGAAGACCCAGTGTGAATTGCTCAATTACAGTCATCCTGTCCTTCTTACAAGAGTGCCTAGGCAGCAGCACACCTTCTACACTAAAAGTGTATATTGTCACTGTGTCAGCATTTCACAGCGAGGTTAACGGCAAGTCGCTTGCCATGAATGACCTGGCAGTCGTGTTTATACAAGGTGCAATGAGGCTTATTATTTTTTGAAAAATATGAAAGTTGTTTCCCATAGTGTCATAGATCATTTAAGGGAACCGAGCATAAAGGGGAAATGAAGCAGTGAATCAAGTTTACATGATTTACAAGATGGATTTCCAATATGATCAACAATTATATAAGAAACATTACAAATGTAAACATTTAGAAGAAAAAAAGAAAAAACTTTGTATCTTTCGCCGCCAGGGCGCCTCCATTGTGCAGTTGACGCTCAAGTTTAACAGGCTCTGGGTATTGAAAATCGCGACATCAAACTGTGTTTATACCAGTGTTTTGACCGCGAACGACTAATGTTAGGTACAGATATTAGACAAAAAGACGTCAATAACATGCAAGTTAGCACGTATTTGTTAAAGGGGAAATGAAACGTCCATATTTTCGCACTGGTTGTTCTACATAGCAACGTAACTTACATGGTGTTGACGAGACGGGAATATCTGACGTCGTCTTTTTGTCTAATATCTGTACCTAAAATTAGTCGTTCGCGGTCAAAACACTGGTATAAACACAGTTTGATGTTCAATTCCTTTCTTTTTAAAATTATCTGCGAAAATTATTGCAACTCCGATTACCAGCCTATTCAACCTTTCTTTTGTATCATGTGAGATCCCTAGAGACTGGAAAGCTGCTGCGGTCATCCCCCTCTTCAAAGGGGGAGACACTCTAGATCCAAATTGTTATAGACCGATATCTATCCTGCCATGTCTTGCTAAAATCTTTGAATGCCAGGTTAATAAACAGATTACTGATTATTTTGAATCTCATCGTATTTTCTCTGCAATGCAATCTGGTTTTCGAGCTGGTCACGGATGTACTTCAGCTACGCTTAAGGTACTTAACGACATCATAACCTCTATTGATAGGAGACATTACTGTGCCGCCATCTTCATAGATCTTGCCAAGGCATTCGACTCTGTTAACCATCGTATTCTTATTGGCAGACTAAATAGCCTTGGTTTCTCAAGGTGATTGCCTTGCCTGGTTTTCCAACTATTTCCGAGATAGAGCTCAATGTGTAAAATCGGAGGGTCTGCTGTCCAGTCCTCTTGCAGTCTCTATGGGGGTGCCCCAGGGTTCAATTCTCGGGCCGACCCTATTTTCTATATACATTAATGATGTTGCAAGTGCTGCTGGTAACTCGCTGATACATTTGTATGCAGACGACACCATTTTATATACATCCGGCCCCTCTTTGGATTATGTGTTAACTAACCTTCAAACTAGTTTCAATGCCATACAATATGCTTTTCGTGACCTCCATCTGTTACTAAATGCTAGTAAGACTAAATGCATGCTTTTTAATCGAACTTTGCCCATAGCTGCCAACCAGACTAACATCACTACTCTTGACAGGGCTGTTTTAGAATATATGGACTCTTACAAATTTATTTAGGAGTGTGGTTAGACTCTAAACTTAATTTTCAGATTCACACAGGGGCGTAGCTATCATTTTAAAAGTGAGGGGGACAGAATGTCAAGCATTATACCTTTTTTTTTACAATTGCATACTGCATTTATATTGCAGTTACAACACTGCATGATTCAAGCTTTTTTTAAAAGCCAGTCTATTACTTTTCACCTGTGAAGTTTCTTTTTTTTTTTTTGAGTGTCATCCTCTTTCTGACCTGACAACCCTAGGCTCCCTGTTTCTTGATCAATCTTGACAACACAGAAGAAGAAAAAAAAACATTAAATTAGTGCAACAATATTATTGAACTATTGGTTCAAAGCAGGGGCGTAGCCAGAATTTTATTTTTGGGGGGTCCCGTCTTTAAATGAGGGGGCATTATTTATATATATATATCAAGTTGATCTTTCCGTGCTTTTTAAAAAAAGTGTAATATAGTACTTTGAGTTTGAGCGCCTGCCATTGTCACGGCATATTAACTTTCACGCAAAGATGAAGATGACAGCGTACGTTACGCGCAACACGTTATATAAACAAATCAAGTTTGAAAATAAGCCGCATTTTACCGCGCAGCGTTTTGATTGGTCAATCTATCAATCCTAATAAAACAACTTTTTTTTTTTTTTTTTTAAGCAATCAGAAATCTGAGGGGACCGGACATGTTAATGAGGGGGCCTAGGCCCACCCAGGCCCCCTCGTGGCTACACCGTGGTTCAAAGTTTTAATGGTTACACCACATTGACATTTTTGCAGTTATCCCCCAAATATTCTCTCAAAATTAATTAAAACCAGACATTTTAGATTTGTTCCTCAAAAAAGAGAATGTGTGTAAGTAATTTGCCATTTTATTTTGAAAGTTTAACTCTATTAAATTTAATTAAAACATATCAACCATTTTACCACTGATCACATTTAAAAATAAACACTTTTTGGCATACCATAAAAATAACTTATAGCCCATCTGAATTATATAACAATTAGGCTATCCATCTCATAGTGCAAACCATGTAGCCAACAACAATATTATTAACAGTAGAAGGGAAATCTTACATTTTTAAAACATGAATTTTTATTTTATTTATTTGGAACAATACTGTAAGACAAAAACATCTCTATTGCCAACCCCTCCATGTTGCTGCTGTTGTTTTTGGGGTATGCCTACCTACATAACATCATTACCATAGAAAACAGTGCAGATATTACAGAAAACTAAAGAGTGCCATGGGAAACACAAATCGGATATGAACACAGGGCTCCAGACTACGACTAAAACGGTTGTCATATTAGGCTACTTTATATTTCTAATAAAGAAATAGATTGGGTGTGTGCAAGACATATGACAATGTTAATTGCGCAAAAAGTAGCATGGAAGTGGGATCTTCTCAGGTTCCAACATGACATCATGACTTTTGCGTAAACATACACGCCACTTTCGAGTCAGGTGGCGTGTTAATTCTACGCATTTTGACCTATCCGCGTGTATGTCTACGCCATTAACGTCCGCGTCATTTCGCGTGTCCGTACACACAGTCAAATCTCCAGTCATAAATGCCATTAACCCCAGTGACGGTTAAGTTTAGGGATGGGGTTGAGGTAAGTAGTATCTTTTTTTTACCTAGGATGGTAAGGGAACAGTCATAAATGCCATTAACCCCAGTGACGGTTAGGTTTAGGGACGGGGTTGAGGTAAGTCATATATTTATATAACGTTAAATCAACGGCGTTCATAAACACGCTGAAAGGCGATTATGCGTCTTGATAGCACGCCAAAAATGGAAATACGAATTGGCGTGGCATACACACGCTATTTCATGAGATCAGTTTGCAGGTTCACTTGAAGGCAGCGTTAGTATTTGTCTGGTCATGTAATCTTTATATGTCTTTCCACATGAGGCGACCCACTCAGTGTCAAATAGAACCATTTTAATTAGGACACTCTTCAAAAATATCATTAATTTCTGTAGAGATGGACATTTTAATAAGGATCAAATGACAGAGTTCAGCTTTGAGAATGAAACCAACCTGTTTGTTCCTCAGCATCTTCTTTTTTCACTCTGAATGCTTCTTCAATCTTCATGTCTTCACTCTCCTCTTTAATAAACGTCATCTTTATAATAGTGACTTGTGAATTTCAGTCGCTTAACCAGGAGTTTTCTGTGTGTTTGGACAATTGAATAATTAACAAAAATAAATATAAATCCAAACTAAATCTCTGTGCGTCTCAATCAGCTCTAGTTCAGTAGTCAGGTCACTGGTAAGAGAGTCAGAGTGAGAATTAATGGATTTAAATCACCCGATTAGTCTCAAATCTAGTGCTAAAAACGAATAATCAATACAAAATATAAAGAGACTTAATAGTCATGATTTATATTTGGAATTTAATAATGTGTATATTAACCTACATACTAGATTATACTGTCATTAAACATTTGCAGTGGGTTGCAGTATTATTATAAGTTTGTGTTTTGGACACCGTGGTTCCACTATAAATAATATGTTGGTAATTCTACATTAAAATTGCAGTAACTACAATTGTAGTAACCATGTTTTTTTCGTGCAAACCATGGCAGTGTGAATGAACCGAAATCAAACAATCCCGGGACAAATGGCGCGTCACATTATCCGTGTATTTTCCGGAATCTCTGTGTGAAAGGGGCTCATGATACAGACTTTTTTACAGCAGTTTCATCATTTGAAAGAGAGTATAAACTGTAGCATGTGTAAGAATATTTTCTTACTCAACAAAATTATTCAGAACAATGAACTACAATTTTACAAAAAAATATTGGAGTACTGCAAATTATTATTCATTTAGGGACGAACTATCTCAGTTGAGAAAATTATAATGATGAGATATTAATATAGCTGGATACATAATTATCCAAATATTTATTAAACTGACCATGCATGTGCCTCCTAAAAAGGGGATGGTATAAATCATATCTTATTGCTGAGCTTGATAATCATTTGTTTGATTTCAGACAATAGAAAACATTTTGGTTACACTTTATTTTAACCTACATTTGCACCTACATGTCAACTAACTCTCATTAGAATATTAGTTGAGTATTAGTAGACTTTAAGGAGTAAGGTTTGTAGAATGAGGGGTTAGAGTTAATAGAATACATTGACATGCACCTGCAAAGTTACTTAACGTAATAGTCAGTAGAAGGACTGCTCAAACTCAGTGACACTCATGATTACGCCTTAAAATACAGGATGTGTTCAAAAATATGAAAAGTGCACTTTTGTCTAGAAATTATGTTTATTATGACTTTGAGGTGGAGTACCAACATGTGTTCAATATTTTGAATGAGGACTGGAATAATTACATAACTTCATAGACATCAGAAAAATCATACTTCAAACCCTTAGTTAAGGTGCTGTAGTAAAACTTAATTTTGTAGTTACTATAGTTCATTGCTAATTCAATAGTAAAACCATTTCTGTATTGTGAATTTACAACAAAATTCAAAGTGAAACCATGGCTACTGTCCTAAAACATAGTGCATTTTCGTAAGGGAATCAATTTGTTAAGCATTTGATTCAGTTGACTCGCAGTTTCAAAAAGTTTACTTTATCTCATCATTACTTGCCAGTGACTGAATTCGTGTTTATGATAAACTTATTCACAATATTGGAGCGAAATGAGACGCACCTTTTCTATAAACGTTACTCATGTGTGGATGCGCTTTATTAACAAATATAACGTTCACTAATGTTAGATAAAGCAGTAAGATGTTACATTCATTAATAATTAATTCAATTGAATCACATAAAACACGTAGATTGAACGGTCAGTATCGATTAAAACACTTTAAACGCTAAAATGCACAAACCTCTGTTCATCCGATCACAACAGATGCGGGAGTGCGGCGCAGAAATATGTCGTCATATTGACAGCTCAAAATAAAAGTCCTGAAATTTACATCCAAAAGCGCACAAATAAAATTATGTTCGAAGTTGAATTCGTGGTGAAATACAACAGTTGTCAAATGATCATCATTTGTATAATACTACAATACTACATAAATATTTTTTTATGTAAAGCCAGTTTTTATATTTTAAGATAATTAAAGAAAGATTTATAAAGCATGTAGCCTAATGTGTTTAGGTTCAATAATTGAACAGTCGACTGAACATAGTTTTAATGTAGTTATTTTCAGTGTTGGGGTAGCTACTCTGAAACTGCAGTTACAAGCACCTCCTCACTCCACCCCATTTCTTTCAAATCGCTCCAAACCAGTGTAATCAATTTCTTATTTGTTTAAATGATCCTGTAAATTGTATTGACCGGCACGCATATATGATTTTAGTACTTTTTTTAGTATTTTGTCTCAAAGCACATGCTTACCTTTTTCACAGCCATATGCTCTTTCCTGTTTTGTTTTCCCACTATGCAGTGCTAAACAAAAGTCTTTAAGGGGGCAGAGATACTTTACATGTCTGTATGTTCAAATAATTCAGAAAACTTAAGACACTACACAATTTTTTAATTGGACAAAATTAAAGCCAATACAGCCAGAGGAGTGATAGTACATTCACATATCATAGTGCATTGGTGATTATATAAAGACCAAATGTCAATATCTAGAGCAAATCTAAAATAAAACATTCCCATATCTAAAGAAAAGAACGATGTCACCAGCGGCCCTGTGCGAGCACAAACGAACCAGACAGGTTTGAAGACGAGATGGATTGTGAGTGGTGAAGACAAGATGGATGGACGTCCCTGCTTGCGTGACGTCACAACTCCTCCAAAGATTTTGTGATGACTATAAAGAATGGAATAATTTATGATGGTTTGGAAAAAAAATCACGGCTTTGGAACGATTTGGATGGCATGGGATGGAGAGGGACGTCACTGTCCCGAATCCAATGTGTTATTTCTAGGGGGAAAACATTGTGTTCATTGTAAAGGCACAAATTGATCGGCAACGATTTGGACCAGGGGATGGACAGTTATGTAACTGTACTTAAAACGTTTTTTAAAGTTTAAGAGGAGATCGTAGTTGCAATGTTTCTTTCAATGGCACAAGCCGGCACAAATCGAGCACAAACGAATGACACCAATTTAGATGAGGTGGGTTGGGGAGTGATCACCGGTGGAGAGTGAAAGTTTACCGGTTCCCTCATTGGTGCGTACGTACTATTCATCTTCCTGACCAGTGCATCAGAATACATGCAGTCCAGGGAAAAAAACAACCCATGATTCTCTTTAATAATAGCAATACAAATACTTGTTTTTTATCCTGTGGGATGGGAGAAGACACAAAATCAATGCATCTCTATTATTGTGCGGGAAAAAATTCTCAGAGTTTTGTGAGTGCAGACGGGAGTGGACATAGATATTGCGGGAATGGGTGGGAGTGGAGCACATACGTTGCGGGAGCGGGCGGTAATGGTCAGAAACTTGGCGGGCGGGGGCGGGATGAAGAAAACAGTCCAGCGCAGGGCTCTACCGCAGAGCATCCAATAGGCAAGTTGCCACGCCTAGGTCTGCTAGCTGCAGCAAGTGCATTTAAATTGATACAAATTATAAGGATAATTTTTGCCTTCAGTATTCTCAAGAAGAGGTTTTCCCTCTAATGTTTTTTTTTCCATAGTCTACTATCTAGCTAGTTATTAGTTATCTAACATTAAAAAACATTTTTCTATTTAACAAGAAAGTCATACGAACCTTAAAGTGTTAACCTGTCACCTCTGACCTTCAACAGCTGTCACAGCTCCTGGTGAAGATGGGATGTGTTGTTGCAGGAACTGATTTGCTATAGGCTACTCCTGACTGGTCGAAATCTCATGCTACTTAGGACAAATGTAATGTACAGAAGTAGCGGCACTGCTTAAATACAAAATTAAAAATTTTGAATGAAAAGATATGTAAAGTCACACTGATGACATAATTTTTATGTGAAATGTGCATATTTACCCCCAATTGTCATGGTATGGGGAAAATTATTCTTTTTTTTAAACTTGAAACCAATTTCATTGGATTCCTTGACCCCAAAAATGTACACTTTGACACTAAATTTGTCATTATAGTGATAACAGAAGGAAAGATATGAGCTCTAAAGTATTTTTGGTGCATTGGTGGCCATTTTTTATAAAACATGTTTATTTGTTATAAGAGGAGGAGGAGGACAAGGAAGAGGAGGAGGAGGACAATGAAGAGGGGGGCAAGGAAGAGGAAGAAGAGGAGGAGGAGGAGGGGGGCAAGGGACAATATTGCTTGTGATGTCGACGAAGTGCTTTTGCCTGACCCAGGCCAAAGACAAGAAGCACATTGATCACGTTTACTCCTTTCATTTGTGTCCCTTTGAGTATCGCATACTGTAGTACAGTGCACTGCTGTAGACTGTACAATGAAAAAAATATGAAATTTTTTTTGAGATTTGTTTTGACATATAGTTCTCCCTGAGAACTACATATGTTTTGAACAATGTGTTTTAAATTTTTTGGTGTATTGTTTACTGACTGCTTGATGGCGTATAGCATTTTGATCACTTTGTTTATGACTTGAGAGCAGTGTTTGAATTTGAACACAGGTAAAACTGTTTTGAGGTGAAAGTTTCATTTTGCAAGAAGAGTCAGAGCTTTTGTAAATAGTGCTTGAAGATGAGGTTTTGTGTTTAATGTTTTCAGAAAACGGAGGAAGGTTTCAGAAACTGTGTTTTAGCAATTGAGAAAAACTGTAAACCATAAACATGTAATATGCTTTTTTTAAATTAATATAGGCCTACACAATTAATATCAATCAATATAATGATATGTCACATAGATAACCAAATGAAGGGGCAGGTGCAGTTGATAACACACTAAAGTCACACAGGTTCGACACACAGCCCGCGGAGGGTGACTTGTTTCACATTTAACTAAAACTTCCACAACGCACAGGAATATAGCCCGAATATTGTTGCAGGGTAAATTTGTGCGTGCATTTCCGTCCTAAGAAACTGGGTAGTTGCGCCCCTGGCCGCAGGGATCTGTGTTAGGCCCTTTATTATTCTCAATATATATGCTGCCACTAGGTAATATTATAAGGAACCATGGAATTATTTCATTTGTTATGCTGATGACACTCAAATATATATTTCATCACGGCCAGATGAATACGCTAAATTATCCAAATTGACAGATTGTGTTAAACATATAAAAGATTGTATGACGCATAACTTTCTTTAATTAAATCCAGACAAGACAGAGGTAATACTTATCGTTTCTAAAAACCGTCCACAAAACCTTTCGCAGCACGACTTTAACATATTAGGATGCCCTGTTACTTTATCCGCTACAGTAAAAGTCGACCTGGGTGTTATATTAGACTGCAACCTTTCTTTTGAAAAGCTTATTTCATGTGTTACAAAAACAGCCTTTTTCCACCTTAGAAAAATCGCAAAGCTACGTAACATGCTATCTGTCTCTGATGCAGAAAAGTTAGTTTATGTATTAATGACCTCGCGACTAGATTACTGTAATGCTTTATTAGCTGGTTGTCCTGCATCCTCAATAAGAAAGCTACAGTTAGTACAAAATGCAGCCGCTAGTGTTCTTACCAGATCAAGAAAATATGATCATATAATACCAATTCTATCATCACTTCATTGGTTACCTATAAAGTTCCGTATTAATTACAAGTTATTGCTTTTGACTTATAGAGCTCTAAATGGTTTGGCTCCAGTCTATTTAACGGATCTTCTAACACACTACAATCCATCGCGCTCTTTAAGATCACTAAATTCGAGTCTTCTGGTCATTCCTAGGATATCCAGATCCACCAAAGGAGGGAGAGCATTTTCATATTTAGCTCCGAAGCTCTGGAATAGCCTTCCTGATATTGTTCGTAACCGTTTTTCGGTTCCTTGCCACTGTTGCCTTTGGCTTGCTCAGTTGAGGATATTCAAATTAAATGACCCATCATTGATCAGCTCTACCAAACTTGATTGTCTTTTTGCCATGAATAAACAAACACTGTTAAGTTGTTTTGATTGATATTGTGAAGCAGCTTTGATACAATCTGTATTATGAAAAGCGCTATCTAAATATATTTGACTTGACTTGACTTAATGATGGCTGAATACAAACAAAAGAATAACGAGAAAAGAATAATGAAGATTAAGTCTCATACCGGCAGGGGTGTGAAAGGTTTGTCGATAACATTTACATTTATGCATTTGGCAGACGCTTTTATCCAAAGAAACTTATATTGCATTTCAAGTTACACATTTACATTCAATTCTTGTTTTCCCTGGGAATCCATGACCCTGGCGTTGTAAGCACCAACACTCTACTGCTTGAGCTACAGGAAAGGTTGACAACAATAGAGCATGAATGGAGCAGTTCTCCTTGCTAGCCATTAGTCATAGACTGCAAATGCGGCTTCACAGGGCAATAACATATTTAATTAGCATTTATCAGCCTTCTCTAAAAACTCACAACATGATCTTATGAATTTATTGACAGAATGCATAGTTTTAAAGACATCATCCTCAGATTTGAAATGAAGCATGACCACACTTTGTGGCTTCACTTTAGTTGTGGTTATAAGTTGTTACACAACATTTACCTAATATTTATATACATTTAAAAAAAATATTCTAAATATTCTAAATAAATATTTTTTTTTAATGTTTGGTCTTATATATACAGTATATCCATTTCATATAACAGTCTGAGTAATTCTGAGTTTTGAGAAGAAAATATTAATTGGAATAGAAAAAAGCCTCAAGGTTTTCTATGTTTCTTGTTCCTTTGTTCACCTTTCCACAGTGATGGAACACGACAGAGTTATTAAATGATTCCTAATGGGTTTTTCCTGTCTGTGAAACTCCTTTCACACTGATAAAATATAAAACAGTAAAAAACAGTCCTCTCATAAGTGAATCCTCATGTGGTATTTTAGAGTTACTTTATATTGGAAACACATTCCACAGTGCCCACATATAAACGGCTTCTCTCCGGTGTGAATTCTTATGTGCCGGTTAAGGATTCCTTTTCGGTTGAAACCTTTCCCACATTGTCGGCAGGTAAAAGGCCTCTCTCCAGTGTGAATTCTTATGTGGTCTTCAAAGTGTCCTTTCTGATTGAAACATTTTTCACACTGGGGGCATGTGTAAAGCTTCTCTTCAGAGTGAGCTCTCATGTGGACTTCAAAGTGTCCTTTTTGATTGAAACTCTTTTCACACTGAGGGCATGTGTAAAGCTTCTCTTCAGGGTGAACTCTCGCCATGTGAACGTCAAGGTTTTCATGTTGATTAAAACTCTTTCCACATTGAAGGCATGTGTAAGGCTTTTCTCCAGTGTGAATTTTCATGTGGCTGTTAAGGTTTCCTTTAATAGTGAAACTCATTCCACACTGTTGGCAGGTGAAAAGGCTCTTTTTAGTGTGAATTCTCATGTGGCAATTAAGGTTTCCTTTTCGATTGAAACTTTTTCCACACTCATGGCAGGTGTAAGGCTTCTCTCCAGAGTGAACTTTCATGTGGTCTGCAAGGTTTCCATGTTGTCTGAAACTCTTTCCACAGTGTTGGCAGGTGTAAGGCTTCTCTCCAGTGTGAATTCTCATGTGCCTTTTAAGGCTTCCTTTTTGAGTAAATTTGTTTCCACACTGTTGACAGGGGTAAGGGCTCTCTCCTGTATGAATTCTCATGTGTTCTTCAAAGTGTGCTTTAAGATTAAAACTTTTTCCACACTGTGGGCATGTGTAAGGTTTTTCTCCCTTGTGAATTGTTATGCGAACTTTAAGTTTCCCATGTTTATCAAAACTAAAAGATTTTACTTGAGTTATTAAATCATGATGATCCTCATCTTGATATTTTTCTTCATTTTTCTTCAGTTCTTCACTCTCTTCTTTCATGTCTAATATGAAAAAAGACCAAAGTTAATCCTGGTTTAATGGCACAAAGCAATAGGCAAACATTTAGACATGTAAAGCATCAAAACCAACATTCAACTAGATCCTATACCCATTAAAGGAGAACTCCGGCGAACAATGAACCTTTGGTCTAATAAAACATCAGTACAAAGTCAACCGTTCTCTGGGATTTGTTTTCATGATAATCGAATGTAAAGAGTTTTATCACTAAAAACTGTTTAGCGTATAATGCTAGTAATGGGGGCATTGAGTAAGTAAAAAGAAATCGCTAGTTGTTACCACTAACAAGGCTCAAAATAGCCCCACACTCACACAGTAATATAATGAGGCTCCATACATGCAAAACGAAGCATTGAGAACTTTGTAAGTGTACAGACCGTTTAATAAGAAGATACTTTATGAAGACAGTCCACTTCGAGTATACAGACAGGAGCCATCTTAAAAAATAGCCTCGATAAGTCAAACCACGAACGTCGTGCTGAGTGATCTGAACTCTATGAAGTTCAACGAACTTCTGAACTGTATGAATGGCGTTCGGGGATCGACTAATCGAGACTATTTTTCTGCCTGTATACGCGAAGTGGACTGTCTTCATAAAGTATCTTCTTATTAAACGGTCTGTACACTTACAAAGTTCTCAATGCTTCGTTTTGTATGTATGGAGCCTCATAATGTTACTGCGTTAGTGTGGGGCTATTTTGAGCCTTGTTAGTGGTATAAACTAGCGATTTCTTTTTACTTACTCAATGCCCCCATTACTAGCATTATACGCTAAACAGTTTTTAGAGATAAAACTCTTTACATTCGATTATCATGAAAACAAAACTCAGAGAACGATTGACTAGGTACCGATGTTTTATTAGACCAAAGGTTCATTGGTCGCCGGAGTTCTCCTTTAAGTTACTGAAATATGTTACATGTATTATTAGAACTCCTTCTCAATATTACTAACTTTTCACTTTCTTCATGACTTTACTAACTTCTTGACTCATCTCAATCTCCCATTTACTACATCTTCAAGGGTTTAAAACAGAATAACTTTAAAAGGGTAAAAGAAAACAGAACAAACTCCCTGCTCAGCCATCAGACCAAAAACTCATCAACCAGTAATTCCATGTAATGATTTATTAAAAGATAACACAATTTTTGTCAGAGAGGAAGCAGAAAATGTTGGTTATAAGTTCTAAATGATCCATCATGTCTTGCCTCTTAAGTGGTACCCTCTGAAGACTAGAGAGGTTGTAGTTAGTCTTGGTTAGGTAGATTTAGGCCCAGAGTCGTTCGTAGCCTACTAATTTATTATGTTGGTTTTGCTCATCAATTGATTATGGCGACGTTTGATTTAAAGGAGTTTGTAAGTCAACCTAGCGTTGCAGCTTTAGAAACTTGTAGAAAGGATGATTTGTTCCTTATTGCTCGACACTTTGAAATACCCGTTTCTAAAACGTTGCTTAAGAAAGATGTGAAAGCTTGTTTGTTAACTGGTTTAATTAATGTTGGGGTGTTGTCTTCGTTGGTGGATGATCCGGAATCAGCAGAAGCAGTCGCAGCTGGTATGGATGAGGAACAACTCGCACTGCATTCTTCGACCTCACTGCGTTCTCTCGCTGACAATCCTGTTATGATATGATGGGTGCCGGTAGTGGGGCGAAGGTAGGAGCTCAACATTTTTCTTTGCTTAAATTTGAGCCTTTATCCCTCTCTTCCGAAGAATCACCTGTACAACAGGGAGATTTGCGGTTAAAAGTACGATTACAGTAGGTGGACAACCAGAATGTCGTTTACCGCCGCGGTAGGTGCCGCCGTATTTCAAGGTCGGTGGCGAAATGACCACCAGGTGGCGCAAAGGGACATTTAGCGAAAGCAAAACGTAACTATGTAAAAGTAGCCTACATTTTAAATAGAATATAGCTTTAACTAGAATATAAACTTTTAGGCTATAGGAGAACATTTTATTAATCAAAAGTTAAAATAGGCCTATCTCGCAGTCAGCGAAAATAAAGTGCTGCTTTCAATGACGCTATTGAGGAATGCAAAGACTGAAGAGCGCTTCTCTCGCGTGCGCACACTGACTGCTGAACAACCGAACTTCTGGGCTTTTGTCAGTGAGAAAAGTCGTGGTCGAGTGGTAGAACTTTGGTACAATCATTTTGATGACACTGTTTCAAATCCCGCATAAACATGTATTAAATTTACCTTGCATTTCTATTTTACATTAAGGAACAAATCTCTTCCAACAGATTGACTGAATTTACATCTTCAAAAGCAGTTATGTTAAAAAAAAAATTTCATGTAGATTTAAAAAAAAAAAAAAAAAACATAACCAAGCTAAGCAAGTTGCGATTTGCCGGTGGGGTTTTTCCCCCTCCACAGTAATCAATGCTATGATTCGCCTAAATAGACAATATCAAATGTGTGTATATATATATTTTTAAATATGCAACACGCACGTTTAAACAACAAATAGCCTAATAAAATCTGAACCAGCGCTTCTGCGCTTGTATTGAGACATAACATGCAGCGCGCGTTTCAGTTTCAGTGGCCTTAATATTGTTCGACAAACGCGGTGGTGCTCACTTGAATTTATTTTTCTCATCACATCTATAATAAAATCATATTTTAAAACTGTAAGAGGTCTCCTTTTTCATGTAGCCTAAAGTAGCCCAGGCCTACATTCCCAATAGGCATAACGACAAACCTTTTTCTTGCACATTAGAGCGAATACATGGCTGAATGATAGATCATAGGCCTACGGTTCTACCATTACAAAGACATGGGTTCGAAGCTTGGTCAAACATGGATTACTGTAGTTGTATTTTATATTTAGGCTATTAATGCAGAAAGATTTGTTCTAAAACTCTGTTACACCATTTAGGTTTTTTTGCTTATATTTATAAAATAAAATGACCATGCATTTCTATTTTACACTAAGGAACAAATCTCTTCCAACAGATTGACTGAATTTACATCTTCAAACGCAGTTATGCAAAAAATATAGAAAATAAAACGTAATGGGGTTCCATGTAGAATTAAAAACAAAAACATCCCCCCTCCACAGTAATCAATGCTACAATTAGCCTAGACCATATCAAATATATATAGCCTATATATATATATATATATATATATATATTTTTTTTTTTAAATATGCAACACGCATGTTTAAACAACAAATAATAAAATCTGAACCAGTATTGAAATTCTGATCCTGTATTGAGAGATGTCAGTTTCAGTGGCCTTAATACATTGATTCGTGGCTTTTTAAAATGTCACGAATTGTTTTGAGGTGGTTTTGAACGAAATATTGAAATATTGAAGTTTATAATTGAGTATTTTTTGACACACCACGCCCAGTGTAGGCCTATTCTAAAATCAGGTTTTATTCTGGCATAATTGTGTTCAACAAACGCGGCGGTGCTCACTTGAATTTATTTTTCTCATAACAGCTAAAATAAAATCATCTTTTAAACTGTAAAAGGTGTACGTTTTCGTGTAAAGTAGGCTTACACTCACAATAGGTTAACGATAAAACGTTTTCCTGCTCATTTGAGCGAATACTCACTGCAGAAACATATGTTTGGGCATTTCTCTGCAAGTGAAAACATGGCCGAGTGGTAGAACTTACGGTTAGAACATGATAATGACATGGGTTCGAAGCCCAATTTAACATAGATAACTGTAGTTAAATTTTATATTTAGGTATTTATGCAGAAAGATTTGTCTAGTTCTAAAACTGTTACACCATTTAGTTTTTTTTATTTTCTTGTATTTATATAAAAAAATATATTTCCATTTTACACTAAGGTAGGTACAAAATAGTATCCAACAGAATAACTTCTTTACATCTATAATAGTACCATTCGTAATTTCAAAAGCAGTTCCGTAAAAAAAAAAAAGAGTTCTTTTCCAAAACGCTATAAATCCATTTCAATAGTTTTCAGGAAAACGTCTCGGTTACGGATGTAACCCTCATTCCCACGTCAGAAGTGACGGAGAATGGGGGTTTCGCATAGAAAGCCAATCCTCTTCGAGTATTTAAAAACGAGCCAATGGCATGAAAATGCCTTGGGGCTGCGGAATTTGCATAGCGTATCTCCGCCCCACCCCGTGGGTATAAAAGGAGGAAGTGAACGCAACCGCAGTATGTCTTCGCTGAGGAGCCAAGACTGAACTCCGGCGTCTACCCAGCGATACAGCCGAAGTGGCAGGGAGACGTAACGTCTCCGTTCACTACTCAGGGAACGAGGGTTACATCCGTAACCGAGACGTTCCCTTTCGTAGTCACTTCGAGTTACGTCATAAGTGACGGAGAATGTGGGTCAGTGCCATCACGCCATCTTCAAGCTGTCTTCCAGTGCCCTGCGAAAGTCTGAACCCCTGAACATAGCTTATAACCAGGGATCCTACTTTGACACAGGAATACCAAGGTACACTGGGAAACATATCCTGGGAGGGACATGCTACCAGATGCCTACCGAAGGAGGACTTACAAATACGCATATGGCCGCATAGGGATCACTGGAGCGCCACCAACCGCAGGTGGCTACTAGAAATTAACTCCAGGGGTGGCAGATGGCTTGCCAAGGGAAGACACATGCTCAGAGAGGCTTACAGTGGATAATACACATGAGACAGTTACCATAGGGAACCGTGCACATGGAGGCACCTAGCCGGCATCCAGAGCAACAGCAGTGGTGCCCGCATCGTCGGTGCTGGAGGACTCAAGGCTTCAACGGAAGACACTGAGGAAATATCGCACTTATCCAGTCCGAGGAGTGGAATGGCGAGCAAGCGAAGACACCTAAGCGGGTCCAGTACTGGCAGAAGCGAGTACGTGAGAGGACACCGGCTCAATTCGCAGATTATAGAATCTCGCGAAGGTGTTTGGTGTCGCCCAGCCTGCAGCTCTGCAAATGTCTGTTAGCGAGGCGCCATGCGCTAGAGCCCAAGAGGAAGCCACGCTCCGAGTGGAGTGGGCCGTCACACCAAGGGGGCACGGTCGACCTTGCTGTTGGTAAGACAATCCAGTGAGACAGCCGTTGCTTTGAGAGAGCCCTTCACTTCTGGCTCCCCCCATGACAGACAAAGAGCTGGTCTGAGGTCCTGAAACACCGCGTTCTGTCAACGTAGGTGCGGAGTGCACGTACCGGACAGAGCAGTGCCAAGGCTGGGTCTGCCTCCTCCAGGGGCAGCGCTTGCAGGTTCACCACCTGGTCCCGGAAGGGAGTGGTGGGAACCTTGGGCACGTATCCAGGCTGGGGTCTCAAGATCACGTGAGAGTAAGCTGGCCCGAACTCCAGGCACGCTTCGTCAACGGAGAATGCGTGCAGGTCCCCCACCCTCTTGATGGAGGCCAGTGCAACCAGGAGTGCTGTCTTCATGGACAGAAACTTTAACTCTACCGATTGCAAAGGCTCAAAGGGAGGCCTCTGCAGAGCACTTAGAACTACTGAGAGGTCCCAAGAGGGCACGAGGGGAGGACGAGGCGGATGTAGCCTCCTCGCTCCCCTCAGGAACCTGATGACCAGGTCATGCTTCCCTAAGGACTTACCTTCCACTGCGTCATGAGACGCGGCAATGGCTGCGACGTAAACCTCAAGGGTGGAGGGCGACAGCCTGCGCTCCAACCCTTCTTGCAGAAAGGAAAGCACGACACCGATCGAACATCTCCAGGGGTCTTCGCGAGAAGAGCACCAGCTGACGAAGAGGTTCCACTTCAATGCATAAAGGTGTCTTGTGGACGACGCTCTAGCGGAAGTGATGGTTGCCGCCACCACAGGTGGCAGCGAACTCAATCCTGCCTCGTCCCATCCAGGAGCCACACGTGTAGCCTCCAGGGAATCGGGACGAGGGTGCCACAGAGTGCCCCGTCTCTGAGTGAGTAGATCTTGTCTCAGAGGAATAGGCCAAGGAGGTGCTGTCGCGAGGAGCATGAGTTCGGAGAACCACGTCTTGGTGGGCCAATGGGGGCTACCAGCAAGACCTCCTCCTTGCCTCCTTGATCTTGCACAACACCCGTGCAAGAAGGCTCACTGGTGGAAACGCATACTTGCGTGGGCCCCGCGGCCAGCTTCTGGGCAGTCGAGAACTGCTGGGCAAAGTCCTCGACTGCACCGCCGAAAAGGCCAACCTGGGAGAGCGGGGCGTCGAGCAGACGAGTCCGCTCGGCATCCCGTGTGTCTGCCAGGTTAAGCCAGAGATGGAGCTCCTGGACCACGCTAGTGGCCATCACCTGACCAACGGAGCGAGCGGCCACCTTCGTCGCCCAGAGGGCAAGGTCGGTGGCGGCTCGCAATTCATTAAAGGCCGTTTGGTCAGTCCCCCCCTCGTGCATATCTCTGAGCAGTTTGGCTTGGAAGACCTGCAAAGTGCTCATCGCATGCAGGGCGGAGGCCGCCTGTCCCACCGCTCTATAGGAACGCGCCGCCATGGCAAACGAGAACCTACAGGCTTTGGATGGGTGCTTAGGAGGACCACGGGAGGAGGCGCTCTGTGGACACAGGTGCATCGCAACAGAACGCTCCACCGGGGGCATCCCAGTGTACCCACGGGCGGCCCCACCGTCGAGGGGAGGAAAGGCGGGGGAGGCTGAAGCGCGCTCTCGGGATGACAAAGGAGCCTTCCAAGTGCGCGTCAGCTCTGCATGCAGCTTGGGGAAAAAAGGTATTGGGGTCTGCTGTGGCCTTGCGGCGGCAGCCTTACCCAAAAACCAATTATCCATCCGTGAGAGATCGGGGCAGGGCGGAGGGTTCCACTCTAACCCGATATTCACGGCGGCCCGAGATAGCATGGTCGTCAACTAATATGTTAATCATAAAACAATTTATGAATGGTTTATTTTTATAGGCCTATAACTTTGTGTTTGTGTTAGGCTATATTTAATTATTTATTTTTTTGTAAGTAAAGTCAGATTGCAGCGTGCGTCCGATTGAAGACAACACATTTCAGCGCTAGATGAATGAAACTGTGAGATTACAAATTTTATTAATATGTTTAATTTAATGTTTTAAATGGAGAAAGTCTGAAAACAGCAGGAATTCCCAGTGGGACTCTCCTGATTGTCCTGTGACCACACAGGAAAGCTAGGCCTTTCCTGTTTTTGTCGTCTCACCGTGTGAAAATGTCTGTTTGAAGTTTGAACACCTGCTAGGTTACCATTTGTCTTGGAGCTCCAGGATGTGCATTACCATTTACTTTGTCTCAGTGTCTCCAGCTTCATGTAATCCCACCCTCTTTGAAATGTATAAAATTAGAATGTAAGGTTCTTTTAAATCAGACTATCCTTGAGATGACTACAGCGACGCAATAAAGAACTTCTGCGTGAAAGATACCTCAAAAGTCTCCTGGTCTGTTGTGGGGAAGAAAAACTTCACTACAAAACGAATGCTGTTAGCTAAGATTTCAAAAGTGGTGGGGACAATTTCGACCCTAGCAAAAAGTGGTGGGGACGTGTCCCACCCGTCCCCAAGTACAGGCTAGAGTGTTAACCACTTCCGGTGGAGAGAGCGCTGGCATGTTTGGTTGCCGCTTCTTCAGTCGGTATTTTTAATTTTGTTTTTATTTATTTATTATTATATGATGTAGTTTGATTCCTTGTTACTTGGTCGTGCTTCTACATTCCTGACTGGGATCAGACAAACTCTCTGCTGTGCCTGTGAAATCCTGCGTGTGTGTAACCTATCGGTGTGCCTGGATTTTTCACTCCTTTGTGCTCCCCATCAGAAGTTTTGTTTTACTACAACACTTTGGACTCTACACTGGCAGGACATTTTGGTAAACTGTGTCCTGTGTATCAGTGTCTGATCTTCGGTTCATCACAACACCTCGACTTCAGTTGGACATTACTATGTGGATTCATCTACTATTTGCTGTCATTTGTATTTTGGCATTGACTGGGTTCTGCGGAGTGCAGATCCACGAACACCTGGACCACGAGATGATAAGGTACTCTCTGCCTGAACTGCTCTCACTGAAACACCAGTTGTTGCTCAGCATACATGTCCGCGAAACTTTACGATCACTTCACCTGCTACGTCGGCCTAAATATGCCCATAGGGGATCACAGCAGAATTTTAACATCACAGGGACTGATATTAAGGTCTTATGTTCCCGACCCACTTGTATTGACATTAATAAAAACATCTCTCGTGGTGTTTGCCCTGCGAATTTATGTTATCCACAAGTGTCTACAACATACTTTCACAAAATCCGACCTGATTTCATCAGGTTTGCGCACCTTAATGTACGTTCATTGAACAAAAAGACTGATCTACTTCATGACATCATCCTCGACAAAAAACTTGATGTCTTCTGTCTTTCAGAAACTTGGCACCAACAGAATGACTTTTTAAATCTTAATCTGTGTACTCCACCGGGATTTAGATATATTGACAAACCCAGAGCAACTGGAAAAAGGGGGTGGCCTTGCTGCTGTAAACAGTTCTGAGGTCTCCGTCACTGACATTACTGTTCCTCCTGTCTTATCATTTGAGAGTATTGTTTTTAAAGTTAGTGGTGTTTCTCCTGTTTTGATTTTTTTTTTATCTATCGGCCACCGAAACCTAACCCTCTGTTCTTTGATGAACTCACTGAGTTACTTGCATTTGTAAATCCCCTCTGTCCATCTATGATTCTTATTGGAGATATGAACAATTATGTTGATAATCCTAGTTGTACTCATACTACTAATTTGATGGAGATTCTGGATTGTTTTAACTTGATACAACATGTAAACTTTTCTACTCATAGAAAAGGTCATACACAAACTGCGCGCGCTGTTACAATCATGTCATCTCCGCATCCCATAGATACTATTTACTACACACAATAGGCTTTTTTCTCTGATTTTGAAAACTCTTCGTGATCGACTTTAGTGATCTAAAAGTCTCTATCGACGGGTTAGTGATTCCTGTAACGTACTGTTTTACGGTCAATGACATGAATACTAATCATCAGCTGTCTCACGAACGTAACAGCACATCTATCCCCACATTACAAACCCATAACACAGCGAGGGAGAACTAAGTTACATGAAACAATCCCAACTACATATTTTACACCACTCACAAGGGAAAAGTCACTACTCACGGAGTGTAAGGCTAGCTTCCAGCATTCCGCTACTTCTCTTTCAAGGTAGTGATGAAACGCGTTCTGTAGCGCTGTTTGTTCGCGTTCGGCTATGGTAGGAATATGACGTCACAACATGGCGACCTTCATAGAAGGGGATTCCCGCGGTTATGGAGCTATTAATGTCTCATTTTAAGGTAATAAAAACATTACGGTTAATTAAGTAAGTTCTTTGTACACCACTGAAAACATAGTTATGGATGTCATATTGCATTTCTGTTAATAGATACTCAACTTTTTTACACATTGCACCTTTAAAATTTGTTTATTTAGGTTTTCTTTTGTAGTCTGAATGAGATCCGAGATATCATTGCTCTACTGCAGAAATTCAACAGTATCAACATCTATTCCATGCGATAATATGAGATCTAGAGAATGATTACGACAACGAGTAGGTCCTGAAGAAATACAAAATTTTTTAAATGAATAATTTAGGTAAAATAAATAATAAAGTGAGAAAGCTCAGCTGTCGAGCACAATATTCCTGTCCTGTACTGTTTCTCTCTATTGTATTTTAAATTAATCAGATTACTGAAACTCTTGGGGACTCTCGTGAGCTTTTGTATCAGCAAGAGAGAGTCCTGGCATTCCTGTTCATTTTTACTTCTTTGCTCGCTGTTTTGCTTTTATTCTGGTGTACTGACTCTTTCACTAAGCTGAACAGCCAATCAGAGTTCTCTCTTTCCCAGACGGCCCGACGCCGATTCAACATGTCGAATCGGGCGAAACAAAGCCGACGAGGACTATTTTCAGCTGACGGCACGGAACCGGGCGGAACACACCGAGGAAACTTAGTCGGCCGACGTCCAAAAACTGCCCGACGCCAACCGTCGGCTTGGTGTGTTCCAGGCTTAAGATATCGAATATTCAGCAACCCGAGCTTTATCATATGTTTATCTGCATTATGTTCTATCTGTTTTTTTATTTTATTTGTTGAACATCAATTACATTTTTACCCTTAAATGGGTTTGGGAGTTTTTTGTATTTCCTAATAATCGGGGAACACAGTCTCTATATAATGATATCTAGGTCAAAGAGTCTATGTGATGGGATTTGACTGACATCTGTTCAGGAAGAACAGCTCTTTCTGTATGTCATACATCAGTCCTTACATACATCAGTCCATACATCTGTATGTCATAAATCAGTCCTTTCAGTTTCGATTTTCAAGCCGATGAAGTGTTTACAAGTTCTCTGAATTGGATTAGAAAAGGAATAAACCACCCCTTTCAATCCAATCGAAATTTAATTTGGATCGAGCTCAATCAGATCGGTTAAAGTGTTTAAATGAAGGCTTTTCAGTCCGATTGAGCAGTCAATATGATTACTAACGAATTATTTGGTTGCATGTAAACAGCCACTGTGTCTTCTGTTCTCTTAGGTCCTGTTTACATGAGAACGCTCGCAGGTAAAAACGTAAAAATATTTTATCGGATGTGCCTTTCGTTTACACGGCGACTGTGTTTTTGGGGCAGAATAAAAAGTGATAACGCAACGCAAACCCACTGTCTGGGTGTGTGAAAGAACGAATGCACAGATGCATAGTCTACTGTTACAGACGAAATTGATACACACCACTAACAACATATATTAGATCTCAATAAACAACAAATTAAACACAATGTATTATTGTATTCTATGTAACACGCCATGTCACGCTGTGTGTGAGTGGTTTAAGACAGTAACGTTAAATTCAAGTACACCACAGCGACTCTATTGGTTGCTGTTTGACAAAAACAGAATTCCTGCATAGTGCCCCTTAAAAATAGGGACATTAGTTTGGCTGTAATTCTCAGTCACTTGCAAAATAGTAAAACCAACATGAAAAAGAATTGTGATCAAACCTGAATTGTGATTTTCATGAAAAAATAAAATAAAAATTGTGATATATTTTTGCCATATCGCCCACCCCTAGTTCCATGTCAAATAAAACCACTTTAATTAACCCGTTTAATCCCACCGGTCACAATTGTGACCGCAGTTTTTTTCTTATTTCTGGAAGCTCTAAAAATGTTGTTATTGACTTTGGGCAAGAAATTCAACTTTTAAATGACAAAATAGATTGTCTTGATTAAAATCAATTAATGTCATGTGACTAGTGTGAAAGGTCACATGACCAGATCAGTTCACTTCCTGCTTGCACATCTAGAAGAAGATTTCTCCCTCAGACTACTAAAATAAGTAGTATATAAAACATCTTAATTTACAGATAGAACTATCAAATTTTGTACATATATTCTTTAAAGGGTCTACTACTGATATGTTTTGAGAGTTATACTCCTGCATTTATATTTTGCTCGTAAGATTTGTAAATTTGTTTACGGTCACAATTGTGACCGGTAGTATAACAGTATAGCAGTGCTTCAATTGAAAACACAGGTATTGGCAGATATTGGCGGGTATTGGCAATCCTACACTGAATATGCCACATCTGTGAGGAGGATGGAGGATCTTGGCAAAGGAGAAGTGTCTCACTAACACAGATTTAGACAGATATGTGAACAATATTTGAGAGAAATAGGCCTTTTGTGTACATAGAAATGGTCTAGATCTTTGAGTTCAGCTCATGAAAAATGGGGGCAAAAACAAAAGTGTTGCATTTATAATTTTGTTTAGTGCAGTTATCAGTATCCCAGAAACGTTCAATGTGTTGGACCTTCTTGACGTGCATGACCCCCTTCCCCCCACCCCTAACCCCACCCCAAATTGAAAGTTACTGTGATAGTGATGGCTCAGATAGGGAGTCCCAGGGTGAAACGGCCCATTTGCCAGGTAGACTATTGAATGGCGATGTAGAGGTGAACTATCTGGAGGATTGTGCAGATGTTCATGAGAACCAAATGGTGTGCCCCACACATGACCACAAACAACCCTTTCTACAACATTCGGCCCATCTTCAATGCACTGAAAGAGTGCACACACCTCTACCTGAAACTGGCCTAGGACAGGGCCCAAGTGTAGACATGGTCTAGCCCATAGGGGTCTAGCCGAACAAGCGGAAGTTCCTCCAGGGTGTAACTTTGTTCATGACAAGCTTTTCATCTCACTAAGCCTTCTTCACGAAATGACAAAACGAGATATTGGATGTCTTGTAATGAATTGTGTCAATAGGTCTAACTGAAGAATTTGAATGAATTCTGACTATGTAGTTTCCCACCGGTCACTATTGTGACCGAGTATGAAACCTAATATTTCACTAACTTAACCAACATAAAATCAAAAGAGGCATATTGTTTGAGTGTTAGGGAGGTCTAAGGAGTAAAATGCATGTACTCAAGTTGCAAGAAAAAATTTGGGATTAAACGGGTTAAGACACTCATATTACATTCTTCAAAAAAAAAAAAATTTATTTCCATAGAGATGGACATTTTAATAAGAATTAAATGACTGAGTTTAGCTTTGAGAATGAAACCAACCTTTTTGTTCCTCAGTATCTTCTTGTTTCACTCTAATTGTTTCTTCAATCTTCATGTCTTCACTCTCCTCTTTAATGAATGCCATCTTTATAATAATTGCGTCACGTGGTATCTTAAGTAGCTTCACTTGGACACTGTTATGATTAAAATTAGAATAATTAACAGAAAGAAAAATACATTCAAACTAAATATCTGTAGTCTCAATCAGCTCTAGGCTAGTTCAGTAGCTCAGTGCACTGGTAAGAGAGTCAGTCAGAGTGAGAATTCATGAGCTAAACAACAACAACAACAAAAAGCACAACAAATAAAAGAACAAATGTTACAAACACTTAAAATTTATTTTAATATTTTTGAATGATCTGTTGATTATATTTAATAGATTAAACAACATTTGCAGTTGGTTTGTAAAGTTGTCATTAGCGCACAATTGCGCGCTGCAATTCCAATCAGTTTCTCCAACGAATAATAATAATTCATTGCTGCCAAGTAATGATGGAAGAAATGAAACGCAACTGTTACAAATGCATGGATGCACTTTACTCACAAAACGTTCATTAATGTTATATTACATTATTACAATGCTACATTCAGTAATAATTTCACATTTCTCTGCTCTCTATAAAACCGTCTGTACGGTTTATATTGATTTTAAACACTGTAAATAATTAAAAACACAAACCTTTCTTTAGCATAGACAGTAGCCCAATCGCAGACGCAGCCTTATGACATCACATCTCCAGACCAAAATAAAAGTCCTTATCAAACGCTAAAAATAATAGAAATTCACATTAAAAATGTATCTATTTAACGCATTTAAATGATACGATAAATGATTCATTTAAAGTCGAATCACAAATTCCCAAAACTTTGACAATTTTTTAAAAGCTTCTAAATGTAAGCAAGTGTGAAATGGAATTATAATAAACAAATACAATTTGTGATATTCTCAATCAATCACAGATACATTTAAGTATGTTGTTCATCATTTAACAAGGGTAGGAAAGAACTTTTAAATATTTAAACTCATAAAAATATAATCAAAATTAAATATGTGGTTTCAAGGAAATCTACTTATTTAATTTCATAATTAAAACCATATCACTATATTATTCCTCTTAGTTTCTCCACAGAATATATAGGGATAAATATAATAGAATTTCACAATTTTTTTTATTAAAGTGCATTACATTAAAGGTATGTGACTGCAAAGGATTACATTGATGGTAAAACTGATTTTGTCCTGAAGGAATACTTAAATTAAAATGGTTAAAATAATTTCTTCTGAATGGTTATGAAATTTGGTGAACATTTCTCCAGATTTTCTTTATTAAAATTTCTAAAAGGATTGGATTGAAATATATATATATATAAGAACCAAATAAGAACCAAAATAATTTGCAATATCACTGGGTTTAGTCAAAAAGGATCCTTCAACTTCAATAAAAGATGGCAATATTTCAGTTTTTCTTCCCATTATTGTATTAAGCATACTCCAAATTTTATTACTATCAGATATAGCCTCTATAATCTTATTTTCATAATAATTTCTTTTTTTTTTTTTGATCTGTTTAATTTGGTAACAAAATTTCTAAATTTTCTATACTTATTCCACAAGGTGCTGCGATGGCTTCAGTCTTTGCTTCATTTCTCAACTTAATGTGGTCCTTGAGTTCTATATCTACCCAAGGAGCAGCAATAGTTCTCACAGTAATTCGTCTCAAAGGCGCATATTTATCCATGATTGGCATTATTAAACTAGTGAAAACCTCTAAGGCTCTATTAGAATCATCTTCAACTAATATCCTTGACCAATCCACATTTCTTACTTCTTCACAATATTCATTTTCATTAAAATATTTAAATATCCTTTTAACAATCATTTTCTGCCCTGATTTGGGAACCTTAGTTTTCCTGTTAATTAAGACTAAATTATGATCACTAAAGCCTACCGGCAGAGAAATTGCTTTTGAACATAAGTCTGCGGCATTTGTAAAAATGAGATCAGTACATGTGGCTATCTTTGTACCATCAGATCTATAAGACACTCTAGTTGATTTGTTAACAACTTGTGATAGATTACAGATCTCTGCTAATGAAAGCAACTTATTTTTTAACGAACAGTTTTTCAGATGCCAATCAATATTCAAATCACCCAAAAAATATATTTCGTCTTTTGTATCGCAAACTTTATCTAACATAGTACAAATCGTATCTAAATAGACAATGGGTACATTAGGTGGTCTGTACTTGTAACCACAAGGCTTCTACACCCACACAACTAAAATCATTTCTGATTTTTGCAGGTATATGATGTGTATATATATATATATTTATTTATTTACACACACACACACACACACACAGTATATTCATGTGTGTGTGTGTGTGTGTAAATAAATAAATTCTCAAATATTCTTTCAAGAAGAGAAAACAGCCTGTCCATCCTCTTCCTACTCTCCTTGCCTCTGCAGTCCCATGTCTTTTTTAATCAAGTCCAAAAACTAGTCCTAATGTAGAGCAAATAAAGCATGCCTCTTTAACAACAAGAGTCACCTTGCAAACTTAACAAAAAGTGTCGGCTAAATGAATAAATGTAAATGTAGTGCAAGCTTAACGTTACAAAATATGACACAACAGGATATGATTACGAAATACTTGAGAAATCATATTTCTGGATACTCAAATTTGGTTAAAACCTTTGATTGCATGACAGCACTTCAAAAACACATAAAAGTGAAACTCTTCCATTTATTTAAAATAGGCTACACAAGTGAGACAGACTAGAACAACTATTACAAATAGGTCGTTGTCTTACGCTGGCGGAGTTTTTCGCCCCTGTAAAGAAATGGTCATTTTCAGACCGCAATTGAATAAATTGAGCTGTCTGCTCCTTGTTCCCTGAAAAAATTATTATACAATTAGTTTCATCATCTGAATAACTAAATGCATTCTTGCTAAAGTCCCAAAGCTTTCAAAATGAATGTAAATTACTGGATGAGAATTTCTGACACCATTTATGACTGTGCAGCCCATTCTCACCCCCAAGGCGTCACTTAACTGACGCCTTGGGAAGCATTTGGACATGCTTCAATATCTGACGCTTTAGGCGCCCTTTAGCGTCAGTTATATGACGCCCTAGGATCGCGTGTACCCTACCCCCACCCCACACCTAACCGCGTCCTCTAACTGACGCTTTCCTTTAGCGTCAGTTAGATGACGCCGTAGGATCGCGTCATGTAAGTGACGCTAAAGGGCGCCTAAAACGTCAAATATTGAAGCATGGTCAAAGGTGACGCCTTGGGGTGAGAATGCGTTGGACTGTGTGATGTGTAGCAGGACATCTCACGATCCCCCCCTTCCGGCAAGGACCGAACATTGTTTACACACACACACAAACACAAGCTGTGTCCGAGCTTCAAACAGATCTCCTTAGAGCCCTCTCCAAAACCCACCAGACACCCCCTAAACAGACATTCCTTCAGTGAAATCTGTAACTTCAATAATTCTGAAAAGGATCGATATATTCCCATGCATATGTGACCCCTGTGTCGTGTCTTCTGTCGGATAATAATCTTTCGGAGCCCGTCAGGTTTGTGGTAACAGCGGGTTTATTCCACATCTGCATTCATGACATGGACAACAGTGTTGGATAATCTCATATAATTATTCAACTCTACCTTGTTCATTTCCACCGAAAAGCAAATGGACTTAGCTGAATTGTTTCTTTGGTAATTTACGTCAAAGACCTTTAAATCTTTGTTTGTTCCGATCCCAAGCTACAAGCTTTAAAAGCATAAAAATACTTTAACTAACGTTAAGCCGGCTATCTATGTAAAACAGGAAGGTTATATTCATGGCCAGAAATTCCTGTCTCTGAAATTATTTCTGTATGAGAATTGATAATGATTTTCTCAACAAAAAATGAGTGTCAAAAATGTCAATTTTATTTTGTGGCAAAAAAACCCCAAAAAACTCAAAAGCCAAAACAAAGCCAGCCGACGCGAATCCAGCCACGCCGTGATGAAGCTCTGTTGGATGGTAATGGAAACAGCCCAGGATCATTCACAACGACTTTATTCGACTATTCCTTTTCTTCCTTGTTGGCCTGAAACGAGACTTCAAGAGATTTCCACGACGCATGCGCGAGAATTGCGATCTCCTCCAACTACTTCAGTTCAGTTCTCGCGCATGCGTCGTAGAAATCTCTTAAACTCTCCTCTCAGGCCAACAAGGAAGAAAAGGAATAGTCGAATAAAGTCGTTATTTTTGTTTGTTTTTTCGCACAAAAAGTATTCTCGTCGCTTGATAAACTTATAGTTGAGCCACTGCAGTCACATGGAATATTTAAACATTTTCTTCATTGACTTTCTGGGCCATCAAGTGTCATTCCCTTAGGAGCCAATGTGGTAGTTATACAGCTCTCAAATTTAATCAAAAATATCTTCATTTGTGTTCCTAAGACGAACGAAGGTTTTACGGGGTTGGTACAGCATGGGGGTGAGTAATTAATGACTTAATTTTCATTTTTGGGTGAACTAACCCTTTAACATGATTTTATAGAACTGGCTTCTTGTAATAAACACACTGGAATAAAGTATGTATAAATAATTTAAACAATATATAATTGCGTTCAGTAATACCTGACACTGATATTACAGTGGCCAGTCTACAGTTTACATGATCTCGCTCTTCTTGTTGATTTAAATTTTTTTAAATTTTTTCTTCACCGGGAATAATTGGCATTCAACAAGCAGAAAACGGACACACTAGCCAGAGCTTCGGCAGTAGTGCACGTGGTCCAAAACACACAAGGAAAAGCGTTGTGGAAAAATATTATCAGCAATCACAGACATTGGCATTCTGACGTGATTAGATTTGTTAGAGGACTGTTGAGTTCTGACAAAAAAGGTAATTTTTTTATCTGCAATATTGACAGAGGTTGTGTGAGAAAAACACAGATTTGTCAGATTCAGACGGGTGTGAGGTTTACTAATGTTGGTTATTTTTTTATAACAATAAAACTGTCAAATTTGCAACTGTCTATTAGCAAACAAAGAGCAATTAACATTTTACTTTTATTATGCCATAACAATGCAAGCAGTGCAAGGAGGGCTGCCTTATCAGGATGTGCTTAAAGTGTCAGAGCTTCAATAAGACTCCTCAACAGACATTGCACTGCTCATACCACAATGGCAACAGCAAAGTCCCACCGAGTCTTCTCTTGGAAAAGTCGAAAAGTCCTTGCACACTCAGTCTGAAATTCTCCCATAACGTTTTCACGTTAAAAAAATAAATACAACCTCGCGTTGTGTTAATCATGTTTACTGCCTACGAAACTTCCGTCCATCATAAATTGAGATCGGGTTAAATTTTCAGCGTTTTCAGCATTTTGAGAGGCGTTTTGACACAAACGAACGCCAAAATCCTGCTCAGGATTGATTGGTTCACGGATATTTATGGTCTTCTTTTTAATATGTGGCTCCAGTATCGCTAGCAAAGCATCAAACTGAGCAACTGACATCCTAAAGTAAACTTCGCTCAGGATAATCCCGCAGCTTCTCGATAAGGAGGTGGAACTCTACTTCCTCTCTATGCAATCTCAGGATTGGATGGACCCATTATTTCCTCTTTCTTTTTCTCTTTTTAAAAAGGAAGAGGACAACAAAATAATCCTCACTGCTTGAAGACTCCATTTTGTATTAACTTGATTTTTTCACAACAGACTAATTAAAGGGTTAGTTCACCCAAAAATGAAAATTAAGTCATTAATTACTCACCCCCATGCTGTACCAACCCCGTAAGACCTTCGTTCATCTTTGGAACACAAATTAAGATATTTTTGATTAAATTTGAGAGCTGTATAACTACCACATTGGCTCCTAAGGGACTGCCTCTTGACGGCCCAGAAAGTCAATGAAGAAAATGTTTAAATATCCCAAGTGACTACCGTGGCTCAACTATATGTTTATCAAGCGACGCGAATACTTTTTGTGCGAAAAAACAAACAAAAATAACGAGTTTATTCGACTATTTCTTTTCTTCCTTGTGGACCAGAAACGAGATTTCCTTAGATTTCCACGACGCATGCGCGAGAATTGCGATCTGCTTACACTGCTTACACTACTTCAGATCGCAATTCTCGCGCATGCGTCGTGGAAATCTAAGGAAATCTCGTTTCTGGCCCACAAGGAAGAAAAGAAATAGTCGAATAAACTCGTTATTTTTGTTTGTTTGTTTGTTTTTTACCCTTTCTGGGCCGTCAAGAGGCAGTCCCTTAGGCAGTCTATGTGGTAGTTATACAGCTCTCAAATTTAATCAAAAATATCTTCATTTGTGTTCCTAAGATGAACGAAGGTCTTACGGGGTTGGTACAGCATGGGGGTGAGTAATTAATGACTTAATTTTCATTTTTGGGTGAACTAACCCTTTAAGAAGGCAATCCTATCTCCTTCCAGAATCGACTGCCAGTAATTTTTCACACAGATGCTCCTCCTCCATCACTTCTACCCTTAGATAGGTAAAGGCTTGAGCCTACCAGCTGCCAGTTTGTATGAAGTCACCAACAGAAATTACATCTTCAATCAAAGAATAAGAATCATCGGACCCTGTAGCCATTCTGGAGTATTGCAGCACAATAGAGACTAACTTCTTGCCTTGTGGGCTTGTCATACACCTTGATGCCCCCGGGTCAGGGTCGTCACCTAATGATGTGCGCAGATAGCAAACTGACATCGAAACAACGTTGATCTGACATTGTTTTGCTCATCGAATTAACGTTGAACCAACGTCAGACGCGTCATTCTTTCAAAACTAACGGAAAATCAACTTGAAATCAACGCGTTGTCTCAACGTTATGAAAGCAAACCAATTTTCGATTTTCATTTAGCTTTGAAGAATGCCGCGTCTGACGTTGGTTCAACGTTAATTCGACGAGCAAAATCAACGTTGTTTCGATGTCATGAGAGACGTCGTTTCCACATTGATTCAATGTCAGTTTGCTGTCTGGGTGGTGTTTGACCGAACTGAAAGACCGCCTTGTGCAATAAAATGGCCTGCTTGAAATAAAATGCCTGAATTTAAAAAGCTATGTTGATTGTAGCTATCTAAAACTGCACACCATGGAACTAAAATACTGGCAGGTCTAAGACTAGCTCTTGATTACAGGAATGTAGCGGTGTGGTTTTGTTGACGACATGGTAATTCAGTGAATATACAGAGACAATGGAGTGGCCTGAATAATTGGAGAGAAAGGAGATTACTTCTGTTTCTATTTTTACATGTAAGCAGACGTAGAGGCATTACAGTCTAGTTTTACAGTAACGTTTTAATTGTTAACTCTATATGTAAATACCTTGGGAGTGATTGTTATAAAAAAATACAACATTTGTAAAATAAAATTTGTTACAAAGTTACAAGATCATTTAAGGCATTTTACACTTTACAAACGTCTACACAGGTTGAGTAAAAGGTAAACTGTCTCTTTAAATTCAGGGGTGTTCATACCTGCTACAGGAGAGCTACTGTCCCACAGAGTGTAGCTGTAACCTCAAACAAACAAACCTCAACCAGCAAACCACCAAATTATGGTGTTTAGTGTGCTTGCTTGGGGTTGGAACTGTTGTCTGCATGACAGTCGCACTCCAGGAGCAGGGCTGAACACCCCTGCTTTTAATTTAAAGGACAAGTTTGCTGATTTTCAACTAGCTTTGCATTGTTAGAATGTCGAAAATATATGTAAATGAACAATGATAATCTTTCTCCATTTCAGCTGTACTGAGATATGCCTGTCAATTTGTCAGTAAAACCCTGCCGGATGACACTATGTGGAGCTTTGCTGACAAAGAAAGACTTTGGTTTCACTCATCTTGAAGTCAGATGGGGATGTCTGGGGTACTGGGCATCTTGGTCGATGGGCTCAAACATTTTCTCTCTGTGTGGGTAGTGTATAGTCATTCCACACAAAACGAGAAGGGACAGTTCCCTTTTTAAGTTTTCTTAGTGTCCTAGTAGTCAAAACAAAATCATCTCGTTGGAAATGTACACTACACACTCTAGTGTTTTTTGTAGGAGTAAAGTTGTCCCTGCGAATGCTGGCTACCCACTGAGCCCGAACTTCTGAGTCAATCGGGAATGCATGAAAGCTTATCACAGCGTTATAACGAGATGAATTAGCACACTGGGGTACACAGCAATGTAGCGATGATCTTCTCTGCTGACGCTGATAGATTAGTTTGTTCTTTTTTACATTTAACCCGGTCATATTCGCTCTCTGCTCCTCTTTCCTCACAGTGTTATTGCGATCAGAAGTAAGCATGCACACACTTGCGTCCGGGAACTTTATGCATGCCATCTTGTGCACCGAGCCCATAAACGCCATCTTTGTTTGTTCCTCAGTATCTTCTTGTTTCACTCTGAATCTTTCTTCAATCTTCATGTCTTCCCTCTCCTCTTTAATAAGCGCCATCTTTGTTTGATCCTCGGTATCTTCTTGTTTCACTCTGAATCTTTCTTCAATCTTCATGTCTTCACTCTCCTCTTTAATAAGCGCCATCTTTGTTTGATCCTCAGTATCTTCTTGTTTTACTCTGAATATTTCTTCAATCTTCATGTCTTCCCTCTCCTCTTTAATAAGCGCCATCTTTGTTTGTTCCTCGGTATCTTCTTGTTTCACTCTGAATGTGTCTTTAATCTTAATTTCTTCACTCTCCTCTTTAATAAACGCCATCTTTATAATAGTGTGTCACAGGATCTCAGCTGCTTCACCAGTTTTTCTGTGTGTTTGGACAATAAAATGAGAATAATTACCAGAAAGAAAAATAAATCCACACTTAATATCTGTGTGTCTCATTCAGCTCTTGTTCAGTAGTTCAGTTCACCTGTTTGTCAGTAAGAGTGAGAGTTTTAAGTGGCCTTAAACCTGATTAGCTCTAAAGAAATAGCATATTATTAAAAAAAAAAAAGCAAATTTTAAAGATATTTCATATTTAGTTGCTTATAATTTATATTTAAAGGATTTGATTCATTTAACTTGATTAAGTTTCTCTCATCACTACATCCCAGAGACCAAATTTGATCAATTTCATGATAAACTGATTCACGATATAGGGAGCAAAATATGACAAACAAAAGGCTATTACTCGTTTATGGATGTGCTTTACTGACAAACACTGACCATCATTAATGTTATTATGTACAGCATTACATTCAATAATGTCACAGTTCTCTATATTGTCTGAACAGTTAAAGTATTGTCCCGAATATAAGATGATGGGTTTTTTTCCTCTTCTTGGAAATACATCTAAAAAATGGGGTTGTCTTATAGTTGGGGTTTAAACTTTTACGTCAATAATACACCCGAAGCAATAGGGAGTGCCTAAAAACGAGTGTTTCTACACAGAAGTGATAAACGCAATGGAGTCATCAAACAATTCATTAAGCAGCTATGAATTACAATTGTGTCAGAGTTTAATGATAGAAGATGGCATGCCCAAAAAGACAGTCTTAAAAAGTCAAAAGACAGTCAAAGAAAAGCTTACCGCGGACGGACCTAAAAGCGGCCGCTTCAAAGAAACTCACTGGCAAGTTAGTCAGTACGTTACCGGAAAAAAAAAAAAAAAGAAATGAGGGAAAATAAGAGACATGAGCTGAAGCCACTGGATATCGCCACAGAGCTGAACATGGCTACTTACTGACACACTTGCCTGTCAATATCCTCGAAGCGGATTTGATGCACCGTAAGAATTAGCGCTTACCCTACGACTTCAGGGAGAAACTGCTGTCTTTTCAGCGCTATGAGATCGAAGGAAAAAACATTAATATCCCTTGGATCAGATTAGCAATGCGGATCAAACACTTGTGTGTGTTTTTTTTTTTTACATGCCTACATGTCACTGTACATAATAGAGGTGTGCAAACTGTCACAGTGAAATCTACTAAATGAGAACTAGCTATGCAATAAAGTTTTCATTTCTGAATGTGATTGTTGTTGATAAATTTCACCATACTTTAAATACAAACATTTACAATTTCAATACGAAAATATGCTAAATATGAAACGAAAATTATTTTCAAATAAAGTATTTTCTTTAAAAGAACAGATTTGGTCTTCAAAAATCATTTATCATTTTGCAAAAGGTACATCTTACAAAAAGAGCGTCATCTTTTATTCATATATTCAGAGTTGTCTTATATTCGGAACAATATACTGCCTTAATTTTTTAAGTTGTGATTACAAGCTCATTGCATTCAAACTTTGTCTTGAGAAGAGTGTTCATGTCAAGTTTTTCATAATTTCAATAACACATGAAGGCAGCATTAGCCACGTTAAGTACAAACCTTTCCTTAGCCGAATTGATACACCGGAGCGTGGCGCAGCCTTATGATGTCATATCATCAGGCCAAAATAAAAGTCATTTCCACACACTAAAATCATAGACATTTTCATATAGAAACCACATAGAAATAATATAGAAAACACTTTAAAATAATATTAAAAACATCAAAACCATTTCACAGATCCCAAAATAAATCGATAACACTGAGCATTTTTAAAAGATTAATTACCTGCTCTTAATTAATAATACCACCAACTACAGAGCATTTGTAATATTCTCTGTGAAGGATCATGTTCTACATATTACAAGGATTAGAAAGACCTTTTGAGTAATTTGTAGATCAAAATTATACATTTGAGGGATTAAAAAGATTAATTTTGTCTGTCTGAAATGAACACTTAAATTAAAATGGTTTAATAATTTCTTGTAAATGGTCGTGAAATCTGATTAACTTTTTAACTTTCCTCAGATTATCTTTATTAAACTTAGTGTTGTGTTGAAATGTGACTAATATAAATAAGTTTTATATTAAACGTGCAAATGTACTTTTCTGATAGAAACAAACATAATTGTAGTCTCTGTAATAATAGATAAAAACTAAAAAGTAACAAATCTGTCTTCTATAAGGATTTGATGGAAATGAACATATGGTCTGTTTTTTTTATCTTATTGGTAATATTCTTTTATAAAAGCAATTTTTAACATTATTTTTTTTTTGCAGTATTAAGAAATAATGTTCACTAATTAAAACCTGTTCAGTTTAATCAATTTTTTAATAAAATATGATATTGCATATTTAGTTGTTACTCCTCATCTATCCTTATTAAGAGTGAATGGTGTTCAGTTTCCAGAAGATTCAATAACCAGTTTACTAGAAACAATAATAACATACCTACAAAACTCAGGGTGAAGTGAAGATCAGCGACTCAGTGAATCTTCAGCAGGATTCTTCATTGAGATAGTACTGTCACGCTGCAGTCATCAAGTCTGACTAAAGCAGTGAAACTTGGGAGTTTTATAGTCATTTTAGGAGGCTAAAAGTATGCAAAGCATACTGCTCTAATCCAATCAGCATGACTATAGCACTCATTATCAGAGATTAGGGAAAGTCACACCTTCAGGTTTTGCGTTCACACTTAAATCAGGTGTTGATGATCATGAATGATGAGCACTGAATTAAATGAATGTGGCAAAAGAGCAAGAGCATCACAGACAAAAGGTGAAAAGTCTCACTTACAATGACTTTACATTTGAGTTCACACACAAACACACACACCTACAGCAAAAGAGATTTATTTAAATATTTTAAATGACATTTATCTTGTGCTGACTTTCTAAGGCTCACTTAATTTGAACCAAAATAATTGTGCAGTAATGGTATTGAAACAACATATTATGTTTTCTTTACACGTCCAATCATACATATAGTTGTCAAGAATGTTTTTGAAGTGGATTAATAAATCTATTGATGTGCCTTTGTTGGAAAGTAAACATACTATTTGGAGAACACACAAAAAAATATTTTACAGTAAACTACATAAATTCAATGTTCATTATGGCAAACTTATCAAGACCCAACCGCTTTTCAAACATTTAAGTCACCTCAAGATAAATCTTAGTTCATTGTATGTTGTTCATTGTAAATAATTACCACGAAGTAAAATGTGATTTTTATCAGAAAAACTTCCCTTGTGAAAAACATGTGCTTAATTGTATTGAAAGCATACCTTTTGTGTGCTTCGACTCGTAAAAATATACTTTTTGAAAAGCGCACTTGGAGATAATATAATTCAAATTAAAGGGCACTTAAGTGTACTTAAAGGGAATGCACTTTAATGACAATAT
Source organism: Pimephales promelas (assembly GCF_988280905.1). Taxonomy (NCBI): domain Eukaryota; kingdom Metazoa; phylum Chordata; class Actinopteri; order Cypriniformes; family Leuciscidae; genus Pimephales; species Pimephales promelas. Next base: position 24,795,556 of record NC_142792.1, on the reverse strand, counting down.
TTCTTAACACGCTTAAGTGCACTTTTTACAAATTCACATTGTAATAATATCTAATTAAGCTTAACTTAAAGTAAGTACTTTTTAATGACAATTTTTCTAAACACTCTTACATGCACTTTTTAAAAATGCATTTTGTAATAACGTGTAATTAAGTTTTACTTAGGTCCTTCCCGACTTCCTCTTGTGAAACATGTATTTCACAAAGAAAATTAATTTAACATTTAATTTAATTTTGAAGAATAATATCGATCTGCCTTTTTGAATTAATTGATTATGATGATTTAACATTTAACATTACCTTACAATTGGTAAAATTGCGTGAAAATCAGTCTGGTATTCAGTGAGATGATTCATTAAATGTGCTGACAGCTCATATCACCTGCTATACAGATTACACTGAGCAGAGCGAATGACCGGTTTAAGATGGCGGCCCCAATGGCTCGTCCATGCCAATAGGAATCGGTCGATAGGGCGTCTATCTATATGATGTATATGATGTAATGAACTAGTTTTACAACAAAATGAAACATCATTGAACTTACTTAAGCTGGACTCTGACATTATTTTCTTCTGGAAACAAACTTTGTTGCATCATTTTTATTGTAAAAAGCACTGTATAAATAAATGTGACTTTACTTCACAAAGAATTTGAGACAAAAACTAAACAAAGAAGTATGAAATCCTTTAACTTCTCATTACACAGACACATATAATTTTTGAGGAAAACTCCAACCTTTTAGGACACAAATTTTCTTTGTGAATGAATAATGTATCATAAATAAATAAATGTTTTTCCTTAAAATACAGGGTTCATAAGTCATTGCCCCCCTATGTTAAATTCCCATAGAGTCGGGCAGATTTTTATTTTTAAAAGCCAGTAATTTCATGGATCCAGGATAATATGCATCCTGATAAAGTTCCCTAGGCCTTTGGGATTAAAATATCCCCACATCATCACACACCATTCACCACACCTAGAGATTGGCATGGGGTACTTTCCATAAGATCATCTTTCAATGCAAATCAAACCAGCTATTAGGCTAACTGAAGTAAAACTATGCCAATCTCAAGGCATGGTGGAAGGTGTGTGATGATGTGGGTCTATTTTAATTCCAAAGGCCAAGGGAACTTTATCAGGATGCATATTATCCTGGATCCATGAAATAACTGGCTTTTAAAAATAAAAATCTGCCTGACTCTATGGGAATTTAACACAGGGGTGTCCTGACTTATGCACCCTGTATTTTAAGGAAAAACATTTATTTATTTATGATACATTATAAATTCACAAAGAAAATTGGTGTCCTTAAAGGTTGGAGTTTTCCTCATTTTTCTAATTAAGGCATTAAGATCAACATCCAAAAGATGATTTTTTTATTCCTCTTTTTAGGCAACTTTAGCATGGGGGTCAAAACTTATTCACTCCACTGTGTGTATATATATATACAGTATTTGGAATTAAGTAGGCTAACATTTGATCTTATTCATTTACTTTAGGTTGTACCTTGCAGTCATGCATTACAATGAAAATGCAGACCATGAGATATATATACGTATATATATATATATATATATATATATATATATATATATATATATATATACTGTATATAATTTCTTTTACTTACATTTGATCTTATTCATTTACTTTAGGTTGTACCTTGCAGTCATACATTACAATGAAAATGCAGACCATTAGCAGGCAACAACATCAGCAGGACAAGCTATGTACAGGGTCGATTTCCCAAAGTCAAGGGTGAATACACTGCCACTTTAAACAGCACCTTTAGATGGTATGTTATAAAATGAATTTTATTTAAACACATCTACAAATACACTTTACACATAGTGACACATTTGAGATGTTCTAAAGGGGCAGGTTGTATATCAAAATGAATGAATATAATATAAATTTCTTCTGTATGCTATGCTTTACAGAAAATGTGAATGAACTGATGAAGCTCGTCTTTGAACAGGTGTTTGCAGAACCCACACCATTTGCAGGAACTCAGTTTGAAAAACCTTTAACGGAGGAAGATATTGTCCACCATGTCTCAAGCTTTAGTCAAGGGGTGGTCGAAATCCAACAAACTGTCCATCCGGATCAGGAAACTCCTGCTGAATCCGGAGCACAACACAGGATGGAAGAACAACCCTGATTTTCCGTCCTAAATAGCCCCAGCACCAGCTGACGAAGCTTCGTTGGGCGACAGAACGGTACCGCCTGTAAAGAGAGTGGTGGACACAATTAACATGCAAGATAAAACAGTAAAAAATATGTACATATATTAAATTATTTGAGATACAATTAATTTTTTCTAATATTTTGAAGAAAAGCATTCATGTCTTAATTAGTTTTTTTGCAGTGGTGTCATGAAATTAAATTTATATTGGTTTACAAAATAAAGTAATAAAATTGTATAAAAAGACTTACGCTTCTTCTGTTCTACGCTTCAAATTTCCATAATCAGCTTTGTAAATGTTTAAAATGTTCTGCAGGGTGTAAGGATTCAAACAGTTCGGTTCGAAGCCTGGGTGGTGTGTGATGCATTTCAGAGGCCCTGAAACCTGATTCATTCGTCTTAAAACCTAAGGAAGACAAGCCACCAACTATTTATAATACTGTCAAAATTACAAGAGTAAAAGCAACTCATTTCAACTCATCAAATGACATCTTTCTTTAACCCTTGTGCATCGTTATGGACATTTGTGTCTTTTTTAGTTTAGTTTAGTGAACATTTTGCCTGTGCACAACTTTTGCACTAGGTACACCCAGGACCTTAAAGTATTAGTTCACTTTTGAAAAAACGTTTGCTGATAATTTACTCACCCCCATGTCATCCAAGATGTCCATGTCTTTCTTTCCTCAGTCGAAAAGAAATTAAGGTTTTTGATGAAAACATTCCAGGATTTTTCTCCATATAATGGACTTCAATGGGAACCAGACGGTCCAAGGTCCAAAAGACTGTTAATAACAGTTTCAGATGCAGCTTCAAATGTCTTTAAACGACACCAGACGATGAATAAGGGTCTTATCATGCGAAACGATCTGTTATTTCAAAACTTATTCCAAAAATGTAACTTTTCTAAGGACAAATGCTAGCATTGCTCCATTCTGTGAGGCGAGTTTGTAACGTCACGTAATACGTAATTACCTTCAAAAGGTCACGGGCGACGTAGCTAGAAGTACAGAGTCAAAGTGTTTACAAGTTGAACGCATAGGTTGAACGTGCAAACTAACTCAAACGCCGTTTACAAAAAAGGAATTAAAAGGTAAAACAACGATGTCGGACGATTTTGATTCTGTACTTCCGGCTACGTCGTCCGTGACCTTTTGAACGTAATTACGTATTACGCGACGTTGCAAACGCGCCTCACAGAATAGAGCAAGGCTAGCATTTGTCCTTAGAAAAGTTACATTTTTGGAATAAGCTTTGAAATAACCGATCGTTTCGCATGATAAGACCCTTATTCATCGTCTGGTGTCGTTTAAAGACATTTGAAGCTGCATCTGAAACTGTTATTAACCGTCTTTTGGACCTTGAACCGTCTGGTTCCCATTGAAGTCCATAATATGGAGGAAAATCCTGGAATGTTTTCATCAAAAACCTTAATTTCTTTTAGGTTCCCATTCCCTGCATTATATGACTGACAGACAACACCAGTTTGACAGAAAAATATCAAAATTGAAAATACTGGGGAAACAAAGACACCTACATTTTGGATGCCCTTGAGGTAAGATAAAACATATCAAAAATTAATTTCAAAGTCAACTATCTCTTTAAGGACAAAAATGTTCCCATTAAAATGGCAATATTTAATACCATGTTTTCATTCGAGCAAGTCACGCGGACAACAATCTGAACATCCCACGAGTAGATCATCCCTTGAGTACATCTAGAGCAATTAACGCGACGCGAATATACCCTTTGCTTTTGGTGTGAATACATTTTCAAAATACTGTTCATTAATCATTTCAGAAACGTAAACCTTTATTCTTAACCTTTGGGAATTTAAAATTTCAAACCTGAAGTGTTATTGGGAGTTATTACACAACTTTTGAACTTTTGTGACTTAAAAAAAGTCCTCCTTCTCTATCCATTTAATGGCTCGTTTCCACCGAGTACAGTACAGTACGGGTCGGTAAACCATGATCCGGCTTACCAACAGTACCCTTACATGATAGGCGTGGTGTTTGCCGGAAAGAAGCGATCGACGTCATTTTCACGCGAAGAAAGCGAGGTAGTAAACAACAATGGATGACAGACAGCAGATCTTGTTCTTGCTTCTCGGCATGTTTGTCACAAGAAACAAACGCTGGCATTAGGCGTTTCTCAATACCAAGTAACTTACACAAAGCCGAGTCAGCCAGGATGACTCCAGAGGACGCGAGTCCAGTAATCCTGCTAATGGACCAGCGTGTTCTTGAATGCGCCACTCAGCTCGCTCTGCTACTCTGGTTATCTCAGGGTACATTTTAGGCAACAATTAAACGAAATATGTTATAAAACACCACTCTGCTTCTTTTCGATTTCATTTAAATACATTTTAAACATTATAAGCACAAAGAATGTGGTTCGACGCATAGCCTATTGTAAAGTAAAAGGTACAAAAAGATATACAGTAAAGCTTTAATAACATAAAGCAAACAATTCAGTTAAATACACAAATTCAGCGCTCAAATATATGAAACTTCACTTAGCCTTCTGCCAAAACTATTGGCCAGGGAACGAATTATAGATTCATGAGACCAAAGATCACCTGTTGGGTTTATACAAGACGAATTAGATCTCATGTTTAACCACTACAGAGACGTCAGAGTCAGCGGCAAGCATCAGAACGACTAGCCGAGGAAAGGCTGTTCCAGGCGGGGGACACGAGCGCGAGCGTCCGGTGATCGCTTGGAATGGATCTCATTATCAATCAAATTATCATTAATCTATAAATAAACCACAGATTTCAGCTTTAAAAACTATATTCTCGCCTGAAAACTCTTAAAACTACATTTTGTGACACAATAACAGTAGTATTATTTCAACTATATATTAAAAAAATGGCGCTTCTAATGCCCTTGTAGCACGCACAAGTGACGATACTCTGTCAACCAATCACCGTTCTGCAGTGAGTCTAGCTCCACCTTTTAGTACCCTTTCACTGTGCTAGGTACCCCAACGGAAGGGTACCCAAAAAGTGGTACGGTACGGTTTGGCTTTTTGCTACCATTCACAACTTTTGACAGTGCAAATGCAAATAATTGCTTACCGAACCGAACTGTACCGTACCGCTTAGTGGAAACGAGCCATATCTCTTTTTCCTTGTTTTCTCCAGTGCATAGTGAACAAAAGAACACACTATAATATGTAAATGAACAGCTCTGGAGAGAGGATGGATGATTTAAAGTGTTGCCTAATGTTCAAGTTCAGATTGTGTGTATTGTGAGATTGATTTGTTTTGCAGATTCGCATGAAACAGTTAGTGTATGCATGAGTCACTAAGGCAGGATTTCTCAAATTTTAGCTTTTAGATTTCAAAGTTCTCAGGATACAAACAATTAACTGAACTTTTCATCTGTCATGTGAAACTGGGTCATGTGGAAAGTGACCATGTCACTTGAAGTGTCTTTGCATGAAGTTTTACTTTAGGGCAGTGCAAATAAGGTGTGGCCCCTTTAAGATCTGTGCGCTCCTTGTTGAACTGTCGGCAGTATTGTATTGTATGTGCCGTGTGCCTCAAACACCCCTTTTACGGTCTATGCGACCACCCTATGTATGCGGGTAATTCCAGTTTGATGCTAATTTTTATCTTATTTTGTTTATTAAGTAACGAATACACGAGTTCGATTTGGGAATAAAGTGCGAGTTGTGAGATGCCAATCGTCTCCGTGAGTCTGTCTGGCCTCTGCATGCAATAACTTCAGTTGTGTGCTATCCCTATTCTTCCTGAAGCAACATGTTAACTGTAGCCTACTTCAGTTTCTGTGCGGGGACACCGCCTTCACCTGCCATCATGTCTATCGGGTTAAACTTTCCGCGACTGCACAACTGGGCTATAGGTTGCCAGGTTGAGGAGACAAACGGGTTGAAATTGTACATGGTCTGTGGATTGTCTGAATATAATGCATTTAATCAAATCTGGCAACTGGTCAACATTCATATTGGCTCGATTATTAAAATGGTGAATCTATTTTTCTTTTGTTGCTTGAATATTAAGGAGACAGACCGCATTAGTTTATTACCCACTGTCACTTTAAGACATCAGATCATGTCCAATGACATACGGATCCAATTGCACTGATGCACATCCGATACACTCACAACTGTTTAAGACATAACCGACAGTTTACTCGAATACTCTCCAAAACGGACATTTAAACAAAATGTTGTGTATTTGTCCATTCAAACACGAAAGAGCGCTCAATTCAGTCCTTGCGTGCTGTGTATTGTGCATGGCTGCACGCTTCATGTACATCTACCCGCGGGGTAGATCAGCACGTTACAGTACAAATGTGCACATCTACAACAAACGCAGGGCATCAGTTCTGACTGGATCGCTACTAGGGTTGGGTATCGAGAATCGAGTATCGATTGGAACCGGGACTAACTTTTCATTTTTCCCGGAATCGTTCAAAAGTTAAAATTTCGATTCCTAGTTTCGATATTCACAGTCCGCCGAGCGGAAGAAGAAACCGCTGAACAACACCAACGAAGAAGCGTCTACCGGAAGTGTTGGCATAACCGCGCGAGTCGAACATGAGTAGCTTACGTCGGCGATCCAAGGTGTGGCTTCACTTTTCTAAAAATAACGAAATCTCTGCAAAATGCAAAATTTGTGACAGAAGGAGTATTTCCTTCAGAAAGACCGTTGGTTAGCAAGGTTAGCTAAACTGTTTTGACCCTGCCTCTTAAAAGAATCGGAATCGAGAATCGTTGGGAACCGGAATCAAAACAAGAAATCAGAATCGGAATCAGAATCGTTCAAATTCAAACGATACCCAACCCTAATCGCTACCCAGATCATCACTATCTAACATTTCCATCTAGTTTTTATTCATTGACGAAAATGTCAATATATTTTTTATTTAGTTATCGTCTCGTTTTCGTCGGTGAAAAAATGTCAATGGCGAATCATTTTCGTCATTATTTTCATCAATGAAATTAACACTGGTCTGGGATCATCACTTGTCAAGTTCTGAAAGCATGGTTCAAGTCATGTTCCTCCTCATTCGCTCATTCATTGTAGACATTTTAGCCTAGCAATATAGCTTATAGATAACGTAAGTAATCTCTATAATATTATAGATAACTGTAGTCTGGTTTTATTTGCTTATTTCTGATCAACAAATAATCTAGAAATTATTATGTGCAAACACCGCTACTGAGGTGACCGGATGGACCTTTCTGTTGACAGTTGGGAGAGATCACAATAAACCACAGGATATTTACCCAAAAAAATAATGCAAAATTCAGTGTGGTCAATACGACCGTCTATGGCCGAAATAGTTAAAAATGTTCTTGTTTAATTTGTTTTGCCTTACGTTTACACAACTTAGTTTATATGAAAAGAATTTTATATGAAAATACGGACTTTTAGGAAAAGTCAGGTACCAGAAGGATTTTATTATTTTTTTCAACAAAGTTATTGTAGATATAAAATTCAAAACGGTCAAAATGAGGGACAGAGTACACAGCTTTATTACTTGAGTAAAAGTACAGATAACCCTTGCTAAATTTTACTCAAGTACAAGTAAAAGTACTACAATCAGATCTCTACTTAAGTAAAAGTACTGAAGTACTTGTTTTTAAAAGTACTTGAGTATCAAGAGTACATTTTCTAAATATTGCATTACAACTGCCACAGTGCTTACATTTCTTGTACAGAAACGTCCTAAATGGAGTTATGAAAAATGTTAATGTCAGTACCTTGGAGAATGTAAAAGGAATTGAGTGTAAAAATCAAGTCATATTCATCTTTTTACCATGTTGCTTTATTTAACTTTTAAGAAAATTTCTGAAAATTCAGAAAATTGAAATAGTCTGGGGAGGTGGAGCCACGGGTTGGCACATTCCCTGGATAGACCTGCTGCGTCTTCATCCATTGTTTTGTCCATGGTTTCGTCTCTTATCTAAATCTGACCGAGTTGACTTTGGCGCAAAACAGAAGGTGATTGCTGATAGGCTGTCCCAATCAGTGGCGCTTGCACAATCCAATCACGTTTGAGAGGGAAACAACAAATTGAGGGTTTCCGAGATTTTTCTTCTTTCCATTTTTTTTTTTTTTTTTTAGAAGTAGTTACTTTTTACTTACGGTTATGGATAGAAATGTAGTGAGTACAATATTCTCAAATGTACTTAAGTATAGTCACGAGTACTCCCCAAAAATGATACTCAAGTAAAGTACAGATCCTTCAAAATTGTACTTAAGTATTGTACTCTAGTAAATGTACTCTGTTACTGTCCGGCTCTGCCGTTATGACCATTCTAGTGTTATAAATTGACACACAAGGGTTAAATTATGTGTATGTGTTCGTGTGTGAACATTTTCCAAATAGAAGATTGGTTTAAATACACACACACACACACACACACATATATATATACTGTATACACATACATTTGTTTTTATGTAGTAATTGATTTATTGCAGTACCTTTGGTATTTCCACGCAGCAGACATTTTCAACTCCAATGGGCATCCGATTACAGTTTTCACATCTGCACCTAAATAAACCACAAAAATAAACCAGTTTGTTTTTAAACTGTATTTTATGTTATCTCTTCAGGCAGTGGCGTGCACAGCCCTCCTCAGGGGCAGGAAGGACCAAAAAGGGCAACAACAAAAAGAGTTCCTTTTTCTATCCTTTCTTTCATTCCTTGGCATTTTAGGAAAAGATGTTGATACAAGAAGAATGCATAACACATCAAACGAAAATGGGGATACAATGATAATATTGCCAAATATTATTTACTTTACCAAACAAAACAGTGAGAATCAAGTTTTCACTTTCAAGAATATTTTTGGTGATGTTGAAAAATGTATGTTTTGTGCATAAAAGTGTTAGCTATCATGAAATCAGTCACACTTTACAATAAGGTTTCATTGATTCAGTTTGATAACTTGAACTTTGCGTCTACCCCATTTATTAATCTTAGTTCAAATTAATTTCAGCATTTACTCAAAACATTGATAACATTAGTTAATGCACTGACTGACATAACATGAACAAACAATTAACAGTTGTATTATTATTAAATAAGATTAACAAATGTGTTGCTCATGGTTAGTTTAAATGGATAATAAACAAATTAACCTTATAGTAAAGTGTTACTATGAAATCAAATATATAAATTCCTTATAATTTAGAGTTGGACTTAAGATTTCATATAGATGTAGGACATGAAGTCATTGCAGTAAAGAAGATAAATTAAACAGTTATAATAATACATCTTAAAAGGTAAGTGATAACTTACCACTGTGAAACGTTCTGCTGAAGTCGCGCTAGGAAAGGTTCCGATTCATCCTGTTGGTCATCAGCATCAGGATCCGACTCAGGCTCAAACTGATATGGTTTAAATACTGATGACATAATTATTAATGTATTAGTATAATTGACATTATAATTGCTTTGTAAGCTAAAGCACACAATTATGGAAAGGGGGCATTACGAACTGAATCAGCTGGCCAATCAGAGCACACTGCGCTTTTTGGAAGGAGAGGCTTTGTAGAAGTTTGCATTTTAGAAAGAGGAGCTACAATAATGTACAGTATAGGGGCTTTCGCACCGGGTAGTTCTAGGAACTAGCCACCAGGGTGCATCCTCAAGAACTAATGGTTCCCTTAGGAACGTTTTCCTGGTTGCATTCGCACCGCCAGGTTATTAGATAGCGCTGTTATACATAGAAAGTAGACCGTATATGATAAGGTATTAGCGCATGCCTTGTTGATATCCAGGGATGATAGCTGGGATAATTTGAAAGCAGAAATACATAATCATGTTTCTCTTGGTTCCCTCAAAGTCATGTTGGATTTTCTACACAGTGTATTGGTTAAGATATGGAAGCTTGTTTCCGCCACTGAATAAAAAATAATTGCGACTTTTTATCTCACAATTAAAGTCGAAATTGATATACTCGAGATATAAAGTCAAAATTGGGTGATATAAAGTCAGAATTGCGAGATATAAAGTCAGAATTGGGTTATAAAGTCAGAATTGATATAAAGATATATTGATATAGAGATATAAAGTCAGAATTGGGTGACATAAAATCAGAATTGGGTGATATAAAGCCAGACTTGCGAGATATAAAGTCAGAATTGGGTGACATAAAATCAGAATTGGGTGATTTAAAGTCAGAATTGGGTAATATAAAGTCAGAATTGGGTAATATAAAGTCAGAATTGGGTAATATAAAGTCAGAATTGCAAGATATAAAGTCAGAATTGCAAGATATAAAGTCAGAATTGCGAGATATAAAGTCAGAATTGCGAGATATAAAGTCAGAATTGCGAGATATAAAGTCAGAATTGTGAGATATAAAGTCAGAATTGATATAAAGATATATTGATATAGAGATATAAAGTCAGAATTGTGAGATATAAAGTCAGAATTGGGTGACATAAAATCAGAATTGGGTGATATAAAGTCAGAATTGAGTCAGAATTGCAAGATATAAAGTCAGAATTGCGAGATATAAAGTCAGAATTGCGAGATATAAAGTCAGAATTGGATGACAAAATCAGAATTGGGTGATATAAAGTCAGAATTGCAAGATATAAAGTCAGAATTGCGAGATATAAAGTCACAATTGGGTGACATAAAATCAGAATTGGGTGATATAAAGTCAGAATTGAGTCAGAATTGCAAGATATAAAGTCAGAATTGCGAGATATAAAGTCACAATTGGGTGACATAAAATCAGAATTGGGTGATATAAAGTCAGAATTGAGTCAGAATTGCAAGATATAAAGTCAGAATTGCAAGATATAAAGTCAGAATTGCGAGATATAAAGTCACAATTGGGTTATAAAGTCAGAATTGATATAAAGATATATTGATATAGAGATATAAAGTCAGAATTGTGAGATATAAAATCAGAATTGGGTGATATAAAGTCAGAATTGAGTCAGAATTGCAAGATATAAAGTCAGAATTGAGTCAGAATTGCAAGATATAAAGTCAGAATTGCGAGATATAAAGTCAGAATTGCGAGATATAAAGTCAGAATTGGGTGATATAAAGTCAGAATTGATATAAAGATATATTGATATAGAGATATAAAGTCAGAATTGTGAGATATAAAGTCAGAATTGGGTGACATAAAATCAGAATTGGGTGATATAAAGTCAGAATTGAGTCAGAATTGCAAGATATAAAGTCAGAATTGCGAGATATAAAGTCAGAATTGGATGACAAAATCAGAATTGGGTGATATAAAGTCAGAATTGCGAGATATAAAGTCAGAATTGGGTGACATAAAATCAGAATTGGGTGATATAAAGTCAGAATTGAGTCAGAATTGCAAGATATAAAGTCAGAATTGCAAGATATAAAGTCAGAATTGCGAGATATAAAGTCACAATTGGGTTATAAAGTCAGAATTGATATAAAGATATATTGATATAGAGATATAAAGTCAGAATTGTGAGATATAAAATCAGAATTGGGTGATATAAAGTCAGAATTGAGTCAGAATTGCAAGATATAAAGTCAGAATTGAGTCAGAATTGCAAGATATAAAGTCAGAATTGCGAGATATAAAGTCAGAATTGCGAGATATAAAGTCAGAATTGCGAGATATAAAGTCAGAATTGCAAGATATAAAGTCAGAATTGCAAGATATAAAGTCAGAATTGCGAGATATAAAGTCAGAATTGCGAGATATAAAGTCAGAATTGCGAGATATAAAGTCAGAATTGCGAGATATAAAGTCAGAATTGCAAGATATAAAGTCAGAATTGCAAGATATAAAGTCAGAATTGGGTGATATAAAGTCAGAATTGGGTGATATAAAGTCAGAATTGCAAGATATAAAGTCAGAATTGAGTCAGAATTGCGAGATATAAAGTCAGAATTGCGAGATATAAAGTCAGAATTGCAAGATATAAAGTCAGAATTGCAAGATATAAAGTCAGAATTGCGAGATATAAAGTCAGAATTGCGAGATATAAAGTCAGAATTGCGAGATATAAAGTCAGAATTGCGAGATATAAAGTCAGAATTGCAAGATATAAAGTCAGAATTGCAAGATATAAAGTCAGAATTGCGAGATATAAAGTCAGAATTGCGAGATATAAAGTCAGAATTGCGAGATATAAAGTCAGAATTGCGAGATATAAAGTCACAATTGCGAGATATAAAGTCAGAATTGCGAGATATAAAGTCAGAATTGCAAGATATAAAGTCAGAATTGCAAGATATAAAGTCAGAATTGCGAGATATAAAGTCAGAATTGCGAGATATAAAGTCAGAATTGCGAGATATAAAGTCAGAATTGCGAGATATAAAGTCAGAATTGCAAGATATAAAGTCAGAATTGCAAGATATAAAGTCAGAATTGCGAGATATAAAGTCACAATTGGGTTATAAAGTCAGAATTGATATAAAGATATATTGATATAGAGATATAAAGTCAGAATTGATATAAAGATATATTGATATAGAGATATAAAGTCAGAATTGATATAAAGATATATTGATATAAAGTCAGAATTGGGTGATATAAAGTCACAATTGCAAGATATAAAGTCAGAATTGCAAGATATAAAGTCAGAATTGCAAGATATAAAGTCAGAATTGGGTGATATAAAGTCAGAATTGCAAGATATAAAGTCAGAATTGCGAGATATAAAGTCAGAATTGCGAGATATAAAGTCAGAATTGCGAGACATAAAGTCAGAATTGGGTAATATAAAGTCAGAATTGCGAGATATAAAGCCAGAATTGCGAGATATAAAGTCAGAATTGCGAGATATAAAGTCAGAATTGCAAGATATAAAGTCACAATTGCAAGATATAAAGTCACAATTCGGAGAAAAAAAAGACAGAAGCGCGACTTTTTATCTCACAATTCTGACTTTTTTTTCCACACAATTGGCTTTATGCACAGCTGTACTACTTCCTGAACTTAAGCCAGCTCCTTTGTTTCCTGTCTGCCATTATTGGGCAAATTGATTAATTCAGGTGTGCCTGACCTCAGTAGTCACGGCAACAATAATCAGACACACCTGAATTAATCAAGTTTGGCCAATAATGGCAGACAGGAAACAAGGAGCTGGCTTAAGTTCAGGAAGTAGAGCTGTGCATAAAGCCAATTGCGAGTTTACATCTCGCAATCCTGACTTTATAACACATAATTGTGAGTTTATATGTAGAAATTCTGACATCTTTTCTCAGAATTGTGAGATATAAACTCGCAATTGCGACTTATCAGGCCAATTCTAAGGGGAAAAAAAATACTAACTTTTTTCCCCCTCAGAATAGTTAAAATCTCACAATTCTGACTTTATATCACGCAATTCTGACTTTATATCTCGCAATTCTGACTTTATATCTCGCAATTCTGACTTTATATCTCGCAATTCTGACTTTATATCAATATATCCTTATATCAATTCTGACTTTATAACCCAATTCTGACTTTATATCATGCAATTCTGACTTTATATCTCGAAATTTCTGACTTTATATCTCGCAATTCGGACTTTACATCTTGCAATTCTGAGAAATTAATTCAGAATTGCGAGATGTAAACTCGCAATTGTGAGAAAAAAAGTCGGAATTGCAAGATAAAAAGTCGCAATTAACTTTTTTATTTTTCATTCTGTGGCGGAAACAAGCTTCCATATTAAGAGGCCCATCTATCACAGTTTTCCATGTTCGCAGACGCAGAGTTAATTATTGGAGTCAATATATATAATACTGTTTCCACAGCTTTTTTAAAATGGCAGGTGCTGCTGTTTCGCACGCATTCGAAAAAATGTCGAAACTTCTAATGTTACTCAAAATATTTGTTTTAAGCTTCTTCTGTATTATTCTTTCCTAAATCGATGTCTGACTCCATGTCATAATATGTAGGCTATGTTCAATTCTGAAGCATTAGTATTTGACTGATCATGAGATCTCAATGTCTGTCCACATGAGGGACCCGCTCAATATCAAAATAAAAACACTTTAACTAGGACACTCATATGACACTCTTCAAAAGGTATTATTTATTTTATTTTTAGAGGAGGATACTTTAATGGGGTTCAAATTACCGAGTTCAGCTTTGAGAATGAAACCAACCTGTTTGTCCCACAGTGAATGCTTCTTCAATCATCATGTCTTCACTTTCCTCTTTAGTAAATGTTTGTTCTTTAGTTTCTTCTTGTTTCACAGTGAATGCTTCTATCTTCGTTTCTTCACTCTCCTCTTTAATAAACCCCATCTTTGTCTGATCCTCGGTGTCTTCTTGTTTCACAATGAATGCTTCTATGTTCATTTCTTCACTCTCCACTTTAATGAATGTCATCCTGGTTTGTTCCTCAGTTTCTTCTGGGTTCACACTGCACACTTCTTCAATCTTGATTTCTGCACTCTCCTCTTTAACAAATGCCATATTTATAATAGTGTATCTCGTGGATCTGTGTCGCTTCAATTTGTCCTGTTTGAGATGAGAATAATTAACAGCAAGAAAAATTAATCCAAACTAAATCTCTGGGTCTCAATCAGAGGGATTACCCCCAGCAGTACAAATGATTACAGTATTATATATTTTTGCTTTGAATCCAATAAACCTCTGTTGTGTTTGTACTGTAGTGTTTTGCATCAATATACACTTTGTTCAATGATTCCTCTGTGTATTCTCTCTACTACTGCAGTACTTTTACAGAGATGTATATTTTACTGTACATGTAGTACCATAATGAAACTTGTATCATCTATTTTGTTCTACAATATTTAATGATAGTACAAACAATGACTCAGTGAAACTATCGGTTGCTTGTGTGTTGGTATAGTTATGTTTCAATGGTGTTTCACAGTAAATTTGTTTTTTTTTTTAACCAATGATTGTGCTAGTGCAAGATTTCTTTAAAGATGTGAATGCACAATACAATGTTTTGAACATTAGACAGCCTGTGTTACAAGTGATAACCGTTTGAGTTTTGAAAAATGACATCAAGGTTCAGAAAACATAGCAAAGAGATTGTAAAAACTGTAATAATAGAACACAAATTATACATAAAAGTTTAAACTTGGTACGATTATATTATAGTTAGATTACCTACTTACTGTATCTACCGGTCAGCATGCGGTGATTCGAGCTATTTGAATCAATGATTCGTTTCGTATTGAATATGATTCAATTGACTCGGAGTATCAAAAAGATCCATTATCCCGTGATAACTTTCTCCATTGAACGAATTTGTTTTACGATAATTTGATTCACGATATACGGCGCTTTTTTTTATTACTCATGTGTGGATGCACTTAACTCACCAAATAAACGTTAATTAATTACAGATAAACAATGCGATGGTACATTTAATGCAGAATACATTATTTGTAATAATTATAAAAATCGACTGAACGAATTGTATCGATTCAAACACGTGAAATGCTTAAAAACACAAACCTTTCTTCAGAGGGATGATCACAACGCTTGCGGCGCAGACTTATGACATCACACAGTCAGACCCAAAATAGAAGTCCCGTTCACACGTTGCTGTCTAAAATATCAAAATTCAAAGAAAAGTACATGCAAAACACACACATAGTAAAAAAAATAAGAAATAAGGTATTTATATTATTCAATCCTTAAGAAATGAAAATACATGTTGTCTAGTGCACTAAACGAGTTTGTATCACGTCTCATATGTAAGATGCAAAATAAGTCATGTTTAGGTGCAGAAACAATTTTTACCAGGGGTTGGTAACTTCTTTTTCAGTGACAAGACATATTAAAATTGATGTTTAGATGCATTTTTCTAAACTGCCATAGCAAAAACTATAATTATTATATAAAAACAATGTTTTTTTAATAAATTAAAACCATTATTAGGGCCACAGACAAAATGAACTGATGGAGTTAATCGGAGAAGAAGACATGTGGTTTCAGAGAGAGACAGAGAAAGAAGAGAGCAGGGAGAGGATTAGACAGACTCTTCTCTCTACTTGAGTGATTTTTTTAGAAATATATTAAATGAAACAAAATTGAGTCTTTGTTAAAATGCATTGTTTTATTTACAGAAAAACAGAGTTCGAGAACACGGAAAAACAATAACACAAAATTAAAATTGACAGTAACAGGAAAAAAATGAGCCACCACAGATCCTGGAATCCTCCATAATGTATGCACTGTGTTCATGGGTATAACGTGAGCAACACACGACTATTATAACCAAATCACATTTATTTTCATATTGAATATCACAAGATACATTTATTATTCAATCTAGCACTTTCAAATATGACAACTTATACTAAATAATAATACATTTATAGTTTATAAATATAACATATATAAAAACTCATTAATGTGTTAAATACTGTATATTAATATAATTAAAGTGTCATCAGTGTTTGATGACATTTCACCCGAATGAATAAATTTTGTCCAATGAAGTGAACACAGAATTCAGAGAAGACAACGCAAGCGACACATTATGACTGAAGATGTGTGCCGCACAGTGTGCGGCTGATGCTCCTTTGGTTATGAACAGCTAGTGCAAACGTGCGTGTATGTGTGTGTGTTCCATGAGTGCGCACGCAGTTTCGCTTGTCGCCAGAGGGGGCGTAGTTCCGCAAAAACTCAGATACTTGAGTTTTGCACCTTTAACAAATGAAAGTGATTTTCTGTCTAAAAGACAAAACTGTATGTTTGGTTGCAGAAAACATTTATACCAGATATAACAGTATTAATTTTTTTTTCCGTAATATTAAAAATGTGGATAATAAAGTTAATTTGAGTAAACAAATATCTGAAAATAGATAAAAAGGATCTTCAAAAAAATCTGTAGAAGATACATTAAAGAGGCTATTAAAATACCATCTATAAATTTAATTCAGTCGATACCAAAAATTATTGATAAAAAGTTTTATTCAAATTAATATTGAGTATTTCATATATTTTTGATCAACGGTCAGTTGTATAAGTTGCTGCTTATGTAGGATGATTCAAATCACTCACTAATGAGTGAACTCTGACAAGATTTTCACTTGCTGAACAACAGAAACCTTCAGTTTTCTCAACAACAACAAAAAAATATCACATTTTAATGGGACTTCACAGGAGTCTTAAGGGAGATTCTTCTGTAGATCTTCTAGACAAGGAGCTGAAAACTATCCCAAAATAAATGACCATATCAGAAATAAACATATCTGAAATTGTATTATTTATTTATTGATATATAATAAAGATGCAAACACTCTAGACAGAACTTTTCACAAACACTTTCTGTTGAAAATAGAGCCTAGAAAAACACTGCTGACAGTTTGACAGATACAGATAGATTTAGTGATGGTTAATTTGTCTACGCTCATTTGTATATGTATATGATCCTATGTATTATATATCATCCTCAATTTCATACATCAAATCAAATTAATAACTAATATGCGGATTATAAATATCTAACATTGTGTATATATAGTATACAGTGCCAATATGTACCTCAATAGCATTTAGTTTTTCCCAGAATTAAGCCCTCAGAGCAGAAGTGCACAAACGTTTTACAACTGACTTGAGGTCCGTGGGCAGAGAGTAAAAGTTTCATTATATCAAACTATTATATTAAACCTTAAGTGGTTTAAGGACAAGTTCGACATTTTTACATTTTTAAAGTCCAGTTTTAAGATCGTTTCTTATTAAATAGAACGGTTAAGATTGAAATTTGGACACATGCTGCTGGCCCGAGAATTTTTTTGTAATTTTTTTTTTAGGTTTTCACTAAATTAATTGCAATAGCAAAAAAAATGTTTGCGACTGCTATGTAATGGCCTTAACCTACACTGTTTATTTATCAGTGTTAATGATATTCTTACAATTTATGTGTATCTATAAGGCCCCGTCCACACTACTGCGTTTTCGTTTAAAAACGGAGAATTAAAACGAAAACGATCTCCGTCCACACTAGCGTTTTACCTGCGTATTAGAATTTATCTCCGTCCACACTAAAACGACTGAAATTGTGGATCACGTGACCATTCACCAACACTGGGCATGCGCGCGCCGGTGTAAACAGTGGTTGGCGAATCAGGGAAAGATACGTCATGACTGATGACACCCAATCATAGAGCCGAGCGTGAGCCTCTGCGTCATCGTTTGTAAACTCCTCCGTTTTGTCTCGTCCACACTACAACGCCCTCAGGAGATTCAAAACGCAGCTGCAGCGTTTCTAAACTTCTCTGTTTTAGGTCTTCGTTTTTCCCGTTTTAGTGTGGACGGGAGGTGCAAACGTAGCAAAAGGTCTCTGTTTTTAAACGAAAACGCAGTAGTGTGGACGGGGCCTAAGGCAAAGTGTGTGTGAACCATTTTTGAGCAATAAATGTGCCATATTTTAATGACCACATAAAAATGTTGGTCACATGGCCAAACCAGTTGAGAACCACTGCTCTACAGTTTATTTAGCAAGGAGAGGCCACAAGACAAACTGCTTTGGATTGTTTATTGCACCAAATTCATTTTAAAGGAAACATAAGGAATCAACAAAGAATCAACTGTGCTGATTGCTGATAAAAAAAAATCCTAACCTTGACCACTATTTTAAAATTAAAAAATGATGTCAGGAAGTTCAGATCCCAGATAGCAAACTGACATTGAATCAACGTGGAAATATGACATAGAAACAACGTTGATCTGACATTGTTTTGCTCATCGAATTAACGTTGAACCAACGTCAGACGCGTCATTCTTTCAAAACTAACGGAAAATCAACTTGAAATCAAGGCGTTGTTTCAACGTTATGAAAGCAAACCAATTTTCGATTTTCATTTAGCTTTGAAGAATGCCGCGTCTGACGTTGGTTCAACGTTAATTCGATGAGCAAAATCAACATTGTTTCAATGTCATGAGAGACGTCGTTTCCACGTTGATTCAATGTCTATCTGGGATACGACAACAATAAATAAAAAAATGACTTGACTAAATAACCAAGAAAAATAACCAAGAAAAGAAATGAAATAACCAAGAAACAATGAATGCAATGTTCATTTCTTAACCCTGGTCCATGAGGAAGCACAACACATTTTGAAAGTGTCCTCTGTCTGACAGGTCCTGGTAGTTTCTCATGAACTGAATCGGGAGTTTGTGCAGGGAGAAAGGAGCAGGGTCAAGAAACACTTTATTTATGATCTCGGTTACATCACGGCAGGACAGAAGTTCAACTATATTTTGATTCAGAGGCATCAATATATGCAATTGAGAAGGGATGTAACGATACCTTCATTTTACGATTCGATACATATCACGATACTGAACTCACGATACGATATTATTGCGATACTGCCAAAACATATGATAAAAGATTATCAAAAAAAATGCAAAATTTATATAAAATTTGTGGGTGTAAATTAATAGGCTTGGACTTGGTGCGGGTAACCCAATGCACAGGACAATGGTGACACCAGAATAACAATAATCATGATTCTCAAACTGAAAATACAGAATAATTTAGACGAATATGCTTGCCCTCTGACACTGACTAGATATATTTAATATAATGTCGGCCACTTTTTAGACATTTGGCATTATCAGGACCCACAAATATTCCCTCATTTCATTATTATACATTATAATCAACATTATATACAGCAGTTTAATGTAGTACTGACACTAAAACTCTGAAAACTTGAATTTTTTTATCAGTTATTATTATTTTGGGTGAACCATCCACGATACATATTGTTGCATTTTTATATAGCGATATATCGCGATATATTGTTATACCCCTAGAATTGAGTGATGCCTCAACATAGTTGAAATTATAGGACGTCTACCGCAAACGCTCAATATTCGAAACTATAGCAAAGATGACGGTAAGGTGGGGCCAGAGGATTACACATGTAATAAAAATAAAACAAAATAAAAAGAGTTGAAGGATGCAAATAATATAAGTGGTCATGAAGGTAGACAAACAGACATGGCCCACATTCAGCTGCGCTCAATTTGACACAGATACGCGTTTTAACAAATAATACTAACAGGATGTCACATTTGCATATGTGGCTGTAACGCCGGTTTCACACTGCACTGTAAATTAGACGTGTATCACGTATTTCAACAATCCAAAGGATTTGTTTTTCTCTTTTGTAAAACGCTTTTCATGGAGATAAGTGCTAATATGTAAAACTATGCAGTTCATATATAATAATAAATATAATTCAGGTATCGATAAATGGGCGTGTGCTGCTCCCACTCTCCATACACACAGAGTGAAACCGGCGTAAGTGTGAATGGCAAATAGGGATGGGACGATAACCGGTTTCGCGATAAACCACGATAAAATATACTGACGGTTAGTATTATCGTTTAAAATGTAATTATCATTAAAACCGTGTTTGATTATCGCGATTAATAACTCACTGTAAATCCTGTCGGCCAGTCTGACGCAGCCGCGCGCTGCACGCAATGTTTACTATTCGAGAAGGAATGGCGGAAGGCAGTGACCGTGCTTGGGAGATTCAGCCTTTTAAGAGGACCAAATCTGGAGTGTGGTCATAGTTAGGCTTTTACAAAAGTCCTGAGGGAAACTTTATCGAGGATGGTCACCCTGTCTGCAGACCAAAAAGTCACAGTCCAAAAGAAACACTTAAAATCTGCCGAGTCGTCTTCTTGTGTAACCATCACCCGCTGTTGTATAGTGAACACAAGGCAAGTTAACTTTGACTTCAATACCGAAACTAGGTCTGGGAAACAATTGGCCACGAAATGTTGTTTTGAGTTTAAACATTTTATGTCACTCACTTGAAATAGATGTGAAGCTTCCACGAAGAAAATTTAGCAGCAAGTGTCTTTGAGCCGACGAACGAACGTCTTCAAATAAGATTATTATTAAGAGTGACGTTTTAAGGGATAGCAATGTATAGATGCATAACGTATTACACCGATTTTATTTTTACCACATAATTACGGGGACATATTGACTTGATAATGAGTTCAGCTAATGTTTTAAATCTTACCCGTTTATGAATTCATTTAGTAAAACAATCGTCCAGACAAGATGATCACACACCAATATTATCAAACTCTGTAAACAATAAATCAACTCTGATTTCATTTTCACAACAATCAAAAACTGGAGACGCAAGACGGCCGGCAAGTTGTATTTGAATTAAACGAGCGCGTGTCCGCTGTGATATTGATGTGCGCGGTGTGTGTAATAATGCGTTGCTATTAACGACGGGCATTATAAAGAAGGAAATGCCATAGAATAGAATCTTGCTTAAAAAAAAAACTGCATAGAGCTGCTTGTTTATTTGTTGTTTGTTGATTTTCATTCATAAAACTTGTTGAAATGTTTTCAGTGTGAGCATCAGTTCTTTTTGAACACTTTATATTTATATTTTATATTTTTACACTATATATTTTGAACACTTTATATCTAAATTTAAGAAAACCGTGATAATATTGATAATCGCGATAATTGTGGACACTATAATCGTGATATGAAATTTTCATACCGTCCCATCCCTAATGGCAAAACAAAGTTTTTATTACACTGATCACAA
Source organism: Pimephales promelas (assembly GCF_988280905.1). Taxonomy (NCBI): domain Eukaryota; kingdom Metazoa; phylum Chordata; class Actinopteri; order Cypriniformes; family Leuciscidae; genus Pimephales; species Pimephales promelas. Next base: position 24,773,854 of record NC_142792.1, on the reverse strand, counting down.
TTGAATTGTCTGAATTGACTGAACCTCGTCACACCAAGGAACACTGCATTTTCCTTCCGGAGTGAGTTTGCAAATGACGTTTCAGGATTGTGTGATATGTGAAACTCTTCTCACACTGAAGACACTTGAAAGGCCTCTCTCGAGTGTGAACTCTCATGTGAATGTTAAGGTTTCCTTTAACTGTGAAACTCTTCCCACAGTGAGAGCAGGTGAAAGGCTTCTCTCCGGTGTGAATTCTCACATGGTCTTCGCGGTTTGCTTTCTTTGCGAAACACTTTCCACAGTGATGGCACATGAAAGGCTTCCCTCTGATGTGAGTTTTTACATGCCTCCTAAGTCGCTTTCTGTCTGTGAAACCTTTTCCACATTGATGACATACACAACATTTCTCCCTCGAGTGAATACTTGAGTGCTGATTAAGGTTATCTTTACATCTGAAACTCTTTCCACACTGACATACGAACGGTTTCTCTCCGGTGTGAATAGTCATGTGAGTCTTAAAACTTTCTTTTCGTGAGAAGCTCTTGCCACAGAGATCGCATAAGTAGGGACTCACTCCAGTGTGATGTCTCATATGGGTATTAAGGTTTTTTTTGTGTGTGAAACTCTTTACACAATGAGGGCATTTGAATGGTTTCTCTCCATTGTGAATTCTCATGTGAGTCTTAAGATTTCCCTTTAGCGAGAAACTCTTCTCACACTGAAGACACGTGAAAGGCTTCTCTCCAGTGTGAGTTCTCATGTGGGCATTAAGGTATTTGTTCTGTGTAAAACTCTTTGCACACTGAGGGCAACTGTGAATCTTCTTTCTGCTGTGAATTCTCATGTGCCTGTTTAGATTTGCCTTTTGATTGAAACTTTTTCCACACTGTTGGCAGGTGTAAAGGCTCTCTCCCGGGTTAAATTTTTCTTCCAAATCATTCAGTTCTTGACACTCCTCTTTCAGCAGCCTCAGGTCTATAGCAGAAATAGACAAAATTAACCAGTGTTTAAATGGCACAAAGCAAGAGACATAATGAAAAGCTAGATCCTTTATTTCCATAGGACATGCCCCAAATACTAAAAAAAAATTAAAGCACCTGTAGCGCGTCGGGGTGTGAGGCGGCCGCGTTGCATATTCTGCGGCTCAGCCGGTGCGGCTGTGAATTTGGTTCGCTGCTTCGTTAAAGGTCACTTTCTGTTGCCAGCAGGTGGCGCTATGACTTAGGGTGAATGTGGGCATGTAGATTTGTTCAGGGCGGGACTCTTGTCAAATGTGTCAAATTTCATTCAGATCTGGGCATTTACAGCCAAGTTATTACAACTTCCTGTTTCATGGCGAATCATCGACGCCACGGACATGCCCATCGATGAAAATGCGCAGATAGCACAACTTTACATCGTCAATGCCTTTAGAAGGCACAGCAGAAATTTGAAGTCGATCCGACTAAATCCCTAGGAGGAGTTCGTTAAAGTACGGAGTGTGTAAATCGTCCCAAAATGGGCGCCAAATTCAAAATGGCGGACTTCCTGTCGAGTTTAGGGTATGGGTTCTTGAGGCTTTTTTGTGTGTCTTGATATGATACACGTCCCCACCAAATTTCGTGTTTGTAGGTTGAACGTGGACGAGGGGCTAATTTTTTCCAATTTTCTAGGTGGCGCTAGGGAGCCATTTTGCCACGCCCATCCGCGAAACCCACAAAATACTAAATTTTTCACCAGTCCTGACATGCGTACCAAATTTGGTGAGTTTTTGAGCATGTTGAGGCCCCGAAAATGGCGCTTACTTTGCAGAAAAAATAAAAAATAAAAAAAAATTTAAAAAAATAACCCTGACAGTTTCAAGAGGGTCCTCGCACTGTTAGTGCTCGGGCCCTAATTAAGAAAAAGGGGTCGAGTCTCTTCAGAAAATTTGGACTAAACAGCTAATTCATCCGTATTAGGTTTACAATCTCTTTATGAACTTTTCGACGTCAAAGTAGTAGATGTGTTGCCGTCAAAGGAGAAATCTCTCTGATTTCATCAAAAAAAAAATCTTAATTTGTGTTTCCAAGATGAAGGAAAGTCTTATGAGTCTGGAACGGCATGAAGGTGAGTAAATGATGACAATTTTAATTTTTGGGTGAACTATCCATTTAAAAAGTCAACAAAAGTCTGAAGTTTAAACTCAACTCTACAACTACGAGACACAAAGAGCTGAATGAGACCAATTAAAACACAGGACGACTGCTACGAAACTAACACAAAAAGCTACATTATGGGCAATGACACTTCAAGGATTCGAGGAATCGAGAAAAAAGATGCCGACGGATTACGACACGTTTGAAGTAGAAGATCTCATAGATGCAACGGACATTTAATACAGCAGTTCTGTCATGAAAACTCCGCCATCTAGTGTTTCATTACAGAACTTTGTATTTCAGAATGCAAACGGCCAGACCAACCCGATCTCACGGCAATTCGTACCAATTTTACGAGGTGTCACTTGTACAAATTCGTACGATTTTTGCTAATTCGTACATCTTTTACAAGTTACCAAATTCGTATGAATTCGTACGAATGACAGACCCCTGACCCCACCCCTAAGCCTACCCATCACATGGGTTTAGACAAATCGTACGAGTGAGGTACGAATTAGTCGTGAGATAGCGTTGGCCAGACTTATCTGATTGCTAATAATATGGCCATGAGTGCTAGTTTCACCAGATATTTTAAAGGGATACTAAACCTCTGGAAAGATGAATGTGTATTTAAAATGGGTCATTTATTTAGAAGAAATGTAAAATATTTTTTTGAATTTGGAGCTTTCTGGACTGAGAAAAGCCAGAAAATGTATTTTTGGCTTATGTGGATGACAGACAACAACTCCCAGAATGCACTTGCTTCACTGCCCTAGGAGGCCACGCCTACCAGTAAAAGAGTGCAGTAGTTAAACAACAAGTCTAGGCGGTAACACTTTAGAATACTGTATCTTACTTACTAAAGAATTAATAAGGAATTATTGACGAACTAATAGGCAATTCTTCATTAACTACTTCTTCACTACTGTTAACTACTAAGGAAGATGTGTTAACTAATCAGTATGTAATATAATTTTATGATTGTGTTAAGTATCAGTTAGTTAATCAATAACTAATGAATTCTGTCATACCTCCTGAAGAACTACTACTAATTATCTATTAATTAAGGTTCAAGAAAAATAACTAAGAAGTAACCCCCATGCTGTACCAACCCCGTAAGACCTTCGTAGGTGGCGGTAATACTCCTAAGCGGTGAGCAGCCGGTAACAAGAAGTAGACGAATGAGAACGTCCTCGTCTCAGTTCTCGCGGATGCGCCCATAAGGAAGTAATGGAATAGTGGAATAAAGTCGTTATTTATGTTTTTTTCGCACAAAAAGTAGTCTCGTCGCTTGATAAACTTATAATTGAGCCGCTGTAGGCACATGGAATATTGAAACCTTTTCTTTAATGACTTTATGGGCCGTCAAGAGCCAGTCCCTTAGGAAGCCAATGGAAGACTGATCTAGCTCTCAGATTCAATCAAAAATATCTTTATTTGTGTTCCGAAGATGAACGAAGGTCTTACGGGGTTGGAACAGCATGGGGGTGAGTAATTAATGACTTAATTTTCATTTTTGGGTGAACTAACCCTTTAAGTTCAGGAAGTAGTGCAGCTGTGCATAAAGCCCATTTTAATCCGTTTACAGTAGTGCGGTAGCAACTTTCTCTTGCGCTGTGTTCAAAGCTTCTAATGTCGGGAGGGGGAAATCAACCTGAAAGTCCTGTAGTCTGAGCTCAGCTTGAGTTAAATTAGGACGTTTCAGTAGGGTTTGATATTACTGGTGCGCATCTTGAGACAAAACAAGTTCATAGATTTGCCAGAGCAAGTTGCTTTCAGGTAAAACAGCTCAAACATGCACTTTATCTGGATTAGGTCTGTGTAAATTTAAGTCTGGATTAGTCCAGGCTTGCCTTGTCTGTGAAACTGGACATTAGTGTTTTATCTGAAAAGTCTAGAGGAGGAGATGCTTCAGCTGAACCAACAAAAACATCAACATCCCCACTGGCTTTATTATTAAGATTTTTCTTTGTAGAAGATTTGAGTTTCTGCAAATTTTTCCTCATTACCCTGTCGGATTTATGTTTGGTATAACAACTAGCTGGAGGTACCCTTATTTAACCCATGACTTGTATAAGAGAATACAATATTAAACAAAATTTTGACATTTTCATTGAGCCCATTTCATTTTACGTTCATAATGCAAAAATCGTATCATATTCTAATATTATGTTTAATTTAATAAATCAATGCGACACGTCATTCATTTCTATAGAGTTTGACGTTTTATTAAGCATCAAATGACAGAGTTCAGCTTTGAGAATGAGACCAACCTGTTTGTTCCTCAGTGTCCTCTTGTTTTATGCTGAATGTTTCTTCAATCCTTATTTCTGCACTCTCCTCCTTAATAAACGCCATCTTTATATTAGTGTCACATGGATCTCAGTCGAGTGAGGAGTTTTTCTGTATGTTTGGACAAATTGTCATGATTAAGATGAGAATAATTAACTTAAATTAAAGTAAAATAAATCCAAACTAAATATCTGGGTGCGTCTCACTCGGCTCTAGTTCAGGTAAAGATAAAGGATAAAGGACATTATACAAACACCTCATAGTTACTTGTGAGTTATATTTGTTATTAAATTATTTGAAGATCTCATTTAAAACGTCAGTGTCATCACACTTATGTAACTGTCTGTTAGTGCTGTTGTGTTTACACCAATTTGACCGCCATGTGTTCGAGCTTTACGAATCACTGAATAATTTTAGGAAGCAATTGATTCAAATGAGGTGTAGTTTCAAAACTCCCATTTCTCTCAACAACTATTTGCAAGGGACCGAATTCGTTTTTTTTAATTAGTATTATTCACGATAGGGAGCGAAATGTGACCCACCTTTGCACTTTACACACAAAAATAACATTCATCAATGTCAGTTGAAGCATTAGAATGGTACTTTCAATACTAATTAATTCAGTTCACAGTTCTTGTAAAATTATATAAAAAATTTGAAATTGTTTTACACTGATTTCAACTATCTAAATTATTAAAAACACAAACCTTTCTGCAGCCGATTCACAGCCTTCTTTGACAATCTATGATCAAAACACAGCAGCGCGGCGCGGCCTTATGGCGTCATACTTACAACCAAAATAAAAGTCCCCGTTCACACGCCGCTATCTAAACTCAAAAGAGAGCAATTACATTTTTTAATACATAAAACAATAAAACAGATGTCCGAGGTATTCAAAGTTGTATTCTTGATCATTACGATTTTGTCTCAAATGCCAAACAGTATTGTTTGCAGATGTTTGTAAACACTGTATAAAACATTCTTCAGTTCCTGAATGCTTTACAGTGATGAAGCTGTGTACCAAGTTTGCCCTGGTAAAAAAATAACTATGTGCAAAAATTAATTGAGATCAATCGTTTACATAATATATTTAAGTGTGCTGTATATAATTATTTTGTATATATAAATACCTAAGCATGCATGTATTTAAGAATTATTTGTGCTTAAATTTTGTATATATATATATATAAATACATAATGTATATTATATAAATCTAAATATTTTACATATGAATAACACATTTTCTTAAATATATACATGCATGTGTGTATTATACAAAATAATTATACAGCACACACAAATATATTATGTAAACACAGACTTTTATTTTGGATGCGATTATTCGCAATTAATTTTTGCACAGCCCATATATATATATATATATATATATACACATACATATATATACACATATTCATATATATATATATAAATATTGGAATAGAACTAATGGATATCTTGATATGGTATAGTCTTGCTCTTATCTTTATAGAGCTCTAAATTACTAAATTGCTTTGTATTTGTAACACTTTAACATATGAAAATCTTTTTTTCTTTTTACTGTAGATGATACATTATAATGTGATGTAACTAGTGCAAAGCCCATATCTGATCTACTGAATGCCAAAAAATGTTTTAAGAAAGCTTTATGCGTTATGAAAAAACATTATTTTGTAACAGATGAATGCGAATGATGAGACCATGAGATGTTTTGTAGATCTTTGGTTTAATATATATATATATATATTGAATTAGTACATTATTTTTGACATACAATTGTACGTTCTATTATTTATTCATATCTTAGAAAATGAACAAAACATGGGTTCTAGTGAAATGGAGGGAGGACTTATGACATCATCCCTAAAATTGCCAAATGCTGAAAAAAGAGTGGAAAAAAAAAAAAGAAACACTCCAACTTAGTTCCCATCATCTGACGCAGAACCTCCATTCAAGCATTAAGAAATAACTACATCTTTTAAATTGCTATTTTTCCTTTCCATTATGCTTTTTATTTTTAAAGCAGTGACACTGTTGTGCGTCCGTCTTCAGGTCATTCATTTACATTGCATTTACAGACACAGTACAGAAACAATCCCAGATTTTCCGATAAAGTTTAAATGGGCACCACTCAGACAATTATTTTAAATTGAACAAGTTACAAGTAAGGTAATAATTTGTCGTACACATACTCACGTCAGGTTCGCTATCTTTGTGGGGACTCTCCATAGGCGTAATGGTTTTTATACTGTACAAACTGTAAATTCTAATATATTCAGGTTGAAGTCCCCACCGGCATAGAAAAACATCTACACACACACACACACACACACACACACACACACACACACACACACACACACACACACACACACACACACACACACACACACACACAGGTGGTTTATAAAGACTTTTCACAGCTTTCCCTTTGTCATACAGATTAAAAAGAAATATTAAACTGCTCTTTATGGTATGGGGTCAAAAAAAAAAACTGACTGCACAATTAAATTCCTGATTTAAATTATTTTTTTATGAGGACAGGTTACCCTGATTTAGCTGGAGATCACTTACTAGCACAGAAATCATGAAACACGAGCATCATAGTTGTTTAACTTTACCCATGAGTGTACCAGATCTCTTAAGTTTGTTTCAAAACCATTTCAGAAAACAAACCCGAGTTTGTAATGTGAGCGAAGAGCAAAGAGAGAAGAGGAGAAGTGAAATATGGCAGATTTTACTAGTTAACCATCACTAATGCAGTCACAAACCGGTACTGAGCAGTGAGATTAAGTTACATAAAGTAAGTATTTTTCATAATTGAACGCATCGCTGTCTTAATTTATTAATTACATTAAGTAGTTTTGCCTAAAAATTGTATGATTGTTCAAGACTTGGTATTTAGTATCTAGTAAATGTTGATCAATGGGTTTAACTGGACATCACAAACACACATACACACCTGGCGCACACTGTGCGATTTTGGCCGCGATTTGGCAGTCTAAATTAAGCAAATCCTAAAAGTATCCTCTGATCAAATTTTGCCTCCAACGAAATTCAGGAAATTCTTCTCCTATGACTACCATCAAAAATTGCCTTCGTTTTTCAAGACAAGCCATGACCAAAATTAGCGTTCGAGATTTCTTCTTGGCCACCATTTCAATCCCGCGTGCTCACTGTGAACGTACGTGTCATTGATTGATGATGTAAACTCCGGACAAGTTCTTGCGTGTCTGCTTTTAACGCGTCTTGACTGTTGTACAGTCTGACATTAATGAAAACTGAGATCTTACCGTGTAACATGGCTTACAGCGATGATCATGTTCCTCTGACAAGCAATAATCATAAATAACTATTATAAATCGCACCGTGTGCACCCGGCTTACGCTTATGAGGACAATCTGGGTTGAACTGGACATCACTCTATATTTACTCCATAGGAGTACATGTATTCGAGTTAACCATCCTAAACCAAATCAGCGCATCTACATCGAAGAGTGAATTCACAAATGATTGTGCATCTTTTTTGCTGCCACTAAACCAGCAAATTTCTATAAAAACAATGTTTTAACCAAAAAAAGCAAATAAAAAGTGGTCTTTGACACCAAGTAATGTCCTGAGTCAGCCTCTTCTGCTTAAGAAGACTTTAGAGAATTTTACAAAACAAAAGCCACAGACATCAAAAGGCAACACTGATCTCTCTAATTACATTTATTTTTCAACCTCAAACCACGGTTCCTCACGAAATCCCTGATATTCTGGATCGTTCTTTCTCTCAGAACAGTGCTCTCTGCAGTCTTGCAGCGCGCACACTCTGCCGATGTTGCGAGGTGTCCCTTTGAAATGTGGTTTTTGAAATGTTTCATGACAGCATTCACTTCATTTGGGCTCCAGTGCCTTCTCACAATTTTCCTAAATTTGGTGTCTGCAAAACAAACAAACAAACAAATTTATACATACCTTTATACACTTTTTTATGCCCAAAAGTTTAAATACCTCTGCAGTTATTAGTTATCGATAACTCAACATACAGCCATTATTGTCAAAATATATGGCAACAAAAGTGAGTAAACCCAATTAGTGCACCCTACTACAGGGGTTGGACAATGAAACTGAAACACTGGCCAATGTTGGAGGTTTCACATCTATATGCCTGGCGGCCAATCTTCAGAGTGAAGCACGGGTGGATCAGTGATGGTTTGAGCTCCAATATCATGACAATCCTGATTGTATTTGATGGACACGACACTGCCGAGGACTTCCAAACCCTTCTGGAGGATCATGAGCACCTGATGCTCATGATCATGCACCAACACACACAGCAAGACTTGTGACAGAAGGGTTTGATGAAGATGAAAGTGACGTTGAACATCTCCCATGGTCTGACAGTCACCAGATCTGAATATTATTGAGGTGTTTTGGAGGAGCGAGTCCACCAGCATCGTATAGTGACCTGGACACTGTTCTGGAAGAGGAACGGCTCATAATCCCTCTGGTCACTGTGAAGGACTTCTATCTGTCAATTGGTGCTGTATTTGGATGCAAAATGAGGCCCTCACCATTCTAACAAAATATTGTGTTGTAAAACCAGGTGTTTCAGTTTCATTGTCCAACCCCTGTAGTTCAAGGAACTCTTGTAATAAAGTAGCAGTGGCTGTGTTTGAGGATGCACTGAAGTTACAATGTTTATTCATCAGCTCTTAGCGTCACATTCAATTAAAGTTCTCTTATAAAGTATAGGCAAACAAATAAATGAGGAATTTACCAGTATGCGTTCTAATCAAGGAACAATAAAGTTGCAGAAGGAAAGCACAAACAGAAATGTTAAAGGTCCCCTGACATGAAATTTTCACTTTGAGGCCCAGGGGTTCTCAAACTCGATCCTGGAGGGCCACTGTCCTGCAGAGTTTAGCTCCAACCCTGATCAAACACACCTGAGCAAGATAATCAAGGTCTTCAGGATCAGTAGAAACTCACAGGTAGGTGTGTTTGATCAGGGTTGGAGCTAAACTCTGCAGGACAGCGAGTTTGAGAACCCCTGCGCCTAGCCTGTATTTGGTCCCCTCGTATCTAGGATTTTCAATCGGTGTAAAACGAGCTTTGGCTATTTTTCTCTTCTGTGCAGCTCAGACGCGCTGATCTTGAATCTCCTCAGGTTACCTCCCCTTTCTCTGCTTTTCCCGCCCAGAGAATTTGGCTCACCCATGAGAAAACGAGCTAGGAAGTAGTGATGTGTCCTCCCGTATCGGGGCTTCGAAGCGTGTGTCGAGTAATCCGGGATGATTTCTGTGAAGCGCGTTTGGAGGCTTGTGTCGGTGACGTTTGAAGCCTCGCGAGCCGGCTGTACCACGAAGTGGTTCGCGATTTGGCGGTCTATTTGAAATATAAGGGGCAGCAAAATGCAATGGATTCCCCCTCACATTTTGTGGACTTGGGACTTTGTTATCTATTCAAGCTTATTTTTTTTCTCCATGGAACCTGCAAGAAAAAGGAGATTTTCCCCTGTCTGGGAACACTTTGAGCTGATCGCACCGAGTAAGGTATTTACATTGTAATAATAACTAGTGTAATATAAATAAATGCGGCCGGTAACACAAGGTATCCCTTGTTCTAATGTCTTTCTTCTTATTTCTGATATTTTAAAAGGTGAAGTGCTTGTTGTGTCCCAAAGAACTTGGATACAACAACAACACCTCATCTATGCTGAGGCATTATAGAGCCCTGCACCAAAACAAGGAGACCAACCAAGGTGGACCAGGCTCAGGTAAACCATTTTAGGATGCAATGATAAGACAGCATACCAACATAAAATGACATGGTATATTTGTATTAGACAACATTAACTGATACTGTAAATAATTAATTAATCTAATTAATGGATTTTTTTGTCATCAGGAGAGAAGAAGGATGTGGATGAGTGCTTGGTCAATACGGTGATTGAGGATTCCCAGCCTTTCACTATTGTGGAGGACAAAGGGTTCAGAAAGCTTGTTAAAGCTTTGAACCCAACCTATGTTCTCCCCACAAGGAATGAAGATCTTATTGCAATTCAGTTGCTGGGTAGCTTGATCGATTTATTTTCAGACGTTATATATATATATATATATATATATATATATACAGTATATATATATATATATATATATATAAAATAATTATACACAGTGCACCCACATATACTATGTAAACAAAAACTTTTATTTTGGACAGCCCTAGTTAATTTTATTTTCTCTGGAAATGCACCGACACAACTTCCCAAAGTTTTGTATGGTCCAAACATTTTACTGACGACTGTTTCCTCAACTTGATGAAAGTCTGAAAATAAATCGATCAAGCTACCCAGCAACTGAATTGCAATAAGATCTTCATTCTCGGGATCAACAGACTGTCCTCTGCTTGCTCAATGCTCATCACAGCAACATTTTATGTGATGGGAATAGATCTAAATACTTTAAAAACTTGTCAGCCAATCACAGCAGTGGCTGGCTACACTGAATCCCACAGCAGACACGCCCCTTCAAACAGAGCATTCAAATCAGAGGCTAAAATAAGGCTTGGAAAAATGCCTTTTATTTCTAAATTATGACTATTTTTAATCTAAAATACATACTAACATTATGAGGGCAACCCAGGAAACATTATAAAATAATAAAATAACCCCATGTCAGGGGACCTTTAAAATACTGATTCTGCTTGGAGTGAACTGGTGGATTTTTTGTTTTCTTCCCAGTTTTTAAGCCCTGGTAAATACACATTAAAACATGCCATTGGAACTTTGTCTCATCCTGAATCAAGTCTAGGGGTGCACGATTCAGAAAATGTCACGATTCGATACCGATTTTTTGTCTCGAGATTTGATTCAAAATCGATTTTCGATTCAAAAACGATTCTCGATTCAAAAAACGATTCGCAGGTCTACATAAATGTAGTTTACTTTTTCCTATGTGATTGATTGCAGTAGACATAATTTAAAAGAAAAGTTTGATATTACTTTATATGTCTTCATACAAAAATAAAAACTTTTGCAACTAAAAAGTGCGAAGTGCCACGCTTTGACCAGCTTTTAAATACATTTAATTCAAGTTTAAAATAAAACTGGTAACACTTTACAATAAGGTTCATTATTTAACATTAGTTAATGTATTTACTAACATGCACTAACCATGAGCAATACATTTGTTACTGCATTTGTTCATCTTTGTTAATGTTAGTTCATGAAAACACAGCTGTTCATTGTTTGTTCATGTTAGTTTACGGTGCATTAACTAATGTTAACAAGATTTTAATCAAGTATTAGTAAATGTTGAAAATAACATTAACAAAGATTAACAAATGCTGTATATGTGCTATTCATTATTAGTTCATATTAACTAATGTAGTTAACTAATGTTAACTAACGAACCTTATTGTAAAGTGTTACCATAAAACTTAAATAAAAAGCTTTTACATTTAGCTTTAAAGTGCTATAGTCAGATCAAACAAACAATTATGCTAAATGTGGTTTAAAGTCCCCGTGAACCGGAAGTTGCAAACGATTTTTCTCCAGTGCTGTGACGTATTTCCAAGTGAAACGGAATATTGAACAGAGGGCAGGGTTTTACTCTAGCGCTCCTCCTCTCCATCTCTCGCTCATAGCAAACTAACGGTTTGAGGGGAGTGGTTAAGCGTTTCCCCACCCAAACTGTGAAACCTACGTCATCAGAAAAAGAAACCGTTCCAGACCGGAAGTAACTTTTCAGATTTTGATTAAAGATTACCAAGGTAAAACATTTTTTTAATATATATTCACTTGCACGGATTAATTGTTCACCACAAGACTAGTAATATGCACTAACAAAGTAAATAGGTTCAATTTTGATTTCACGGGGACTTTAAGGAGTAGGCCTACTTCAGCTACCAGGTTGACTGTTGAAATGTGAACTCGACTGGGCACATTGAACTTCCTAAAAATATATACTAATTTCATAGAACCCTTGCGAAAATATTTTAAACAGATTTAAAAAAGCCACCGCTACTGGTAACATCTATGGTTAGATTGATTTGTTTACATCCAGTGAGTGAAGTCGTTCATAGGCGCGTAATTTGCGGGTATCTCCAGTTAACTAGCAGAGCATTCATTTAGGACGCTATTAAATAAGAGACCTGTTGTTTTTGAAATCAAGCTGAGCGCTCGTGTCCGCTGCGATCAGTGTCATGGATATACAGTGTTCTCTGTGGCTCGCGCAGTCTTCTCTCGGACGCGCGCTTCAATCTATCGCCGTTGTGGAGACTCCGGTGAAATCACAAAATGAAATGCACACAAACGTGATGAACATATTCGGTTTTGATGAGAGAGAGAAAAAACTATACGAGTGCGGTTTAGAACCCGTCACCTCTGACACGCTTGGCAAAAGATCTACAGAACTCAAACATAAGATCTGCGGATCGATGCATTTATTTACGGGTTGAGCAGAGTGGCTGCACAGTTTGACCAGCGGGCGGCAAGAACTTGCAATGACTATTTATCAGACCGGCCCTCGCAGCCTCGAAACCATAGAAACACTACCGGACCACCGGTAAAAGTCCCAGCTCACCCGATTGCCACTCCGCCCCTGCACGCCATTAAAAAATATAGCCTATGAATCGATTTTTGGAATTCTATGAATCGATTCTGAATCGGTAAAGATTGAATCGCGATTCAAATGTGAATCGATTTTTTTGCACACCCCTAATCAAGTCCATTGCTTTTTTGTTTCAGAAAATGAAAACCATACTTAAACTTGACAACCCAAATACTTTGTTTCAGATCATCAGACACCTGATACACTATACCACTGATGCTCACTGGAGTTAAATTCATTACATACCTCTTACTTCACGGACAGGCTCGGACTCTTTGTCATCTTCATCGCTTATTTCTTCCTCATTTAATTCCAGATCAATTTCATCTATAGAAAAACACCCCGACACATGCATTAGTACGCCTAAACCTCCATTAAGAAATGAGGTATCTCCTTCACCTCAAAAACATCTGGGTAACACTTTAAAAACTACAAATTGAAGTTTTTCTCTACAAGTAATTTAGAATTCTCATGTTACTGTACTGAAACATTATTATAATTATTATAAATCATGCACATACCTTCCATCTCAATGTCATCAAGAGACTTGCCTTGGTAATTGGCAAGAGTTCCATTCTCCATTGCCAGGAGAAGCTTTGAAATTTTCGCAATATCCACTGTTGCATCCGTCGACCGATAATAGTCCCTATGGACCCGAATGTCAAGGCCCAAAAAGTTGGCTAGTTGGTCCAGTTCATTAGCCTCCAGATTAAGAATCTGGGACACTGTTGCCACATGTTTTCGGAGCTGTGTAGACCTGAGGTATTCTGGGTGCTGTGCACCACACAGACTTGCAAAAAGCCAGACGTAGTCCTGTCCCCTGAAGAAGCTGGTGGGTGAGCACTTTGGTATTCCAAATAGGAAGGAGTTGTCCCGGTCTACCTCACATGCATCTCTCTTGTCCACAAGAAGTTTCATTGCTCTGACAAGTTCAGGGTTTAACAAAATTGCAACTTTTCTCTTGTTCTTGCCCATTATTTCCACTCTGCTGAAATTCTTGGAAATGTTTTGCTCAAAAGGAGAGAGGCAGACTGCTTTATCATCATGGAGCGGAGCCTGGTCTCTTTTACTGAAACACTCAAGAGACATTTTTGAAACCTCTCCTGCACGACATCTATTAAAGATTATAACTTGAGCAAGTGTCACTTTGGCAAGTTCTGCATATGTTTGTGAAGACTCGTTACTCTTTAGGCTTTCAAAAGCATCAGCTGATTTTTTCTCTAGGTGCTGGTGGAGAAGCTGCACATCACGTGTGAACGGTATAGTTGATGGTTTGCTGAACTTTGTATCGCTCAAACTATCAAGAGCATCATGGGAGGCATGTTCTATCCACTCACTTGTGCACAGTCGTTTGAATCGCTCTGCTGCTTTTGTCATACCATCATCCTCTGTTGCGATGGCCCTGCAGAGAATGATGTCACCGATCTTCCTGAGCGAATGTCCTAACTTCAGCGCAAGGCTTGGTGTCATATATGATTGGCTCTTGTCATCGTAAGCAGCGAGATCTTTCACAGCCTCAACGACTTTGCAAAAATTGTTCGGTTTCACAGCATCTTCAAAATTAAATATGGAATATTTTGTTCTCAAGGTTAGCAAGAGTCTGCCCGTTTCCCGGACCTTCTGTTTGATGTATTCGAATTTTGTTGGATCACTTCCAATCTTGTTGTAAAGACACTGACTGAACTGCAGTATGAGGAAATCATTTCGAACCACAGATGAAATGTCGTCATTCTTCATACTTCCCAAAATCTTCCACACCTCTGGAGAGATTGCATGGGAGAATGTTGACTCTGCGATATCAGCTAAAACCAAGACTTTGGCCTTACCAGTTGCTTTAGACTCTAAAAACGTGTTTGAAGGGCATCTGTGTGTATGGCGCCACAGCTCCTTGCGAACAAACAGGCCTTTACAGTATACACAGTGCACATATGTTTTGGCACTCAATTCACTCTGTGATCTTCCTGGCCGCCTTCTAACTTTCAGTGGTCCACTTTTACTTCCTAGAACCTCTTGATTATGTTCATAGTTGCCTCGGTTTCGTAATTTCTCAAATAACCTTTTTCTTTCCTGGGAGTGTTTAGGGAGCAAGAACGCGGCTGCAATTTCTGGCTCACTGTCTTGATGCTTTTTAAAGTGACGGGCAATTTTAGACTGAGGTTTCTTGCAGACATAACAGTAGTTTTTGTGGGTGGAAAAGGTGTTTTTTGGCACATTGCCAGTCTCTGAGCGTTTATAAGAAGATCCTGCCTGTGTATTCTTAAAACTTTTTGAAACAGCAGCTGATGTGGACTTATAATAGGGTGGATTCCGTGTATTGACAGATAGACCATCACCACTATTGTTATTTTGTCTAGAGTCCGGGATGAAGTCGTCGGAGGAGGATTCTTCAGTCTTTATATCAGCATAAGGAGAATCTTCTTCATCAGAGCTAGATTCTTCAAAACTGGAAAATTCAACATCTGGCTAAAAAAGCAAAAACAACAACACTAATATCAAAATAATAACAAACACAAAATAATATACAGTTTATAGTCCATCTAAGTTTTGATGTAACAAATTTGAAAATGTATTGGGGCTTTTAAATAAAAAATTAAAATTTAGAATATTCGTCTAATTTAAAAAAAAGCAGTGAATTCAAATTTTTGGTGTGTCAAGAGGTTTTTTTTTAGCTTATCCAGTATACAGAGCATGGCATTGTTAATTTGAAAAATGCCAGAAAAGGGCTAACTACTGATGAAAACCCTTTCAGTTGGTGCCAAAAATCATGCAACGACGCATGCGCGAGAATTGCGATCCCCTTTAACTACTTCAGTTCAGTTCTCGCACATGCGTCGTGGAAATCACTTGAACTCTCATTCTAGGCCTACAAGGAAGAAAAGGAATAGTCGTTAAAGTCGTTATTTTTAAAGTTTGTTTTTTTGCACAAAAAGTATTCTCGTCGCTTCATAAACTTATTGTTGAGCCACTGTAGGCACATGGAATATTTAAACATTTTCTTCATTGACTTTCTGGGCCGTCAAGTTTCAATCCCTTAGGCAGTCTATGTAGCAGTGATCCACCTCTCAGATTTAATCAAAAATATCTTCATTTGTGTTCCGATGATGAACAAAGGTCTTACGGGGTAGGTACAGCATGGGGGTGAGTAATTAATGACTTAATTTTCATTTTTGGGTGAACTAACCCTTTAAGACAACAGTCCATGTATGATGCCCAACCATTCTAAACTTAACATTTAGTGTCAAAGAGAAGTAAACAATTAAGGAACATATGCTCACTTACTTTATCTCTAACTGATGAGGAAGGATTCACACTGCATTCAGTCACAGCCACTGATGTCTCGTCACACAATTCCTGTAATTGTGAGAAAGATAGGTAACAACGAGGATGTTTGCCAGAAGGCCACCACAATTAATTCTAGTATCAACCAAAGTCTAAATATCTACTGTCGCTTTCTTGGCCATGTCGTGCGCAAAGTGGAGATGCAGAAATGTTTCAATAATCTGCATCATAAAAAAACAAACAAAAAACACTTACATGACATGCAGAACACGGTGTAACATGGTTGACTTTTCAGTGATAAAAATCTCCTTAGGAAAATTAACCTTAGTTTTGTGATCGATTACTGTTTGTATTACCTTAGTTTTCCAACAAATGTTACGATTAAATGGAGGATAACATCCTATCTATAATGTATACAAAAATTACAAAAAACATACCACTCTCACTCTAAAACGTCCTGTGATATCATGGTGCGTACATGAGCTATGGTAATTATGGTAAATTGCTGAGATGAGACAACCTTTGACCTTTTTAAAATGGCGGAGAGCAACGCGAGAGTCGTGAATGGTAAAAATATGTACGATTCATGATCTAGAAAACATACAGCATATTATTTACCGTTCGAGTTTTAATAAATCATCTTCTTGCTGTAGCAGATGAATTAAGCAATCTAAAATAGTTTTAGCTAGGTAACAGGTCTGAATCTCCATCTTTTTACCACATTACGACAACAAAAGCACTTGAACGCAACACACTGGTAAATACCAGTTAACAAGTGGAAAATATCATTTTTCATATTTCTGTTCTAGACAATCCTTCTGTTCGCTAACATTGTCATTGTCTGAATCGGGCTCAAATTGGTTTTGACATTGACGGCATTCTCAATATTTACACTTGAGAAGATCTCTCAGTTATGGAGGGACGAAACATTTTCCAAACACGTGTTTAAATGCTGCCAATCACAACACACTAGGCCAGCTAACCAATCACAGCACATTTCGTATTCCGGAAGGAGGGGCTTCAACGAAATCGGCGTGTTTGAGCCAGACTGGGGAGAGAGGAGCTGTGAAAATAATGTGTTTTTTGAACTATCAAGCATGAAAACACATTCTAGTACACCCAAAACAAAATCAAGACTTCGTAAAAGGGCATAGTATGACCCCTTTAAGAGACTCACCCTTAAACGCCGGGGACAAGAGGAATCCCCATAGTTGTATGTGACCTCTTCATCGGGAAAGATATCTCTTATACTAAATAGGCACAGGTGTGGTCTTCCATCAACAATTATTGTCTCGACTTTGCAATTTGAATTTCTGTGACCATTCACCAGTCGTCCAAGAGAGCCGTCCTCTTTTGTTGCATCTATGCTGTGAGAAAAATAACGCAGTAAGAAACTTAAAACATTCCTACTTGAAACATAAGGTTCTAATTGAACATTATGTATTTCTGGGAATTTAACCTATATTCATAAACAGTTATCTTCCCTTTCTAAAATTGTAATAGGTCAGATGATGCACTTAAAGGAGTAGTTCACTTTTAAAAAAAAAAAACTTTTGCTGATAATTTACTCACCCCCATGTCATCCAAGATGTCCACGTCTTTCTTTCTTCAGTCGAAAAGAAATTAAGGTTTTTGATGAAAACATTCCAGGAATTTGATTTTTCTCCATATAATGGACTTCAATGGGAACCAAACGGTTCAAGGTCCAAAAGACAGTTTCAGTGCAAACTGTTCAAAGGGCTTTAAATGATTTCAGACGATGAATAAGGGTCTTATCAAGTGAAACGATCGCTCATTTAAAAAAAAACAACAACAAAGTTTAAGTTTTATAAGCTCGAATGGTCGCCTTGCTCTGTTCTGTGATGAGCATTCGTGACTCTCCTGTTGGAACTCGTTCATCAAAATGAACAAATCTTTTCTGAGTAAGTTTGTTCGTTTCGTTCTTTGAATGAACCAAATGACACGAAAAAAGATTCATTAATTTTGATGAACGAGTTCGAACAGGAGAGTCACAAACGCGCATCACAGAACAGTGCAAGGCGACCATTTGAGCTTATAAAACTTAAACTTTGTAACTTATTTTTTTAAAAAAAGGACCGATCGTTTCGCTTGATAAGACCCTTATTCATCGTCTGGTGTCGTTTAAAGCCCTTTGAATCTGCACTGAAACCCTCATTTGGACCTTGAACCATTTGGTTCCCAATGAAGTCCATTTTATGGAGAAAAATCCTGGAATGTTTTCATCAAAAACCTTAATTTCTTTTCGACTGAAGAAAGAAAGACATGGACATCCTGGATGACATGGGGGTGAGTAAATTATCAGCAAAAGTTTTTTTAAAAGTGAACTACTCCTTTAAGGTAAACAAAATACCCCCTTAGGAATAACCCAGTTGAACAATAACCATGTTATTGATTATTACTAACTTATAAGTTCCTAATGTTATAAGAACCTAAGTAAATCTGCTATCGAAATAATCTTAATTATTTTAGTTTTATTAGAATGACATGCAACACATACAACTACTTTGATCTGAATATGAATTACAAATAACCCAAAAATCAGCCAGCTTACCAATAGCGTGTTCCATTCCATGTGAAGTCAAACAAGTAGTTGCCTTGAGCATCTTTAACATGTTTACATTGAGAGAGAATCCCACGGCATTCAACAACAAAGGTTGATGGTTCAATGTGCTCAAGTGCAAACACACCTCTCCCTAAAAGGGCAAAAAATAAAACATGAACCAACTGCACCTTAGAAGTCAGTTTTCTATGCACTAAAATGTGTATAGCATTAATGTACAAATAAAAAAGTTCCTGTGGAAAAACTTGTATTTAGGCACTGGTTTGGTATAAAAAAGTAATTTCCATGCTCTGCAGGGCCCCACCACCCTTCTCGAATCAATGTAAATGGTACAGCCCGCAGGTCAGGTGCTTCTGCTGCGGACCTGAACAGCGTTGCCAAGTTAGCGCCTTTGTCGCTATTTTTAGCGACTTTTCAGACCCCTTTAGCGACTTTTTTTCCAAAAAAGCAACTAGCGACAATATTAGCGACTTTTTGGACAAACCGCAGTAACCTCCAAATGTTGCTACTGTCCTGCGAGCGCGAGGTCTTGCTTTCTCCCTGTCGTCACTCTCTCTAGCTGTGTCTCCCCAGCGCATGGCCGCTGACAGACGCGAATGAGCAGTGTTTTTTCCACGGACTTATTACTTATCTGCTTTTCTTTTGTTTTAATATTTGAAGAATTTAGTTTGACCATTTTCATTTTATTTCTTTTTGTGCGTCACTTTCACAGAGCTTAGTTCATTCGGTTCCCTAACTCTTGAGCTCAATTCAGATAATGTTCCACATAGACCTTCAAAAAAAATGTAATCATTCACTATATTATAGCTACTCATTCTATTGTCTGAAAAAAAAGGAAATGAGAACAGCTTTATTTGACATTCTGCTTTATTATATTAAATAGATCATTATTTTAGAGAGAAAATGCACTAGGCTGACAGAACATTAATATGCTATGTGATGTATGACCTCATCAAGTGACATTTAGCAACTTTTAAAATAGTTTGTCATCTCCGTAAGTAGTAGGTTCTTACTTTTGACAATAAAACAAAAATATATTAATCAGAGTGAGCTTATTTTGTTTAGATTTTAAGTCATTTTATGATAAAAATGCAATACCCCACCATTGGTATCACTATGGTATTCGTAACCAGGGCCCAAAATTTGGTGCTACGCCCCTGCCAGTATGTGGACAAAATAGGCACTTTTAACGGTTTGGATCCATATGAAATTTCCAACAAAGACTCAGCAAAGAGTGGAAACACAGTAATCCGGACAAAGGAAAGCTGCGCTCCACCTAGCTGCTAGTTTAGTAACCGTTAGTCCTGACAACCATGGACACATGGTTCTTTTAGCTGGTAGTTAGTAGGGTTGGGTATCGTTTGAATTTGAACGATTCTGATTCTGATTCCGATTCCTTGTTTCGATTCCGGTTCCTAACGATTCTCGATTCCGATTCTTTTAAGAGGCAGGGTCAAAAAAGTTTAGCTAACCTTGCTAACCAACGGCCTTTCTGAAGGAAATAATCCTTTCTGAAGGAAATACTCCTTCTATAAAAATACTCCTTTTGTCACAAATTTAGCATTTTGCCGAGATTTCGTTATTTTTGGAAAAGTGAAGCCACACTTTGGATCGCCGATGTAAGCTACTCATGTTCGACTTGCGTGGTTATGCCAACACTTCCAGTAGACGCTTCTTCATTGGTGTTGTTCAGCGGTTTCTTCTTCCGCTCGGCGGACTGTGAATATCAAAACTAGGAATCGAAATTTTAACTTTTGAACGATTCCGGGAAAAACGAAAAGTTAGTCTCGGTTCCAATCGATACTCGATTCTCGATACCCAACCCTAGTAGTTAGTAACGTTAGCGGTCAACCCTCCCGTTTTTTTTTTTACGGGTTTCTCACGTATTTGAGTTCTTTTCCTGCTGTCTTCCCGTTTTAGTATTTTCCTGTAAAATATCTCGTATTTTAATACTCTAATAACATTAACGTTAGCCCTTCCATCGGACCAGTCAGTCTCTGTACGGTTGTCCTGTCCTCCTCGTTCGACTTACATTCGCAAAGCTGTCAAAATGGCCACCTTGTCCCAGAATGCAACAAGGCATCCAAGCCCTATTGTGCCGATGGGGGTGGGGGGATATGACCTGTTTTGCATGCAGTCTGAAAATAAACTTACCTTTAAATGTGTTGATTTGTCGTACTTCGATGAAAGCCTTGTCTTTGCCTGACAATATGTGTTCTTTTGCATCCTGCTCAGGTGTTATTCTCTTCTTTCTTTCCATGTACACTGAAAACATTCCAGATAACAATGAGTATCTATTCTATATAAAAGCTTTATATACAGTACATTATTGTCAGGCTGTAGTGAAGTCTATATCAATGAATAAAAATATTGAGACAACAACAGATTCTATGATTTAGGTCCACAGCTTGTGAGGCAGCAACTGATACGACCACATTCTGAGCCGCCAGTTTGTGAAGATAGGGACATTTCCGAACACTACTACGTTCAGTTTTTGTCCAGCAAGACAGTAACAACTATACGCCAACCAAAGGCAGATTGACCAAGTCTGAGTAGCCTTCTGCACCTACTTCAGAGCCTTATCTTCATTTTTTGGGAGAATGTTAATAACCTCTTGTCAAAACCACCAAATGTCCACCAGCATTGGCACACCGCAAGGGTGTGTTCTGTCTCCCCATTTGCATTCATTTTAATGACTGTCTTTCGCACCATGAGTCAGTCAGGATTTTTAAATTTGCTGATGATACCACTGTGGTGGGCCTCATCACCAATGATGATGAATGGACTTACAGAAATGAAGTGTCCCTGCTGGCTGAGTGGTGCTCCAAAACCAAGGAGATGGTTGTTAATTTTTGATTATTTAACAGTTAACATCATATCCTAGTTTTAAATGGGACACCAATGTCGGCCAGTTTGTTAAAAAAGCTCACCAGTGACTTTTCTTTTTAAGACAACTTAAGAAATTTAAAGTGTCCAAGGCGGGATTGCTCCACTTCTACAGAGCTGTGATAGAGCGCTCACTTACTTTCTCCATCACTGTATGGTGGGGTAATTGGATAAATATGCGCTGAATAGGGTAGTTAGGACAGCGTCAAGAATAATTGGGTTGGACCTCCCTAAGATCGGTGACATTTACAACACCCATTTACTTAAAACTGGACTGAAAATACTTAAAGGGACTGTGTGTAACTTTTTAGATAATTTGTTATCTAAAATCATTATTTTTTTCAGAAATATGTCCTCAGCGGTGTACAAATACCTCTGCCGATTATCTGACTAATCCTCGTAAACATGGGATGGGCGAGTCCACGGAGGCTTCCATGTCATTCCTCCATCTCAAAAAACTATAATAGCAGATCAAAAAGTACTAGGCAAAAGCATTTCCACAACGCGTTTTCGTTCAGAGCCAGCATCACGTGACTGAAGCAGCAGAACCGGACGGGCAGAGCAGAGGCGCTTGTCTAAATCTGGCGATTTTAAAAAGCTGAATTGCAATTGTATTTTCTATGGCAGGTCATACGTATGCCGAGCCACGCGAGAAGAAATCCTCGTCGCCAAAGTCCCAAATTGTACGAAAAATGAAACGTGATCACGGAGTACAAAAAATAAGAATAAATGTCGGGATAGCTAATGTCGAGCTAATGAAGGAGAAAGATTTCAAAAGAGACGCTGAAGTCCTGCTTTCTCCTAGACAGGTCAGTCAATGTTACAATTTATTGTCTTAATTACAAGCATTTTTTCTGTGCTTGGTTGTGTATTTTATAATACAGACAGTAGAATAGCGTTAGCAGCTATTGAGTAAAGTAGAGAAGGCGCTAAAAACAAGGTTTGTTAGTTTACTTTCTGTAACCTAGAAATTCGATAAGAAAATATTTTAATAGATCACATGATTGTTCTTGCATTGTTCGCGCATAGTAAAAAAATACAAAGTGAACGTTTGAAGAAATCAGATTAGCTTATCTTATTATTATTAATAGTAAAATTCGGTCCGATTTTCCGGTGACGACTGTTGTTGCTAAGCAACCATGAACTGCACTCTACATAATGACAAAGAAGTTTTATTAGCTAATTTCCATCACCGAAAAACGCTTGCTGTAGCTTATGGAGAAGAGAAAAATGCCGGTACTGTTTGGGTGCACCTCATCCTTCATGTTGACTGAGCTTTCAATGTTTTTACGGAAAAGGGTTCTGAAAAGTTTAGGTGTTTTCATCTCGCTCCGCCTGGAAAAAATTAACGCACTTTCCGCGACTACATTTGAAATAATGAACTTGAGCGGGCCCTTGATGAGCTACCTCCAATCAGGCCACGAGCAACTGGTAGCTCGCCTTCGACGTGTTGGAGTAAAAGATACGCAGCAAGAAGAAACACTAGTGATTCAATATTGCATGCATGCGCGCAGGGTTCTGATTTTTTTTATTTCCCATTTACTTGTTTGGTGGAGGCAATCCAGAATTACTGTTGGTGAAATTAAAAACTCTTCGGATCTGCACGATTCAAATAAGTCACCCAAACTGACGTGAAAAAAGCGGGAGGCGCCGAAAAGTGCGCTGTTTGCATTCCTGCATGGGAGAAGAATAGTGTCCTTTACACGTAGTTACCTACACAATGCGTGTCTGATATAAATAAAACACGCCAGGAAATTATATTTGAATGGATTATTATTGCCGCTTCCATAGAAATCTGAGTTTATTTTACAAACTATAAATGCAAGGCTCGACATCAAGGGACAAGTAAATGAGAATTTTACTTGCCCAACCAGACAAGCAGCCGGATTAGAAAGTCAATAACAAAAAAAAAAAAATAACTAGGGAATCACTAAAACCACTAAACTAAAATCACTAAAAGAGGTTTGCAGCCTCTCGAGGAGAAATCTAAACAAAATAGATTTTAGCACATAATACTCTAGATAAATTATTTAAAAATATATTTTATATTTAATTTTTTTTAAATATTTTAAACATATGATACAGCTAAGCAAATGCACACGACATCAAATGAAAACATACAACAGTTCAACAGTCAAGATTAAGTCACTTACATTTTAGACACGATTACTGTTTTTGTTCTGCTTCAGCATCGAAAACTGTTCCAAACAAAGATCACAGAAGAACCATAATGCTTCTCACAGCAACCATATATTCATTACAGAATGATTCAGCATTTTGAACGAATATGTTGAATCAAAGATTCAATGATCCATTCATAAACATCTGTCTCATTCTCGAATGAATCAGCCGTTTGAACGAATTGCTTGACTTAATCAATCAATGACTCGCTCGCTGTTACATTTAAAATGATCACTCTTTGTTTTTTAAAACAACCTCATAACATTATTTAGTAATTTTTCAGTATAGATGATTTAATCTGATCAGCCATACCTAAGGCAACAGCCCTATAGTGTCTTATTATTCTAAATAATTCATCAAATTTAGTAATTTAAAATGAAAGATGAAGCATACATACATTTAATAAGATGGGGGTGCAGATCTTACCATATGCAGATTTAAATATATCAACTGATTGAACACAGATTAGAATATTGTTTCAGAATAAATTATATTTACAAAATTTATTTTTTACTCGGACAAGTGAATGACTTATGATTTATTTGTCCAAATGACAAGCATATGAAAAGGCTTCATGTCAAGTCCTTTGAAAGAGTTTCACCGCACTCACGGCAAACAAGGTGCCAGACAGATACCACTTGACAACCCAAAAAAATAAATAAATAAATTGCCTGCACACTTGAGTCCTTAAAGCAAAATTGAATGCCAAGGTAAGAAAAATGCCATGTCAAGTCCTGAAATGTAGCTACTGTCTTGCATTTAAATGTCTGAAACCTAAAACAAAGTTTATGTGGCTGAAAACACTGTGTATAATACCGATGTATGAAAAGCATGTTTGTCTCTGGCTCACCATACCGCTCAAATGGTTAACCTGACTGTGACATGTCATTAATTTTGTCATGAGTTACATGAAGTAAATATAGATAAAGAGAAGCATGACACATGACTGAAGAAAGACTTTGAGAATGAAACCAACCTGTATCTTCTTGTTTCACACTGAATGTTTCTTCCATCTTCATTTCACCACTCTCCTCTTTAATAAGCGCCATATTTGTTTGTTCCCCAGGATCTTCTTGTTTCAAACTGAACACTTCTTCAATCTTGAATTCTTCACTCTCCTCTTTAATTAACGTCATCGTTATAATGATGTGTTCCGTAGATCTCAGCTGCTTCAGGAGTAAAATAATAATAAACAGACAGAAAAATAATATATTAAACTCTAAATTTAGTAGAGTTTTTAATTTAGTAAATAAAACTAAATTAAATCTCTGGACGCGTCTCAATCAGCTCTAGTTCAGTAGTTCAGTGCACTAGAGTCAGTCAGAATGAGAGTTCAATGACCTGATTAGCCAAAAAAAAAAAAAAATTCGAAGCTAGCAATACAAATGAATAAAAGTAACACAGACATATTTAGACGTTCATGGTTTGCATTCAATATGTATTGATTTGTAGATTATATTCAATGGACCACACTTTCATTAAACCAGTTGATTTGTAGAAGGTACACATTAGACATTACACACAGGTTTGTGGGTTTTTTGTTGTTGTTGTTTTTTCTAGTTGAGTTTCACTGTTGTACTGAATGTGTCCTTTAAGAAGCATTTGAATCTGAATTTGTTTCGAAAAGTTCAGTTTCTCTATCATTACTTGCAAGTTGTAGGTGACCAAACAGCGTGTTTACGATTAACCGCTTCACAACATGCGGAGCGAAATGAGACGCACCTTTTAGTTACTACTTTGTGGATGCATAAAACTATGTCAATTCAAATTAGATACATTATAATGTTACGTTCAAAATGTGCATTTCATTTATAAGTTACATATAAGGGTGTTCAAACGGACTGCATCGTTTTATACACTTTTAATTATTAAAAACACAAACCTCTCTTCAGCCGAATCACAGATGCAGGAGCGGCGCGCAGTCTTATGACATCATGTCGCCACACCAAAATAAAAGTCCCGTTCACAAGACACAGAATCAGAAAGAGCTTTATTGCCAAGGTATTTGTTTTGGTGCTGAGCCTTCCAGTGCACATATACAGATACAACAAGACAGTATTACAAATTATAATAAAAAAAAAATATATAAAAAAATATGTATCACAGTTGAGTTTAGTATCACAGCGTATTTAGAGTGTTTTAAACATTTTGAAATATGAAAATTAAAAAAAAAACTATTTTAAAAAACTTTGTATTTTATATTATGTATTGCTTTGTTGTAACTGTTGTTTTTTGTACTATGGACCTTTCTTTTTGAGTCCTGAATAAAGTAATATCATATCATATAAATTATCTACATATATATATCTACAAATAATAGACATTCACATACAGAAAACACATTCAAGTGAAAAGATAAAGGACTGACTCAAAGGATAAATTTAAAAAACACAGATTCCCAATGCTATAGACCATTTCACAAGATGTAAACAACACTGGTCTAGAAGCACTTCCTGTTTCAGTTTTTTAACACTACATAAAAGCTGGGATAAAATACAACCAACAGAACATTTAAAACTGAATCAAAAAGTTAAACAAACATCTTTAAGATGTTTTCTTTACATGTGAAATAAAGAAAACAGCTACAAACTGAAACAGGAAGTGCTTCTGGACCAGTGTTGTTTACATCTTGTGAAATGGTCTATTAATACTACCAATATTTTTTTCAAATGTTTCTGGTTTATATCTAAGAATAAGAAAGTGTGAATTGATTGCAGTTATTATACCAACTACAATACATGTGCGATATTCTCAATCATGAATTAAGTCAAGTATTCATATTACAAATGCTTGGAAAGAACTTGAATTTTTCAAACCCATGAAGAATTTGTAGTTAACGCTTAAATTTGTGGTTGCAGAGATCTAGATCTACTTAATTTATGAACTGAAACTGAATCCTTATTTGTATTTTATTTTATTTCATCTCAGTTTTCCCCACAGAATATAAGGGCAATAAATAAAATCCAAATCTTATTTGATTAAAGTGCAGTCGTGACTGTGAAGGATTACACTGATGGTGGGTTTAAAACAATTGATTTTGACTGTCTGAGGGGAAAACATAAATTAAATTGGTTAAAGTGATTTCTTTTTAATGGTAATGAAATCTGATTTTAATTTCATTACGTTTAGTAAAATTGGCGGTATGGAATTTGTGCTGAATTGCTCTCAGATTCAGGAACAGGTACTCATTTACTGGAAAGTGATTCACAAACTTGATTTTATTAACCAACATAATAACTTTATGGAATAACAGATACAAAGTTAAAATGAACAAATCTGTTAACAAAGGAATGTATGGTCTGTTTTTGATGTTGTTGATTTAATGCTCTTTTATATTAAATATTTTATAGTTACTTCACACAAATAATAACTGAGTTAGTAAAAGAGTTAAATCATTAAAGTATCTAATTACAAGGGAAAGTAACTATTGGGTTACTTTAAAAAAATGTTCAAATAGGCCTATGTCAAATAACTTGGATGCCGTCAATATCAAATATGTTAAATTAATGAAATGGACAATAAATAGAATAAATTATAAAACATTATAAAACATTGTACACTATTCTACACTATTGTAATGTTGCTGTGGGTCAATGTGAGAGACACCTATTAAATTCTATATATTCTTTTAAATATTATCATTACTATAGTAGAATAATAAAACATAATAGATGGTTTAGAAGTTTTAATATGTAATATTGCACAGACCACAACTGGCCAACAAATAAGTCTAAAAATAAATTATGCTTCTTAAGAAATGTACCAAATATGACAAATAAAAATTATACATACACTCTTTGTAGTGCATATTAAAATGATAAAACTGTCACAACTTCACAACTGGTAGACATACTGAAGCCTCTGTATTTTCTAACTCACAAAAATAAACAGTTCAAATCTTGCCCAGATCAGATTATTATTATTATTTTTTTTTACATTTTTTGAACAGTCATTTGGTTCATTCAACGAACAAAACGAACAAATTGACTCGGAAAAAGATTCGTTCATTTTGATAAACGAGTTTGAACAGGAGAGTCACGAATGCTCATCGCAGCACAGAGTAAGGTGACCATTAGAGCTTATAAAACTTAAACTTTGTTCTTTTTTTTTTAAATGATCGATCGTTTCGCTTGATAAGACCCTTATTCATCGTCTGGAATCGTTTAAAGCCTTTTGAACAGTTTGCACTGAAACTGTCTTTTGGACCTTGAACCGTTTGGTTCCCTTTGAAGTCCATTATATGGAGAAAAATCCTGGAATTTTTTCATCAAAAACCTTCATTTCTTTTCGACTGAAGAAAGAAAGACATGGACATCTTGGATGACATGGGGGTGAGTAAATTATCAGCAAAAGTTTTTAAGTAAATTTTTTATTTTATTTTGACTAAATGCAGAATTTAAATACATAAAACCTTATTATAAAGTGTTTCGAGAATACTTTAACTGCATTTGTTTGTTTTATGCTAAGGGAGTCCATCCAGAGGCAATGAGTGACCTTGTTGTCCTGAAGCCAAAGTCATCTGGGAAGACTGGAATCAAGTCTACCGTATACAGGGCTTACACTGGTAATAAACAACACTGTATGACACGTTGTGTACTCAGCTACAACTCAATGTGTTCAAAACTAAGTTTGTATTAATTTCTTTAGGTCCCCTTCCAGATTCTGATGTCTTGGCTTCTGGTACCAAATTGAGTCAGATCCATCCCCGGCCTTTGCAGGCACACTTACTAGATGTCAAAAATAGTTAGTCCCCTCACAGTTTGGTCCTGTAATTTCCACCCACTACCTGTGCCTGGCTATCAGTTTGGCTGTAATTTTGAATATGTGCCCACACACCATCAATCACTTCATCTGAAGTCTATAAAGGTTACCCATTGTTCCGCTTGTCATATTGAAGAGGCCACAAGAGTACAGTCAAAATGTACTGCTTGGAGACAAATGCGGCAATCAAGGGTTACAGCAAGCAGGTTCCAGGAGGTTAGTCATGTAGTTGGGGATTCAGTATCTCTCCACACCAGCCACCTCTGCTCTGTCCCTAGTGAAAGGTTTTTTTTTTCATCAGCAGGGGACATAGTGAATTTGCAGTGATCTCAGCTTCTGCCAGAACATGCTGATATTTCTTAAAAAAAAATAAAAATAAAAAACATGTTAAAAAAAGATTCTAAGCTGGGAAAGAGCACCGGCAAGGCCTTTGTTTGTTTATATGAAGAGATTTATTTTATTTGCATTATTTAATTCATTTGGAATTTGTTTTTTATATTTCAATTTAGTTTTGTTATTTGACAAAGATATTTCAGTTTCAGAAAGAAATGTGCAGCATTTTGTGAGAAATAATAAAAGAACACTTTTTCATTTATCTTTCTTAAATCTCATTTTGTACAAACAATCGTGAGAAAATCGTATTGTGAATCGTATCGCGAGTTCAGTGCATCATTACATGCCTAGTAAACACACAGATTATAACCTATTTATTTATTCCAGAGACTAGCTCTACGAACATGAAAACCAGTGATAGATGGGCCTCTTAACCTTTAGGCAAGGCAAGTTTATTTATATAGCACATTTCATACACAATGGTAATTCACAGTGCTTTACATAAAAGAAATTAAAATAATCAAAATAAATCAGAATAATGAAAAAAATTAAAATAAAATACAGTAAAACAGTTTGGAATAAAAACAAAAAACAAAAACTGCGGCTGGCATAATAGCTAAAAGCGGACACTCCATGCTTAGAGTGAACCCTTGGTGTTTCTAGCTGATGTGATCCTAATGATCTGAGCGATCTGTTGGGTTTATATTCAGTGAGCATATCTGCAATATATTGAGGTCCTAACCCATTAAATGATTTATATACCAGTAATAATACTTTAAAATCAATCCTAAATGTAACTGGCAGCCAGTGTAAAGACCTGAGGACTGGTGTGATGTGTTCATATTTTCTGGTCCTGCGTTCTGTATGAGCTGCAACTGTCTTATGGTCTTTTTGGGAAGGCCAGTGAGGAGGCCATTACAGTAATCCACCCTGCTGGTGATGAAAGCATGCACAAGTTTCTCTAAGTCTTGACTGGAAACAAAGCATCTAATTCTTGAAATATTTTTCAGGTGAAAAAACGCATGGGAGACAATCCAACGCGACTTTGGGCGGACCAAGCCAAACATAATGTATTTTTGCTCCTTAAGCCCCTTATACATTCAATCCAGATACGTTCAAAGCGTTCACAAACTAATTCTTGCCGCTGTAGATAGATAGATATTGATTCCACTGTATTAATCTTAATGAAATGAGTGATCTCTCTATACGATCAAAATTTATTTTAAACTTTATGGCGCCATTTTAAATTGCCAAGCCATTTAAAACTCATTCTACTTATTTAAAAATAGTCTCAGACGTTTCAAGGGTGTCATGGGTGTAATAAAAAAATATTTTGCCATCACAATTAAATTTGCTCCTTTTTCTGCAATGTCTTTTCAGAATGAGTTTGCAAGTGACATTTCAGTTCTGCTCGATACGCAAAACTCTTCTCACACTGAAGACATTTGAAAGGCTTCTCTCCAGTGTGAGCTCTTATGTGCGTCTTAAGGCTTTGTTTAACTGTGAAACTCTTTCCACACTGAGGGCAGGTGTAAGGCTTCTCTCCAGTGTGAACTTTCAGATGAACATTAAGGTTTGATTTGTTTGAGCAACTCTTTCCACAATGATGACACATAAAAGGCTTCTCTCCAGCATGAGTTATTACATGATTCTTAAGGTGATTGCTGTCTGTGAAACTACTTCCACACTGACGACATTTAAAACAGTCCTCTCTTGAGTGAATCCTCATGTGGCATTTAAGGGCAACTCTTTGTCTGAAACTTTTTCCACACTGATTGCATTTGAATGGCTTCTCTCCAGTGTGAATTCTCATGTGGGATTTAATTGTTGCTATATGTGTAAAACTCTTTTCACAGTGAGGGCAGGTGAAAGGCTTCTCTCCAGTGTGAATTCTCATGTGGATATTAAAGCTTGCTTTTCTAACGAAAAATGTTCCACACTCTTGGCAAGTGTAAAGGTCCTCTCCAGTGTGAATTCTCATATGGGCTTTAAGTCTGTATTTTTGAGTGAAACTTTTTCCACACTCTTGGCAGGGGAATGGTTCCGCTACAGTGTGAATTCTCTCATGTTTATTAAGGTTTCCCTTTTCAGCAAAACTTTTTCCACACTGTTGGCAGGAGAAAGGCTTCTCTCCAGTGTGAATTCTCATGTGGGCTTTAAGTCTGTATTTTTGAGGGAAACTTTTTTCACACTGTTGGCAGGTGAAAGGTTCCTCTACAGTGTGAACTCGCCTGATGTGTCTTTTAAGGTTTCCTTTTTCAGCAAAACTTTTTCCACACTGTTGGCAGGAGAAAGGCTTCTCTTCAGTGTGAATTCTCATGTGGACTTTTAGGTTTACATGTTGATTGAAACTCTTTCCACATTCTTGGCAGGTGAATTTACTTCTAGCTCTTGACTTTTGTGAGGAAGTATTTTCAGTCTGTGAGCAAATTTTTTCTCCAGTTATGAAATTATGATTTTTATACTGATCTGTCTCTTCCATCGGGTCTAGGGTGAAAAAAGATAAATGAACCTGTTTAATGGCACAAAGCAACAGACATCAAAACATTTGGACATTTAAAGCATTAAAACCAACATAAAGCAACTAAACCAACAATATAAATCCTATGCCAACTAAGCCACCAGAAGAGGCATTACCTGAAATCTCAGAACACATATACACATACCTCTGAATCTAATCAAATCGTACCATGACATGTAATAACTAACACTGCATACTTTCTAGATAGCCATGGAATAATACATTTGACGTAATCTTCTTTTGCAGATCCCTAAACGTAGTGCGACATTGGGAGATTATTGGGTCCGAAACAACATACTTGGCTGGCTGAATTTGTCTATCTAAAAGAAATCCCATTTACTTTCTTTTTTATTTTATTTTAATAAAGAATTGATAAATGAGATCTCTGATTGTAGTCCTTTTAAGTCATTTATACAATTTTTTCATTATACAGTATCTGTACGAAGCCTGGTTTGAGCTAAACTCTGCAGTTCCTCTAGATTTGAGGAACCCTGATCAACCGTTGATGGTTACCAAACAGAAAAGATTTGATTCTAAAGTTAGAATCTTTCCAGACTAAAATTTGTAGGCCAAAACCTGGAAACGACTTACCATTTTAGCACTTCAGTTTGTAGTGTACCAAAGTTAATGGGTTTTTGTTTAAATGGCTGAAAAAAAGGTGTGGTAACACAAGCTCGAAATATCTTAACGTTTTTTTCTACAACATTAAATAAATCAGTATTACCCTTAAAAAGTTGATGGAAACTTTGTGATGGTTGAAGTCGTGAGACCGTGGTGTAGATTGTTTATAGCCCACCTTTAGCTTTTTACTTCTGGGGCTGCATTTAGGCTTCAAAATTCATAAAAGGTGTGTTCATCTGTGATAATTATCTTAGGGGGCTTTTACACTGGGCTCATTTGCTGCGGTCCGAGCCCATTTGCACCCCGCACAGCGTTGGTCTGGTTTCACACTCAGGCCCTGTTTACACGAAGGGAAAATGCAGATATTTCCCTGCGGTTTGGCCTCTCATTTACACGAAAACCCAGTTTTTATCACAAAAAACAATTATTTCTAAAAACTCCAGCCAAAGTGGAGATTTCTGAAAACGCCGCTTACGTGTTGTCGTGTCAACTGGGAGAAACGGCATTTTAGGTTCTTTCGTGGATTCTGATTGGCTTGCATGGCTTTATCCATCTCCCTACACTGCCGCCCATAGGTTTGGCATAGATATGATGGTGCTCGACGGCGTATTTATGCGGGTGTGTGCACGATGTTTTTAT
This sequence comes from Pimephales promelas, assembly GCF_988280905.1. Lineage (NCBI taxonomy): Eukaryota > Metazoa > Chordata > Actinopteri > Cypriniformes > Leuciscidae > Pimephales > Pimephales promelas. Next base: position 24,741,060 of record NC_142792.1, on the reverse strand, counting down.
TGGAAACGGAGAGGGGGAAAATATTCGTTTCTCTAAATACCGGGCTTTGTGTAAACGTGGCCTTAACATGATTCTATCGAACCCTGGTGCGTTTGTGTGCATATTACATCATCGCAAACGTGCACGGCACGTGATAGAAAGCAGAACACGGGTCAATATTTTGTTTTTTTATTAATTCGCTGCTATTATGCGCAGTTGAGTGAACAATACAGGTTTAATGTGCGTGTGTCACCAGTGCTTGCAAACGGACTCTTTTGAGGAGACAGTGGATTTCCAAATTTGGTGCCCTGATTTTACGTGCAAGGCACGAGTACACTGCAGGCTCACTCTCGCTTGTATCCAAGGTAAAACATCAACACCATCATCCCTTACAAGTGTTTAATTTAACTGAATACATCACAAAAGGCTAAAATGCATGCGCAGGTTAATTTACTCCCAGAACAAGTCCGCACCGGAGTGCTACTCTCACATTCACGCGAACCGCGGCACAGTTCAGGAGCAACCAAACTCAGACCACCTCCTCCAGGTATTCTCTGGTTCGGTACCGCAGTACACACCCGGGTCCCATGACAGCGTTCACATTAGCAATTTTTCATACAAACTGTGCCCCGTTACGAACTACACTGCCAGTGTGAAAGCCCCTTTAATAGACAAAATGTGCAAGTATCAGAAACTTTTGTTGATCACAGAGCTTGTTTTTAGCGATGATTTGAAAGCCTGGTGAAATCCTATTGGGTGTTTGTCAAGGGAAACAGTGTGACGCAAACGACCTACAAATTTTACCTTTTACCTGCACCACTCTATAGAGCTAATCATTTAAACCGTGCACCACTGACCATTTATCTGCTCTCCCCAGAATATAGACGAATCCGGCGAAACTACCGGAAGTAAGCGGGCGCCATTACTGAGCTGTTGCTGGGTAGCGTTGCGCCATTGCCTCCTATTGTTTTAGTTGCAACTTGCGTCCACTGGAATTAACAGCCCGCAATTTACGACTGTCACTAACGTTACAACGTTACCCCTTGTATAATGTCGAGTGGGTAAACAGTTTCCGTTATAAATTGCTTCAATGGTGGCAGTAAAATTTAAATTTTGAAGAGAAAACACTGTGAATACCCCGGGTCGACTGCCCCTGTCTGGTGCCGTACGGTTTACAGATTTCCTGGGCGAGTACAAGACGTGGACATTCACGTATAATAACAATTATTTAATGACATAAGTAAAAAAAATATAATAAATATGTGATATAGTGATCAGCAAAATCTCCTCTCTTGCTATTTTTTCTATTCAATTAACATGCTATGGTCATTAAATGGCTTTCCTGAGCTAAATGTAACGTTATGTGACATAATTGTTCTCCTGCTGTTATATTGACCTCTTTCCATGGTTTAAAAACACTAATTGGTCGATATTATGTATACTTTCTAGCTGTAACGTTACCTTACCCTTGCCTGTTGCAATGTGAAAATGAGATAAATAATGGACACAAATGGAAAACATGAATTTGTTTATTTGATTTCATTCATTTATTTATTTATTGTTGCCAAATGGACAGATCTTTTATTATAGTTTCCTCGTTAGCAAACGTTAACCTAGCTAGCTTGCCAAGCTATTTTCATAAATAACGTTAATCTGTAAGATCGTTTGTACCTTCATCTGTGACTGGAGGCCACTGCAGTCACAGATCAAACCAACAAGTCATTCTGCCTGGCTGTAGCTGTCATCGAGGGTGCGTTCGCGTTATCACCGAGGTTTGTTTCATACCGGTGCACATGTCTATGCCTGTGTAACAGCTCAGTAATGGCGTCGCCACAAGATGGCAGCCTACACAGAACGCTCGTCGGATTCGTCTATAAGTTTCATGTGATTACTTTTCCTGTTGTTTTAAGGTTTTCAGGGCTCTAGAGTGTGACCAATTTTGTGCGACCAAAATTTTTCCTAGGACACACCAGTGCACCTAACATTCTCGCTTGCATGATCGCATCCGCTGAATCTCCACAAACGAGTCTTTTGTTCACCTTGCACGCATGGTTGGATCATATCATGGTCTAAACCAATCAGAGATAGAGATTGGGCTGGTCTTTGCCTCTGATTGGCTGTGGTTCAGCTATTCCTGTAGGACTAAAATGCTCTGTGCTGTGTGATACGAAATAAATTGCGACCTAAACGTGAGAGAATCAGTTATGGCAATCAGCAGCAGAAGAAACAGACGACGAAGAAACTTTTAAAAATGTAGGCTATTTTTTAGGGCTAGGTAAAACATATTCTCATATTCTTATTTTTACGAACCCATTGGGCTGTGCTGTTTTCAGTTGATGAATAAATGGAAGATTGTAGCGCGCATCTCATCCAATAAATCACAATAATCTTTGTGCTTTGTTACTATTGATATGAAACAAAGTCTCAGATTTCAAATTAGGTAAATTTTCTTACGAAAATCAAAAACATAAATAGTGTTTTGACGTCGTGGCGTGAGATTGCTCTGGCTCAGCTCAGCTCAAGAGAAGCAGCAGATCTTCTCTTCTGCCGGAAGCTGTGTTCACAACACACTCGATCAAGCGACACGATACCATTCACGATACGTTGGCGACTGGATGGGGCGTGTCTGACGACGCAACAAAAATGAGAAATTTTTTAACTTTATGCAAATGAAGAGCGATTTTCGCAAGCGACAACCAATAGGAGTGAAGTCAGTGGAGCGTGAGCGAAATAAACATGAACGAGCATCTGAAAGTGTGTTAAAAGATAGAGTACAACTTATCGAAATCCGTATCTTTCGCATGGAATCGCTCAATCAGTGTTTGACGTGGAAAGACGTCAGTAAAACGTTTGTAAACAATGTAATGAAACGTCACATTTACCTCAGAAAAAACATATCCAGTGACCATAAACTCGTTAGCTAGCTAGAAAAAATAACTCTTGTGGAGCATTTTGCCAAATATATGGACCATATTACATATTCATTATTATAATTTTTTAATGTTTTTCAATATTTAATGCATGTTGTTTGAAAAAATCTGGCAAGTTTTTTATGCAGCCACCATTTAAATGTTTATATTTCATATAACATTATTATTATAAAAATAAATAAAAGTGTAATTTAAGTGTTTGTGAACAAATCAGGTAATTTTTACCTTCAATATTATAGTAGGCTAATGAAACATAGTGGGCTACAACTGACTCCCAGTCTACAGCATTAGTTGAGATTTAATTTCCTTGAGAAAATTTGCCATGTATTGTACCTGATATCCAAAATAATCAATATTGAATCGAATTGTGAAATTTGTGTCAATACCCTGCCCTAACTTGAACAATGTAAAAACAGCACTTTAATTTTTTTTATTTTTTGAAAAAGATTTATAGATTTATTTAGAGTATAATTGTGCTAAAAAAAAAAAAAAAAACGACATCGTATTCTTGTTTAAAGCATTTACATAATATATATGAATATATGGAGCATGATAAAAAGGTGACCTTGAAATTGTGGCGTTAAAGGCGACGCAAGATGAGGAAAAATTTGAGCGCACCTAAATAAAAGTTAGTCTGGAACCCTGGTTTTTGTCATGGTAACAGTTCAGTAGTTGTTTTCACATATTTTAGTCAGGTATCGTATCAAAGTCATAATTTTGATATTGTAACAACATGTAAAAAGTACGATTTTGTTAACTACTTATGCATAATTAAGAAATCAATGGTTTTCATTACATTTAATTCAAAAGTAGTTGTGTTTAAAGTCACACAAATAATAATTTAGTTTAAGGCAGCTTCCATATTTTTCCAAATTGAATGAGTTCCCAACATGGAGTAAGGAGCTTCTCATGTGCGCTTGAAGCAATGTGTTTAGCTGGTCATGTGGTCTCAACATATTGCTAAAATATTATTAATTCCTAGAGCTAGATATTTTAATAAGGATCGAAAGACTGAGTTCAGCTTTGAGAATGAAACCAACCTTTTTGGTTCTCAGTATCCTCTTGTTTCACTCTGAATGTTTCTTCAGTCGTCCTTTCTTCACTCTTCTCTTTAATAAACATCATCATTGTTTGTTCCTCAGTATCTTCTTGTTTTACTCTGAATCTTTCTTCAATCTTCATGTCTTCACTCTCCTCTTTAATAAACGCCATTTTTATAATAGTGCGTCTTGTAGATCTCAGTCGCTTCAACAGGGATTTTTTTGTGTGCTTGGACAATCTGTAATGATTAAGGAGAGAATAAGTAACAGAAAGAAAAAAAATGGGGGTGGGGGGGGGGGGTGCACAGGCATAGGGTACCATCAAATAGGCTACCATCAAATACACACGTTACTTACACTTATTATACATATATAAACACACATTATAGACACTTATGGTGTTGTGATTTAGAATATCCACTTAATGGTTTGTAGATCATGTTTCATAGATTACACGTTAATCAAAACATTTGCTAATTGTGTTTTGGTTGCATTTTAGTTTTGACCAGCAGGTCTCGTCAGGGTGCGGCGATTCGAATCACTGAATCATTTTGCGTGATAATTGATTCAGTTGACTCCTGAGTTTCAAAAAGATCCGTTTCTTCATCTCTTTTTGCCAGTGACCGAATTCTTATTCATGATAGTATTCATTCACTATGAGACGCACTTTTCTGTTTGTGGATGCGCTATAATCACGAAAAATAACGTTCATGAATATGAAATAATGCATTTCAGTGTTGCATTTAATGATTAAACTTTTGTTTAACAAAGTTAATACTAGCAGATCGTTTTGCATTTATTTAACGTTACACGCTTAAAATACAAACCTTTCTCCAGCCGAATCTCAGAAGGAGGAGCGCGGCGCTGTTTTGTGACGTCACACCATCTCTACAAAATAAAAGTCCTGTTCACACGCTAAATACAGACATGTGCATAGAAATTCACATACAAATAAACCATACATCAGATGTATTCGGAGTTGAATTCATGGTGAAATATATATTTAAATGCATGTTGGTTAATACTGTGCTGAGAATAACTACGAAAGCCTTTGAACCTCATATGTGAGATCCTGTCTTTTTTTTAGATCTTATTTTTTATATATGTACTATTTTTAAGTAAATAAGGTTTGTCAATTCAATTAAACCATTATTAGGTGAACAGACAAAAAAAAAAAAAAATTGGTAAGATTTTACAATTTAAATGTTCATTTAAGTTCTGCCATCACAACGCAGTATTCCATAATCCATACACATAGTTAATCCATACACATATATATTATACAGGTAAAAAGAAAAATGTTTCAAATTCTACGAAAATTTTTAGTTTGCCAACAATAAATATTAAATAATAAATATTATAATAAATATTATATATATATATATATATATATATATATATATATATATATATATATATATATATATATATATATATATATTGCACTTGGTTGTGCAAGCAAAGGCAGCTGGAAAATGTATTAAACGTGTAGAATACTTTCCCAAGCCATTACATATAGTATTATAAATTCATACGTTTGTGATATGAAGAGTTCAGATGCAAAAACCTCTCAGTGCCATTTGAAATTTTGTTCTAGAAAGACCATTTTTATCAAGCTTGTGTATTTAAGGTCAGCAATTTCACTTAAATGACAATTAATAGGTAATCTTCATTGCCATTTAAGTGTTAAGTGCCATTAAGTTAAGTAACTTAAATATACAAGCTTGATAAAAATGATAATTTTAGAAGAAAATTTCAAATGGCACCTAGAGGCTTTTGCATCTGAACTCTTCATATATAAAAAAATAAAACATAAGATTATCTTTTAAAACCTCATCCGGAAAAAACTTTTTGATGGCAGTTATCCTCAGAAGCTCATCTAGGGAGCGGCCCTTTGAAGTGAGGTACACCACGTGGAGAATGCAGGGATTGATCCCGCTACCTCTCGCATGCTAAGTGAGCACTCGACCATTTGAGATAATTCCCCTCAAAGATTCAGACAGAAGGTGTCCATCGCTCTCAAAAACAAATGGCGTGTATCGATCCTTAGCATGTGTGCATTTTGCACTTCAAGCCATGGAAATGGAAATGTTTGTGGCCAGGCAGCAGCAGAAGAGACACATTTATTGGCTCGTTGGTCTAGGGGTATGTTTCTTGCTTTGGTTGCGAGAGGTCCCGGGTTCAAATCCTGGTTAAATCCATTAAAATGATTTGTATTTAATCTCTTCAGCCTGACGAGGGCAACCAGGATATTTTTGGCAAAATTGTGGATAAGAACAGTCTGGGCGGGGCCGGTTACCTCAGTTGCTTAGAGTGTGGTGCTAATAATGCCAAAGGTCGTGGGTTTGATCCCCGTACAGGACACATTTTTGCTCTCTGGGACCATCAGCTCTGCTCATCTCGAAAGTGACGGACGGTCTCCCAGAAATCTCTGCTGGACAATCTTCCAGTACATCTGTCCGAAATCGCGGTACCTGACAGCCGTTTGTCTGTAAAATCTATCCAATACAATGACGAGCTCCATCTTTAAAAAAAAAACAATTACGAGCTCCATTTTTGGCCATCCAATGAAATGTCAAGGTCCATTTTTCATAGACCAATCACCGCACATGATTGGTGATTTTTAAGCATTATTCCTTCAGATGTGAGCCGTGTGCTTTAACCGACGTTTCAGGATTATTCCCGGCAGGTGCGGACGGACTGGGTTCAGTAATGAAAGGCTTTCAATGACCAAAAATAATTCAGACTGACAAAATAATAAAAAATATATTCTTCTTCTTTTAAATGATAATAATATCATTTAAAATACAAATAATAATAACGACATCCTTCTTCTAAATAACAATAAGCGTCATTAATACAAATCATAATAATAATAAGAATATTACAAATTGTCATGCAATTATTAATGTGAATGAATGGTACTTCACATCACATCATCATCATCACTATTATACATGTGACGTGATCATAGGGACGTGATTCGAGGAGTGTAAGCATAATCCTACGCCAACATATACACCCATTTCTACGCAAGAATGATAAATGAGGGCCAATGTTATTAGTAAAATTACAAGGCTTAAAGTACAAAAATAAAGTAATTTGACAGATCAGAGAAAAAGAACCAGAATTTTTGGACACTGGATTCTTTGTCCTAGGTGTCAGGGCAGAAAAAAATTAAATTCTTACTAGAATATAAAATAACTCTTTCTTTTTATGATGCCCTCTGAATTACATATTTTTTGTTCATGCACAAGCTGACAACAAAAATATTTACTGCATTCTAATCCAAAGGATTATTTTCCTTTTTTCCTGTTCAAAATATTTCCTCAGGTGAGCTCATTGGAGTGCAATATTTGTTGAGGCAGAATAGTCAGCCCCTGGAGGACATGTGCCCTACCTCCGATAGGACCTCTCAGTTGCTGGAGGATATAGATGTGGAGGAGCAAGGGGAAGAGGATGAGGGTTTCATTAATTTGTTGGCAGAGGAAACCACAGTGACAAATCTTCTGGGATTAGATGACTCATTCCTTATAGGTCCACCAGTCCCACCCGCTGCACCACTGCCCAGTGTCCAGACTCCTTCCGCTGCACCACTGCCCAGTGTCCAGACTCTTCCACTGCATCACTGCCCAGTGTCCAGACTCCTTTTGCTGCACCACTGCCCTGTTTCCTGGCTCCACCAGTGCCCAGTGTCCAGAGTCCAGACTCCTTCCGCTGCACCACTGCCCTGCTTCCAGACTCCATCAACTGCACCACTGCCCTGTTTCCAGGCTCCACCAGTGCCCAGTGTCCAGACTCCTTCCACTGCACCACTGCCCTGTTTCCAGGCTCCATCAGCTGCACCACTGCCCTTACCAACACTTACCAACCAACAAGTTGCGACAATTGTGGGTTTGTGGCAGAACCTGGACCAATTTGACAAAGACAGGGTGATGTATGCAGCTCGTCATCAAGACAGGCTACTTATAGGACGTTTTGGGTCCCCTAAAAAGAAAGCTGTCCTGGTAACTCCTGGTGTCGACAGCACAAAGAGATGTGTTTTGGGTCTAAGCGGCTCTCCAGCACAGTGGCCTAATTGTTGTCGCCTTGTTGAAATGATTTTCATAAGGTTGTGTACATAGGCGGCGCTAGGGAGGGGCTAGCAGGTGCTTAAGCACCCCCAAGAAAGACCAAAGCACCCCAATAGCACCCCCAACCCCAAAAATAATATCTGGAAGCAATTATATTTTGGCTGTATAGAAAACAGTTTACTAATAAAAATCAATGTTTTCGTATATTCTAATTAATAAATGATAAAATAATTTACGACAAACGTTTTACTCATTAAACATATGCGACGTCCAACGTCAGGTCATGTAAATTGCAATGTATTAGAATTATTTGGAAAGACAGAGCGTTTCCTTCTGCCATGTAAGCAAACTCGTAATTCTAATTTAGTTTGTGAAAATGAGTAGCCTACATAAATTTACCTCAGCCCGAGGTTGACAACGTTTCAGAATCGGATTTTAACTGTACGGAGTCTGACAAGGAGTCTGTTAATGCGTTAGCCTCAGATGCAGAAATGGCAAAAGTTACAAGGCGTTTCAAATGCACCTCCTTTGCGTAGGTCTGTCCTCTTTAAATGCTGTAATAACCTAATATAAATCACTGACAAACATGCACATGCTCTGATTATAATCATATAGCCTATAGATTATTTTAGATGATGTTTTGTATGCTTTATTTTAGCAGCTTGCAAATTATTTATGCTATCTATGTTGGGGGAAAGTTGTAGGCTTTTGCGGCTCTCGCTTCAGTCTATCGCCGTAGCGATTGGATGTGTACAGGCCACCGGATAGTGTTGGTAAGAACTTGCAATGTATAAATATCAGAACGGCCCTCGCGGCCTCGAAACACTTGCGGCTCACCGGGAAAAGTCCCGACTTGGATTGCCACTCCGCTACTGACCGGCGGCCACAGTATCACTTGTGCTCGTGCATGTCTCATGAAGCTGCCGCTTCTTTGCTGCGTGTGTGAGGAGAAACACAGACCATAGGGAGGGACTGGAAGCGTTTCTTACAAATCTGGAATGCGGTTATTCATAAGTATCAATTCTAATCAATTTAGGTATCGTTAGGTTTTTAATTTCCGAGTATCGTGATACTTTTGAAGTAGGCTTATCGGTGCACCGTGCAACACTAATATATATATATATTTATATATATATAATTGTGCAGCTCCCCCTGAAAATGATCTAGCACCCCCTCAGCACCTGCGTTAAAAAATTTCTGGCGCCCCCCCTGGTTGTGTAGCATCCACTGAAGCCCCAAAAAACAGAGGAAACAATCTCTGTCTAGATGGGATCTCATACTTTGCGATTACAGAAGAATTCGGCAGCTAATACTGAGCAATGGAACGGAGATGAGCGAAACAACCCTTCATCTAGTTGAGGTAAATCAGAGGACCCTTACAACGTGGCACAAGGAACGTTTAAAGGGTCAGGAGGTCTCAGTGCTGTTGCAAAGGCTGGAGCTTCCTGAGGCACGTCCAGCCTGTTTTGCCTCCACAATATAGCCACCAGGTACATAACTACCAGATGCCACCAAACACAGCTGGACAGGCAAAGACAAAATTTAG